>NW_024529821.1:3473307-3531028 GCF_017590135.1 Pyrgilauda ruficollis
GGGGGTGGGTGTAGGGGGTGGGATCTTGGGAATGAGTTTTTTGCTCATATCAACTAGAAAGGATTTTCCCATAGCCTTAAGCCAAGGTTTCGTTCTTCTGCTGAATCAACCCCAGCAATAAAGCTTCTTTGAATTTCTTGTGACTGAATCCTGGAGTAATTTCAAATAAGTCACACTGGCCTTTGCCTTCTTTCTGCTGCATCTGTTGAAGTACTTAAAGTAATGAAGATCTTATTTGGGCTTTTTCTGAAGAAAGTTCTGGCTTCTGGCATTTTTAATGTAATTTTTAGATTTGCCAACCAGTATTTCAACTGTTGATCAATATTTGCATGTATGACCTGAACTGAACTCATAGCTTAATAGATTGCTTGACCAGCCCAAGGAGAACTTTTATTTTTCAGCTATGTGCCAGTTCCTATGTGACTTCCCACTGACGATTGCTGGAAAACATTATGCTCTGTTTATACAAGGTTAAAAATGTAAATACTGTTGCCAGTCTTTGGGCACACGGTAAGATTATGGGATGCTGCTGCTCTGATGTTATGTGTTCAGAGAGCTTAATTTCTGAGTGTTCCCTAAATGGGAATAATCTGCATTGTCTATAGGGTCATGGGTCAGGGTTGCAGTGCTGAACAAAGTCCATCTTGTCACCATATCATTTGTGTCAGTTTAAATGGTTTATTATTTATACCTCGTTACACACTCGTTACGTATTTACCATTGACTTTTTGGGCTTATTATTAATTTTTAACCACTTTGGTGAAAGGTGCTGTAGTTGGTCCACTCAAACAGCGCTAGCTGTCAAAATGAATTAACTGCAAGACTCTCAATAAACAAGCTGATTATGTTTAGCTTAGAATCAAAAGAATATCATTTTCCCGTGAGAAGACTAAAACTTGCTTGTTTGTTTTATATTTTTTGTTTGCTTCTCCAAGCAAGATTACATAAAGAAAATGGAACTTAGAAAATGGAGTGCTTTAAACATGAGTTAAACTGCCATTGGTAGTGACATGGACTTCATTAATTCTCCAAGGGTGGTGAAATAGGAAACCCCTGACAGCTTTCTTAGAAAGCCACATGTCCTTGCTTGTGTAGGTAAGGCACTGAACTGTTGCTCTAATATCACTAAAGGTAGTAAGTATTTCTCAAGAAAAAAGGTTTATTATCTCATTCTATTAAGAAATATGGAAGTCTTGCACACTTGGAAATGAGTTTAAACAGGATCTACTGAGGGAACGAATCAGTTGCTGCAGCTGCCACAAATTCTTGCTAATCGACCCTTTCCATTTTTTGCCTGGATGAGGTCAAACTACATCTCCTTATGAAATACAGTATATAAGATACTGCTGCTCTCCATGTATCTCATCTTACAAGTTGCTCTTTAATTTTTACATTTTCCATCCAGAAACCCTAAACACCCAAATGGTCTGGATATACATCCCTAGCAGGTTTCACATAAGCTGGACAACAAAATTCCTAATAGATGTTTCTCCTAAACACGCAGTGCATCAGGGCAGAGGAAAATGGTCAGAGAGTTAGAGAAACATGTAATCGCCATTCTCAGATTCATTTCTGCAATTGCAACACAGTGAAGAGAAAATATGAGTTTGCAGAGCTCTAGACATTTGAAATTGATTTTGCCAGAATAAATACATTCTTCAGTAAGTGCTTTCCTATGCACAAGATTCAAGTTTTTGTGGCATAGGAGACAGATCTATAGGGATTTACTCAACTACTTTACTATAACTGCCACTTACAAAATATGCTGCTATTTTTTGATATGTTTCATATATCCAGTAAGGACACTGGTGTTGCTAATTAATTGTATATAATAAACACAGAGACTAGGAGCTGCTGCTTTTGATTTTCATCAAACTCTCCACAGATACATGTTGAAAATTATTTTCTTCGACAAACACACTGAGGATTTTTACTGCCTTAATTTGTGGGCAGTCTGAGGCATCTTGAAGTATAATTATTTTTCAGTGGGTGGAATAGTCAGCAATCTCTAAAATTCAGAGCTCTACAAGATCATTTGATGATTACTGAAACTGTTGGCTTGTGACCATGATTTTAATAGAGAACTGCTTAATCAGGTACTGAAGTAATTTTTTAAAAAAAGCAACATCTCTTTCACGTGTTTGTTTTTTACCATAGTTCCATATGTTTATGTTTACTCTCTTGGTCTCTTGCTCTCAGAATATGCACACTTTAACCTCTGCTTGTGCTTTTGTATCATTGACAACAGCAGTTATTTTATGGTGCACAGCAAATTCATTAACAAATTTTCCTTTTCCCAAGTTCCATTAGAACATGTCAATGCTGTATATTTGATGCTTCAGTGATGAATCCTTTTTTTAGTAGGAATTAGAATAGTCCCTGTTGTGTTAGAAATGGGCTGGCTCTGCTAAGGTCTATTCTTGACCACTCCAGTGAGATCAGGTGCTGAGATTTGGCATCATGCTGAGGTGAGTTAAGGCTAAGCAAAATAATCTGGCTTGGCTTCTGACAAAGTGAAAACTATGTGGAAGCAATATTATTCTATTAACTGATTTTTTGAGGCATCTACAATTAGAAAAGCTTTGGGATTGGCACTGGCAACGTGTTACAATATGGAGTAGTCCAGAGGTGCCAGAAATTATATTTCTGGAAACAAGTATAATGTAATGTTAAAGTTTTCTTCTGTTTTGTTATTTTGGCTCTTTGGATTTCTCTGCCATAAGAGTTCTGTCTGGGGAAAGAAGGAAGTAATACAATGTGTACTGCAACTTTTTGTCATAATGATTTTATTCAAAGACTTTATTAATAGTGTTCAGACTATTTTCCCTGGGTTAAAATGGCAGCTGAAAGGCCCTGAGCACAGGGTACCTGAGTAAGAGTCTTTGCAGGGGACTCTGTCACCTGCCAGTATTCTCGGTGGCACTGATTTCACTGAGGGAGAACCCCACTGCAGTGGAATTTTTTCAGGTTTTCTGCAGAATAGGTGAGAGCAGAGTTCAGTGGCCTCAAATTCCAATTAATGGTTGATGTCCATTGCTAGAAAGAAGTTAGCAACTTATGTTTCAAAATGAATTTCATTATCTGCAGTATAACTTTTAAAACATGATAGCCATGATCTTTGAGAAACTTTAATCTCTGAAGGTCTGTTTTGTAGATATCCTGGGTTTGGTGTCTTTTGGAGGAGATTTTGTCTTACTGAGTAACAATCAAATTAGGAAATGGAAAACTGTATTGCTAAGGACTACTAAGGACATTTTGTATAAGTTCCAAAAGGATCAAAATGCTGCAAACAATGAGATTATACACCTAAATCACAAATGAACATAAACTCAAGTACTGAAAGATTGCTGCTGCCTGGCTTCCCACTGAATTGTTTATTACTTACAAAAGTTGCACTTTTATATCCCGCTTTGATATGATTCTCTTTTCACGTTTGAACAGTGTTTAATATTGCCTGTTTCCTCAACTGTGCCTAACCTTATCTGAAATTTTTAATGCAGTGTTTCTCATCTTTCTCAGGAAATGCATCTTCTAGTTTTTAACTGTTAATTCACACCAAGTCTGGAAAGTATCTGTGCTCTTACCTTAGCAGTGTGAATTTTCTGCCATTGTAAGTCTGTAACACGAATGCTGCAATCTGTCTGAAGTTTCAAATTTCCACTAATGCTGTAGAACCAAGCATGTCACTCTCACCTCCCAGGAATCTCTGATAAATGAGTAGCTGTGTATTTCCTGCCAGCTTTGATGCTGCATCACAGACAGCAGCCACGTTCCTTGACAATACCACTATGAGCTGTAGTAAAGTTTTTATTTAGGTTTTGTTAGTGCTAAAGGTGATCACCATACATAGCTGTAAGCACAATTAACTGCTCGCCAAAATTCTAGTTAGAATGCTTAGAACTTTGCTCCATCATCTTCTTTCTTAAAACTCTTGCACATTAAGCCATTTCTTACCAGGTGGACAAGTTTTGCATATTGATCTGAAAGCATACTTTTGCCTTGTTACTTTGCATATCAATCTTATATCAGTCTCAGTATGTCCTTTACAAGGAAAATGAGCCCATGAACAGTTTGTACTTCCATGAATGAGGCAGGAGAAGGCCATGTGGGTTGTGCAGAAACAGACAATTTATAGTTCAGTGTCCTGGGCCTTATAAATAGTTCATTATATCAGATACCAGTGAGTTTGACAAGATACTCCACCCAGCACCACAAGACAGACCTGACAAATACCCTTCCTAAACCCCAAGAAGAGTTCCCTGAATATAACATTGGCATGTGCCAACATACTGCTCTGCCATCACAAATGAAGTCTCCTTCAGAGTATTCAGTCAGCACCCTCTCAGCAAGTCACTTTCAGTTTACACCCTGCAGCACTTGAAGAAAGTTTATATTTAGACAGTGACAGAACAGCAGTTTCGGATAGGCAACTTCATCTTGGTTACTTCCCTAAGGCACCAGATTTGCCAATTCGTTAATGCCCCTTGCCTGTAGCAATTTCATCCTTGGTTTGTCAAGCACATTTGTTATGTATGTTCAAGCAAAGACTGTTATAATGAAAAATACCTTATCCTGCAAGTTCTTCCATCTCTTCAATTCCAAATTTAGAGCTGAAGCTTTTGCATTCCAGCAGTAATTGATATTTAACTCTTAGTGGTTTTCTATCTGAAATTTATGGAAGACTTCCAGGAGGGGAAAGTAGTGAGGAAGAAGCAAAAGTATCTAAGGTTAAGTCAGACAAAGGTCACAGGAAAAGTCAGTGGTACGGACAAAAATACATAGCAGAGAGGAATGTGCTCTCCATTTGGAATAAAGGTCATAGGGGATGTGAATGTCCCTTTGTTAATGGCTGTCCTGTGTTAACAGGAATTGTGTATCTAATCCTGTATCATCATATATATAATATATATACACATTATGATAAGTGTTTATATAATGCATATTAAATAAAAATATATTCAGATTGCAACTGCAAAAAATCTTACTTTCATCCTTCTTTGCATTCAAAACAAAATGAATAGGGCAGGCTTCCAGTGGAGGTGCAGCAGGCTTTTGAGGCAGTGACATTACTGTGAAATTGTATCAAAAAATGGATTGGTTTTAGTGTAGATACTTGAGGGCTATAACATGATCTAAACCATTATTCATGTGAGAGAATAGGCAATAAAGGAAACTACAGAATTGTTCAAACTGGGGTCATTTGATTTTTAGCAAAGGCAAGTGTCCAGCAAGGGTCAGCCTAATCCAATGGTTTGGGAAATCTAGTAAATGCATTAAAATTTGTTACTTCAACATAGAAGAATATCTAATTCTCCTAAATCTTGAGCCCAGAAATAATAATCCAATAATCAAGACTATGTAATGTGGCACTTTATTAGAGCAGTCCATCCCTTGAACACTGTAGAGGAACAATTTCTTCCTAGAAGAGAAAACAGGCCAATGCTCATTTCCAGTTTTTCTGACAAGCTTCTTTGGTTTTTTTTATCCAAACTTTACTTCTGGGTAAATTGTGAGTGTGCTGACCTCAAAGAAAGTGAGGGACTCTTGAGATCATTTGAAGAGACTGTAAACTGCAGCCTGGCAAGCAGCACTTCCAATCCCTGTCCTGGCACTAGCCAGACATCCACAGCATCGTGTCCTGTTTGTTGTTCGCTTGAAATGTGCAAGATGCTTGGAATAATTTGTTTACATAGTGATAGAATTTTTCTAAAGCAAGGACTATCCCAGCTGAACTGGTTTAACACAAGCCATGGGTATTTCTGGAAGTGTTTTGCAGTCCACTTCGGAACTATGGAGATAAGTTAAAACAAATTAAATAAAGGAAAAAAAAATCTATTTAAGAAGAAAAAAAGCAACGAGACTCATTACTGATTGAATAGGCCCAGGATGCAGAATAAGTAATTTCAGTTCCCCTAGCTCAGTTATTGCTTTTGGTTTTCTTGTCTGTTCTATAACAATCTCTCCTGAGATTTTCACTATCCTGTAAGCAGCTCTAGTTGCTCCCAATATTCAGCAGACGCATAAGTTTACCTTCCAAAAGCTGGTTTCTGTTGGTGAAAGCCTGGATTCAGACATGCAGTCCATGCTATAAATGACACAATAATGGTGCCTCATCTACAGCCAAGCAGTATTACCAACATTTTGAGAATCAGTGAGATTCTACTCTATACTTTTTGGAGAAAAATAGCTACTTGAAAAGCTCTTAGGTCCAATTCTTAGCTGGTTCAGCTCCATTCCATTGATCTTAACGTTTCAGAGGGAATGGAAGCTTTGAGACACTGACAACACAAATCATCACGTGCAAAGACTATTTCAGATGAAGCAGTTGTGTAAAACAGGTAAATGAAATACCACAGTGATTAATTAATCTGTTTGAAAAATCCATTTTGTCTTATACAATCACTTATTCAACATTCAGTCCCCTTTTTGCCTCCTTTCCTTGAATTGCCTAACGTCCTAAAAGTAGTCACTTATAATTGCAAACATGGAATCAGAAGAGTTGCCTGGATCTGTGGTTATGGTCAAACTGCAGGAAAATATGGAGAGGAGAGTGCTGACAAGTGATTTAAGAGTTCAATTTTTGTAATTCCCATTTTACAGAAGGCTCACACAGCACTGGCATGCTGCACCAGCTCAGAACAATCTCTGAGTGAGGGGAAAGAGTTTTCAAGTGCGGAAAATATTTCTTAGGGGAATATTAAAGCAAGAAGGAGGAGACAGTTTTATAGCTGCTTTTGTGGGGCTTTGTTGGTACCTTTTCAGTAGTCACGAGACAAGGCACGATCCTGTTCCTGACACCATCTTTATGCTGATTTTGAAGGAGCACTTTGTGCCAGTGAAAACAAAAGGGAAGTAACTGAAATTTGTTCTCTTGTTTTACCCATTATATTGAGTCAATATTTAAAAAAACTACCCCACAACATTATCCAAGGTTCACAAAAAACAGTGTAAAGATGTCTGATGTTTCAGTGTGTGCTCAAAAGACACTCAAAGGAAGCTGCCTGGACATTCAGTGGCCTTATGAACTGCTGGTTTTCAATGATATTTGGAAAGAGGAAAGTAATGCAGCACGACTGACCCTGTAGATACTCTTACCTGCAACAATTTGCAGGAAAGGGTTAAAAAATGTCAGCTAAGTGGTGTTTTTGAATGCAATATAGTATCAGTGATATTATAGTGTATGATATAAACACTGCATGGATCAATTGATTGTCCAATCTGCAGCCTCATCATTTTTTGGTGTGATGAACTGTTCGTTTTAGAGTGTAAGACCTACATCAACTGCAATTATCACTTAGTCTTGAGCAGTAGAAAGTATGTAATGGGCTGCTGGATCAATTAGGAAGTCAGATCACTTCATCAATATAGCAGGGCAAGATTATTTTGAAAACTGATCTCCTTTCTTTTATAAAATGTGCTTCTTATGACTGAAACTGAGACTACAGTTAGGCCTAAATTATACATGAAAGTATTTTATTATCAAAGCAGCAGTCCTAAGGTTGAAATGAGGCTATTACTGAGCAAACAAACCCAAACATAACAGAAATAAGTGTTGGTGCACTGTGCCATTTTTTATGCAGTGGTTGAATCAAACATTTGTCCTAATTAATAAAAACTTTCTAAGCAGTTGCCTGGTACCCAAATTCACCTTTCCTATCCAGAGCTTCACCTCTTAATCTGAATAAATGAAGTTTATCGAAGAGTGCCAGAGCAATCTGTTACTGTGAAAAGCAAACACAGTTGTTGGTGAATTAATAAAAAGACAATATCTACAACTGCAAAACATATTATGAAAAATTTTAAGAGGACATAAGAATGCTGAGTGGGAGAAAGATAAATCGCTCTGGAAAGGGAGATATTTTAAATTAATGGGGGTTTGTGGCCTTTGAAATTGCTGCAAATGAAGTCTGTGAATGGCTTCTAGAATTAATATTGGTATGGTATGGTGTGGTTTTATATAATGTCTTATCTGTAGTAATTAATCTAATTTTTAAATCTTCTGATAACATTTCTGATGGTTCTTCACTTTGAAGTGAAGCTTCAAAGCTGCAAATAATTTTTTAATGGTAAGAAGTTTCAAATTAAAAGCAGAGCATATATAGCTGAACAGTTGCGCATATAAACCTAAAGGAAAATTTTACAATTTTCATGTAAAAGAGTAAAAGCAGAAGTAAAAAATGAGCCAAGCCAGGAACAGCTGTTTTCTTGATGAGTAGCACTGACTGAAGTTGTCATGAAGACTCTTAGTACATAACGTGCTCTCCATGGACCTAATTGAAAGCCTATTTACAAGGCAACGGGAATCTTTCAGTGGAATTCCCAGCTGACTTTGAGTCAGATCCAGTAAATTTTGACTTGTTTCTCTTGAATCCAAATTTTCTCGTGTGCTAGTGTGTCTTAAGTTTAGCACCACTTTAAAATAATCTAAATATTTTTTCTATCTAAATATTATTAGGCCTGTTGCAGCTCTAACACACTTTTTTTTTGCCACTGAAAAATCTGAGAAAACAAAAAACCAAAAACAAACAGAAAAACAAAACAAAAGGAATAAAAAATAGTATAATGATAGATAACCATACTAATAACATCTTATAGAGTGGGGCAATTTGGAAAGAAAAATGGGCAAAGAAAACCAAAAGGACTGTATATATAAATAGCAAATGCTTATTTTGACATACAAACAGAATTATAATTTCGAATACTCTCAGGTGTCTGTATTAGTTATCCAGCAACATAATGCTTCAGAAAGATCAGAGTCATTTCTATACTACGTAAAGGACCCAATTGGAGTCAAGGTTTAATCAATTTTGTATACTGATTTTAACAATTAGAAATGGTTAAAAACTGTATTTACAAAATGCAAAACCATTTCTGTTTAGATAGCAGTGAAATGAAAATATGACCTGCCAATTAATTTGAAGACTCCTGTAGGAGTAGAATCCTGAAAATATTAGTATTTCAGAATAAAATATTTTTCTAAAGACTCAAAATGACAGTAGCTTCAGTTTCAAATCATGTATTCTCCCCCTCAATACAAGCTGATCCATCTGTAGACTCAGTATTAACAGAAACATTTCAAACAAAGATAAATACTTGGCAGGAAAAGCTTGCTTCTTAAAATGAGAAAGATGTGTATTACATTTAGTTTGTCAAGGAAATCATGATAAATAATTCCTAGCTTAAAGCAGAGAAGTGTGATTAAATGATCTGAACAACTAGTGGCAATATCCATCCTAATGACTTTCCCCCTGCTTGCGTAATCTCTTCTGAAAGAATAGCCTTGCTCATAGTGAAATACAAATGTGATAATTGACATTTTCAGTCTAGGGCAGCAGAGACACCTCAGCAAGCAACCTGTTCTTAACTGCTGCAGAGGAGGTTTTGGGTGTGTATGGATGTTCTTGTGGCATATGGCAAGGAAATACATGTTTTATTTGGTCCTTAGAAGAATCAGATTTGCTCCCAGAGGGAATGATTTCAGGATAGTGTCCTATGAACACAGGCAGCCATTGAAAAGACTGCTTTCTCTTGCCCTCTCCAAGAACAGCAGAAAGGGGCAGGGAGGGAATCAGTATCTTCGTGTTTAAAATTAATATTTGCCAAGCTAAAAAACAAGTGTAGAGAGAAGATTTTCCTGTTTTCTATAAAAACTTGGATAAACACCATGGAGGTTGGAAGAGCTACTGCAGATGATGAACAATGCTGGCATAACAAAAAATGAGTCTACAGTGCCCCTGAAAAAATTTATGGTGGAAATTACGAAGAACTATTAATGGAATTAGGATCTGGAGCAGCTATTCACAGGGGCAGAGGGGTCATTTGGTGTTAGGATGGATTTTATTGTGCTCAGAGTTATGTGATGTGCTTGTCTGCAATAGCTGATTGGATGGCTCTGTGATGTCTGGGGTGCTCTGTCTCATCCTTTCAGAGTCATTCTGCCTAAAGAAAGCAGCTGCCTGGGGAGATGTAAGGCAGTGACACTTTTCTAGCTAGGTTGAACTTAATGACCACAACTGTTATCAGGCTTTGAGTTTAATCTAGGACATGATAGATAAAGGATGACATGATTTAAGCATCAAAGCCATGCCTGCCTTTCGTGACAATTATTTGTGTACATCAGATGTGAGAAAGATGACTTTCATCCTCCTAGGTAAAAAATAGATATTGCAGCTGAGCACTGAAACCTTACCTTTTAAATCAGTACTATATGTAATAAATGGCAATGTTTGGCAATTTAAGGATCCCACTGAAATCTTATAAAGGAAAACCCAATGCCTAAGAAAGTGGAAACACATTTTGCAGGCTATGTTACAGTTCTGGTCAGATAACAGAGCTATAGTAATCACTGGCTCCCATGAGTCTTTCGTGGTTTAGAGTTTGTGAATATCTTTCTTGGTGCTAAAACAGGTGTCTAAATGGCTTCCTCTTTCTAGAATTTTATCTGATGTCAAGACAGAGCCTTAACTCAGAATTTCTGGACAGAAAGTCTTTTCATATGTGCATCTCTGACAAAGCTTCTTTTTTTTTTTTTTAATTAAACAATAGGAAGACAAATGCAATTCTATTAGTTGTATCCATTTTCAAATACTCATTCTGCCTGATTTTGAACAGGAACTTTTAATTCAGTATTATGGCACTCTTGAACTAAAAGTACGATCTCCCTTACTCACACAAAATATCTTACTGTTACCATATCTAATCAGAGTGATGTTTAACACCAAAAAAAAAATCTGCTTTATGTGGTTTTGCAGCCATGGCTCCTCATCTTTTTTACATAACAATGCATTTTCGTCATCCAAAAATTCCGTCATCTGAAACTTGGACTTCTTTTTCAAAAAAAAAAAAAAATTTATCAGATTATCACTTTTGTCATACAGAAATTAAGGACAGATAAAGCGATTACAGGGTCCTGTTCATTGTCTGGAAAGGAAAATACTCATTCCATGAGTCTTGAAACACTACCTTTCCAGGTAGGAAATTGATTTGTTTAAAGACTTAAAATTTAACCTATACTAAAGTTTTAAGAAAATCTGTAAGGTGGAAGGGTAAAGGTTTGAATATGAATAGAACCAAAAGGAATATTTGGGTTACTAGGATCTTTCGCTCACAGAGGCCAAGTTCCAGGATACAGGATCTGGAGCTGCACTCATCAGGGCCTATGTGTCCTAACAGTTTAATAGCTATTGAAAGAAAGCCAAAATATTTATGAAATATAAGAAAACAGAAGATAATTAAATATATGTAGTTTCCCTTTTATTTTCTATGCAGCTAGCTCTAAACATTGGAGCACCATTGTCTATATCTGCGTCATATCAGAAAGTTCTATCTTTGGACTAATCACAACTGCGGCTTTTGCCTAAAAAACTTTTCAAGGAACTGCTCTAATTTAGAGGGTAAAGATAATTTGGGCATGGTGAAATACTATGTACCCATTACTATTTTCCCTAAGAGTGGCAATGTTACTTTGAGTGGAAAATTATTTTGAAGTTCCTTGTAAAAGATGTTTTTTGAGAAGTGATGATAATGGGAGAGGGTAATGAAAATTAATTACATGTGTTTCTAAGTGTAATTTCCATTGCAGCTTGTGAGGATGATCAAATTGGTATTACTCATTGATCCATAAAGACATACATTTTCCTAACCTGTGACCTGTTGTCTTCTCAGGGGAAACAGCTCATGCCTGTGCTGCTGTAAATGGACTTTACTGCATGCAGTGGGGAGGAGCTTCTAAGGGAAAGAATCTTGCCCAACTATCTGTTAGTACATTATAGATAAAAACAATTCAAATAATGTTTAAAAATGTGTTTTCCCAGGGTGGATTATTTGTTTGGTTTAAGTACCATTCTGGCCTGCTGTCATTTTTACTTTTTTATATACTCTTTGGGCTTTTTTGTACCAGATCTTTAAATTTGCTTCAGAATTTTGGCTTAGTATGGTCCTTGGCTTTAACTCAATTCTCGTAACATAAATCCCGTTTTTATCTCCTATTGCACTTTGAGATCTGCATAGTTAAATGGAATGAGGAAATTAAATGTCAGTGCTAAGAGCTGTATTGACCTTTACTCTTCCTTTTTTCCTTCAGAAAAACTGTTTTCAACAGGTTGTTCATCCACAGCACCTACCCCCAGCAGATTCTCTGTGCTTGATTATTGACCAGTTGATTTTTCTGAATTAAATCTTCATGCTTGCAAGGCAGTGCAAAATGAGTTAGTATCTATGAAGGAAGGAAATAGAGCTATTAGAGAAATCTTTTTTAAATCTCTTGGGGAATCTGTATTCTGTAAGCTGGAAAGAAAAAGCCTACCAGAAACCCGAGTGTAATTTCAAGGAATGAAACATTGTGAAATGGAGTCTGAAAGTGCTAGGTCAGTGCCTGTGACAGGGTTATCTAATGGGAAGCTCAGAGGTACAGGACAAAGGGTAATGGCTTTAATATGACAGATGGTTCCGATTAGATTTTAGGAAGAAATTGTTCCCTGTGAGGATGGTGAGGGCCTGGCACAAGGTGCCCAGAGAAGCTGAGGCTGCCCCATTGCTGGGAGTGCTCAAGGCCAGGCTGGATAGAGCTCTGAGCAGCATGGGACAGTGGAAGGTCCCATGGCAGGGGCTTGGAATGAGATGGGCTTTAAGGTCCTTCCAATCCAAACTATTCTGTGCTTCTCCACACTGATGGACATCCCCATTCTCAGTAGCTGTAGGAGAAAGAAGAGAATTAAAACATTTTCCTCTTAGTCCCTTGTAATGGTGAGAAAGATTTGTCAGGGAAGTTCCAAGTGCATAGAAATTTCTATTCCTTTATCCTCATTCCTCTGGGTATTCCCGGTGCCACAAAATTAATTTGGGTTTAATGTAAGGATTTAAACTTACATTCAAATATGTCATAATACATCCTAACTCTCACAAGTAATTTTTTCCTTGAAGTCATGGTAATTTTTTTTTTTTGAAAAAGGAATAGCATCATTTGAATTCCATTGTGTGACAGACTGAAATAATGTTGCATAGTAGATTAGTCCTATATTCATTTAACAAAGTTGTCACATATCACACATCCGGGAAAAGAGGCTATAATGAGAAGGTTGCAGATGGTAGCCTATTAAAATGTATTCTTTATCAAGCCTGGCTAGCCAATAAAACTGAGCCAAGCAATGTGCTCTCAGGGAGATTTTCTAGCTGAAGTTATTTACCTTCAAAAGTACAAAGTAATGAGAGAAAGTATGTGATACCTGCCTCTTGAAAAGAAAGACACAGTGTCTTGGTTTGGAAAGACAGGTGTCTGCTAAGGAAGGCAGGAGCCTCCCCTAAAATGGAAAATGTAAACCCCCTCCCTCTGAATTGCTATAAATTTTAAATTAAGGGGCTCTCAGGCAAAAAATATGGGAGCAGAAATAACAGTTCTTTACTAGGGAAGAAAATAAAAATATAAAACAAACAATGCAGTAAACTAAAACACTGACAGAGTCAGAACACAACCTGACACCCTGTTGGTCAGGGTGCTGGTAGCAATCCAATTGGAATTGTGGCTGCAGTCCTCCTGGAGTGTCAGGTGTGGTTCTGTTGGAGCAGGGATCCTGTAGAAAGGTGTGGTCTTCCTCTGAAGATCCAGTGGATGGGACTGCTGTTCCTCTGGGAAAATCCAGTGGAGAAAGCTGTGCTAGTGTTCCAGAAACTCAAGATTATATCTGGGTAGGAATGCTTGGCTCCTCCCTCTGGGTGGAGCATCTCCCAATGGGATGCTGTAGCTCTTATCAGTCATACAGTGACATTCAATAGCCTGTTATCAGCAGATGTCTGCCCAGAGGGAGGAGTGGATGTGGAAGAGATAAGGAAAACTGGTCACTTACCAGAAGACAACTGCCATACAGATGGCAAATAGAATACAATTTGCTTGACAATCCAGGACACAAAGGGTTTTTGTAAACTCATATCTGCCCTGGATAACACATACAGACCCTGTGATAAGTGAAATTATAATAAATGGAACAATACATTGCTGGAATATCTGCTTTTTGTGTGCCCTGTGCTGGGCGGAACCCAGTCCAAAGCAGTCGGTTCATATTGTGCTGTGTAACCTGCAGGAGGAATCTGAGGGAGAGGACCCAAATTAAGAGCTTGAGGAAGAGAGGACTGAATCAAACAGTCAGGAGAACATATGTAAATTTTCATAAGCGTTTAATCAGGCTTTATGATAACAAAAATGAAGGGTGGGTTTTCCTTTCCTTTTTTGTGAAATTAAACATTGAACGTGTAGTGATTATTTGATAGATAAATATAATTAGTTTTCAATTACCATGAAATTGTCATCCATTCCCTTTCAATATCTCTGGCACTTTCTGTTCCTGTAATCAATGTCATGTTGCCAAGTCTCACATTGGCAGGAAGTGAGAAAAAAGCCCTTGAAATAAGAATCATTGTTCTTTGTTCAGTACCAAGTTTGCATTTGAAATTGGAATAATGATACAGTTGGCTAGGATTTGCTTTTTTATGGTGATGAAGTGAATGTGTTAGGCTTTATCTTTAGTTCTCTCCTGCCCTTTGTGCAAAGCTTACTTGTGGGGTTTTGATCAGATAACTAATGGTTAAGATTGCTCAAGGTCTGTCCTGAAAATGCTTTTCAGTGAGACACTGAGGAAGTGTCCTCAGCTTTCCATCTATCAAGGGAAGGAAACCGAAATAATGGAAATGTGATTCTGAAACAATACCATCACAGTATAAAAGATGTGTGGTAGGGTAGTTTCCCTGATGTATTAAATTAATTCACAAATAGGTGTCCATACAGCTTGTAAATCCAATGTTTCACTCATGTTGAATTTACAAGTTGTATGGACTTGCCAGAGGCAGTGTATCTTTTCCAAATTTTAAAGGTTCAAAGTAGCACTGGTCCTTGTGCAGATAGAGTCAATGAACGATGCAGAAACCTTCTTATTTGTCTGTAATTGTACTGTAAAGCTTAGCAAAATTTCTTCCATCTGCAGCACTGAGATAATGAATTGTGAGACTTTCTGGTATGTGTGAAAGAAAGAAGGGCCATGACCCTGCCCTCCTTACACACTGTGAAAAGGACACTGCAGCACTGCAGAGGTTAAAGTGCCCTGAAATCCAACTGTAGTAGCAGTATTCTGTTTTTCCTTCCTTTTCTGCCCCCTCCTCCCTGTCTGTGTCTGGGAAATAAGAATTGGGTAACTTTTCCCTTGGCTGAGTAGATGAGCTCATGGTTTTCCAGTGTTTATGTGCTGGTTGTCTCTATCCTCCAACAGGTTCCAAGAGATTTCAGAGGGTTCTGGCCTGAGCAGACACAAGCAAACTGTGTCACTTCTGAGATTAATAAAATGTTAATTATTGCATTAACACCACATTGAGTTTCGAATATCACATTGAATGGCTGTTTTATTAGCCTACTTCCCGTGCTATATTAATGGGGTGTCTCTAAGGGCTGTGTGTCTCAAAGGCCCTGAATCCTGTGGTGCTTGGTACACCAAAGCCCCATAATGTTGTCCTCAGAAGAGATTTTCAGGTGCCACGTTAAATCCCACAGGTGCCTCTGCTTGTCAAGTACATTTCCGTAAGGAGAAAAAGTGCTTTGAGATTTAGAGAGGACAAACAAATAACAAAACTGTGAGCAGAATTTTCTGATTAACCCTCTTAAGAAAATGCATGTGGAACATAAAACATGCCTGTAGCTGAGAAAAATTCCTGTTGAGTTTGTGGATGATACACAGTAATCTAATCTAGAGCTTTCTGTAGCCCCTGAAGTTTCCTGAGGTGCATACCACAGTTGGTCTGTTGTGTTTAATTAAGAATAAACTCAGCTGAGAGGGCTTTTTTATTGTTTTATCTACTTTTAATGTGTTTAATGGAGTCAGATGGATGTTTGGCTGGATAAGCTTGTGATGATTTGATTTCTAGTTTTGTAGCAAGACTGGGGCTTGAATGAGGGCTCGCTTGAAATTTATTCCTCAGTGAGTAATTCACTGGCTAACTATTTGATGAGAAAAGATCCGTACAAGATAAAATCACCACCATTTTTACCAAATTTCTGCACACTGTGACGACCTTATCCATTTTTAAACTCCTACCACAGTCACCTTTAGGGTCAGTTCATGGATGTGCAGAAAATGCAGAGCTTGATTCTGCTTGACTCAGAAACGTCCTCCATGATTTATTCTCTAGACAGATTTCCACCAGTGACAAGAATTATAAATATCATTCCCTGAAATGAATTTTTTAAAATGTAGCAGGTAGAGATGACTTGTACTGCAGAGGTTTCAAAATAATTATATAAAGCATTTTCCTGACCACTTGTCTACTTCTGAATAAATTTTGGAAAAATTAGGAAGGTATAACTGCCCAAAAGAAAGTTATGCAAAAGCTATTATTTTAAAAGAAGATCACCCAAGCACGTATAGATATATACCAACAGTGGGGAATAAGGGAAAAACTTAGACCTTACAATGATTATTACCTTTTCCATTTCAAATTTCCAAATATCACCCTGATTAGTTTTTAACAAGATTCACTTACATTTATTTGGCACTTTTGATAGAAAGTCCCTTTGCAGATGTCTTGTTTTAGTTCCATTTGAGTTACTTATTGGAAATTTTTTTCCATGATTGCAGACATTCATAAAGAAGTTAGGGAATAAGAGAGGCTTTGTCTGGTAGAAAGAAATTTTAAATATGAGATGGGTATAATGAACTTTTAAACTCAAGTTTGATTTTACTGCTGAGGGTGCAACTCCTGCCACAGGGGTTATAATACAGCAAAAAGTTGTCAGGATCTCAAAAGGGTAGCACAAAAATTCAAAGAAAACACTTGTGATCTGTTCGATACCAAGAGGCTCTCTGTGGCTGACAAAACCCGTAAGCCACACCATCTGATAGCTTGGAAAACATCCCCATTTGGACACTCTGCTGCTGGTCCCTGTTGGAAACTGTGGGTAGGACACTGGGCAAAGCTTTCATCCCACCTCACTGTTTTACATTCTAGAATCATCCAGGTCACTGGGAGCTGTAACACTGCCTGAATGTGACTATCCAGCTTACCTGTTGTGCACTGAGTCCAAAGTACCGAGAATCCATGACAAAATCCCACTGCTTCTTTAGCTTAAGAGGAGTTCTTGGAGCACTGGGTTCTGCATCGTTAGTTTGTATTGTCCTATGACATTCAAAAACTGCTTTGAACAGTTGGTTTCTGGATGGTTGGGTTTTCTAACTGTGGCTTCTCACCTTCAGATAAACTGTTGGGAAAACAAGAGTTAACCCATTCAGAGCTGTCTGTGCAAATCAGGTATATATTTAGTAATGTTGAAATTAAGAAATACTTTCTGTGCATGCTTTCTAATGAAAAGCTGAGCATTTCAAAGGGTGAAATTGCCAGAAAATACAATGTCATTTCTGCTCAGAGTATTTGCTGGGGTAAGATAATCCTAAGGAAGTCACTGACGTGTCTAAATGTTTTTGAGAATGCAAGCTTTGAGGGTCTTTTTTTAATAATTAAAAAAAAAAGTTAAAACCTTTTCTCCTTCAGCTTATGAGTCTTGTGAGATATTTGTATTGCAGTTGAGTTACAGCAGAATTAATTGCTTGATCTTAGATTTACTATGATTTGTTTCCTGCCATGAGCTGCTAAAAGGAAGTAATGTAAAAATCTCACAGTAACTAACACATTAATAAATGCAAGGGCATGTCCAGGAGGCTTTTATTTGCAGAACAAAATTCTAGAATTTATAGAGTCTGTCTTAGTTATTATTGTGAAGAAGAGGGAAAGAAATGCAATGAACTCCATTAAAAATATTGATGCATGACTATAAGACCTCTTGACAATTGAGATTTCTCTCTAAAGTGTTATTTAACCTATGTATGACAAAAGAAATGCAGGGGAAGGAACCAAATTTTCCAATGAATTTTTGAAGCACTTTTTATCTAGCAAAGTAATGAAATTATTAAAATACAAATTCTGTGCTGCCAAGAAAGCAAAATATTCCCATTTTGTGAAGCAAGGACTTGTGCCAGGAAACAGAAGCAAAATGACTTCCTGAATATTTGAGCTACAGGTGGTCTATATCAGTGCGGTAGCTGGGCTGGTCAAACTATTGTGGTCATTTCTCTTGTTGAGTGACTGGCTGGAATAAGAGCTTGCAAGCTGGTAGGTGACCTTCCTGTGACACGCACATCCGAGTAAATGTTATTTTAAAGATGAGGTTCTCCTTCTCTTCCTGAAGCTGAAATGTTCTTTACAGGATGAGACGGGCGATTGTTGTCCTGTGCACTTGCTAATACTGGACAGCATTGGAATCAGCTTTTCCCATGAAAAGAATTTGCAATACGTAACATATTCAATGTTGATTTAAATTTTGTATAACACCAGCTGCTTAAGTGAAAGCAGCAATTCCTGAACAGTATTCTGTCATGGTACCTGGGAAGTTTCCTCCCTGCTCTCAGATGTTAACACCTTTCAGGCAGGCTGTTACTTTATTCTTGCTATGCTGTCACTTGGATGGATATTGGGAATTTCATTCTCTTACATACATTAACTTCCCTGTAAATGTTAGTGAGAGCTGGAGGTCTTCAATTACCCAACAGAGAAGTTCATGCTTTATTTTTCTTTGTAAATTAATCCTCTCTGATCTCCAGTAATTTTGTTGTCTTTTACTATCTAAACTTTACCGTTCTGAATTTTGTTCCAGTTCCCCTTCTGATTCTGTTTTCTATGGCAGGAGCAAGTAGCCAAAACCTTACATTTATGGACACATTTCATGTATTTAAAAAAAAAATTGTGAATATCTAGTCCTTTTCTATTTATTTGAGTTCTGCTTGTATTTTCAAACTACATTATCCAGATCCTTTTGATTTAACATGCATTGGGGGGCTAAAAGTTGTCATTTTTCAAAACACTTTATTAGTTATTTTTTAATTTTTGTTCTCTCTTCTAATTATGTTTGCAGAACCTCCTAGTTTTTAAAATATATTTCTCTGCAGCATTAGACCATAGCATTACAGTCCAAAACAGAACAGTTTCAACAGGTTGGTTTTATGTATTTATTGCTCTGCTTTATTTTCTTAAAATGCTGTGACTTAAAAAAATGCTTCTCATTGGTCTTGATTTCATCACTTAAAAAAGACAGAAACCACCATCTCAGAATATTTCCTTCCAAATTTTCATTATTTGCTTCAGCCCAAATGTTTTCTTGGCTTTGGAGGAGGTAGTTTGACAGCCACCTTTATTCTGTAATGTTTTGTTCAGCAGGGTTCGTTACAGATATTCCAAGAAACAAATGGTGGGAAATGAAACAGTGGCTCATCTAATATTCGATTACATTTATGTCTTTCATTTGTTCACCTTGGCCACCTGCCCAGCACAAATAGATACCTATTGTTCCTTAAATAAATTATGTTGGTTCTAAACTTCTCTGCAATTTGGTATGAGTTCTATTTATTTGCTGGCACAGGCTGCTCTAAAAATATTCAACCTTCTGTGGTTTGGCTTCTGTTTTACTCATTACCTTGAAAAGTAATTATGCAAATATCACATTGCATTAAATACAGGCAGGTTTTTACTTCTTTATAAACATCTCAAAATTTCAATTTCTGGGCATGCAGCTGAGACAAGTCTGCTTGGAGTGAGAGATGGTGATGCCTCCCCACCCATTGCTGGAACTGAGCAGCAAGCAGTAGAAAAGGAAAATTGTTCCATTCTTTGCCTTACCTGCTTATTGAAAGGAAGAATGCAGTAAATTAAACTGTAGACATCCAGTCACCAGGGGATTCATCTGTGCTCAGTTAAGTGTCTGCCTGGTGCATGCAAAGAACTTAACACATCTTTTTTTTTTCCACAAAAATAAAGAGGCAACCCTGGAGAAAAAAAAACAAAAAGCTGAGATAGAGATGTTTGAAATGCAATTTGTTCAAAAAGAAAGGTAGGCTTCCAGCAGCCCTACAATAATTAACAAAAATCCTAAAGCTTATACCTTTGGTCTGATTCTGATCTCTCAGTGATACTGACAAAATTCTCTCCGTGATCTGAGTCACTGTGAAATGGGAAGTGGGAGCTCAGTTTGGCTGTAGCACAGAGGTGTGCATACAAATGGCATCCCTTGGGCACTGCTGGGTGTAGAAGGCTGCCATTTCCATGGATGGCCAGGGGCTGCATAGGGGTTTTATCCACCTGATCCAAATTGCAGTCTTACCCATTTACAGAGAAATAAACTAAAAGGGACACCAGATGGATGAATATCTGGGGAGCTACAGACCACCAACAAAAACTCACAAGTCCTTGAAAAAATGGAAAAAGTTGCTGTCTGGGAAAGGGTTTTTTAAAACTATGAGTATTGGAGGAACAATTGGGCTTTACTATATGAAGAGCTGACATTTAGATTTCTGTAAAAATCTAGCAAAAGTTTTAGAATGCAGGTGTGATGATCAGTTCCCTCTAAATATTTCAAAATAAGCTTCTCAAAATCAGACAACACTGTAATTGTTTAGTAGGCTTGAAAATTCAAGCTTCTTTTAAAACCTTTACTCCTATCTAGAGACTTGGTTGAAACAAAAGTATGTTGTCAAGGAAAGGCTGCATAGACGTCTTCGCATGAACTGAACATTAACTGAAGCATCACTAACACCTCGCTAACTAGCACAAGACAAAGAGCTTGGCACTCTCAGAGTTCTGATTTCAGCTTTGCTGCCCTTTGGTTTGGACTGTTTTGCCATGTTTGCCATCAACAAAGCAAGTAGAATATCACTACCTTGCAGCAAAGCTAAAGCAGAGCTTCAGAAGTGAAAGTTGCAATAGAAAAATCATATATTATTAATAAATATGCCCAAGTGTTACTGTTTGCCTTAAGGAAGGTAGTAGGAGGTCCATGATTTCATGGGCAGTATTCATATTATATGATTTTCCCCAAATGGATTTGTGCTGTGCTGAAAGTAAGACAGACATCCAGTTTAAAAGAGCTGGTAGTCACCCTATTTCTATTCTGATCTAAACGCCCTACTTGATAGGGAAAAAAAGGAAATCCACTTTCTAAGAGTTATCTGCAAATTACATCTGAAACAACTTATTATCTTTCTTAAAACAGTAAAGGACAGTGACATCTGTATTGTACATATTCAAGAACACTGACTTTTAATGTCAGTTTCTGTACTGTAGTTAACTTAATTTTCCAAAATTTAGCAATTTCAACTTGTGTTAGTGGGTTAATGTGAAATTGGGAGTTGGTTAGACAGGTCTTAGTATGGTTTGTTGTAACAGCTCCTTGGAGCCTGTTTGCTCAAAGTCTGTTCTGCCTAGAGAAATTTTAATTCAGTAATCCAGAGCCCTACAGGCCATAATGGTTGTGTCATTACGTATAACCGTTTACATGATGGGCCATAATAGGTTCTTTGGAATGGTTATAAGCTATTGTGTCAATTGGATTTTCGTGCATAAGTACTAAATTTGGGTGGTGAATAGCTTTCCATAGCATAACCTGAACCTTTAATGGATGTTACTTATTTCCTTTGTCTTTCCAGTTTAAGCAATGGTAATGCTTTTTTTTACTGTGCATATTTAATTTTGGGGAATTTAAAGGCTTTTGAATTTGATCATTAGAAATAATGGATCTTGTGATGCTCTTCTGACTTTTGCAACACATTTGTGAATACATGTGGAGCTTTTTGAGGAAGGAAAAGTGGGAGAGTAAGAAAACAAACAAAATGTGTGTCTTGTGTACCACATGCTGATACTTGGGCACTCTTTCATTTTTGCATGAAAATAACATTAATAGCATCTTGTGCATATATCATTCTCAGGAAGATACTGCTGTTTCTTGCATTCTGTGTGAATTGTGTTTTTCTGCTTTTCTCGGACAACTTTGTTTTCTGCCTCATATAAATTCCAGTGACTTAAGAAATAGTAGAATTTACAGTACTAATTTTTTCGAATTTTCATAAGCCTTATTGTTCATCCTTCATTCAACTTTTTGCCTGTAGTGAAATAGCCACCCTTGACTTATGTTTCTAGCAGCAGAATTATTTTGCTACCTTCTACTGAAAAAAGGCAGAATTGTGATATTCAAATCTCCACAACTGAGCAGGAGTTTCGGCTGTTAAGGAGGCACACTGGAGGCAGCAGCCAGATCAGACCACAGACAGGGATTTGTTCTCAAGGTCAACATCTGTAAGAACAAACCCCTGGTAGGCTTTAAGGCTTGTTCATTGCTGTAAAGCTGGATAAGGAGTATATCACACTAAGCACCATAAGCCTTTACCCCAGATAAAGAAATGGATGATAAATTATTACAAATTTCCTTCTACCACTTTCTCCTTATAGATACAAGGAATTTAATTTGATTCATTTATGAGGTCACTCTATTGACCATTGTGAGAAATTGCTACTCACTTTTCATAGTTTAGGAAGGTTTATTAAACCTTATCAAAAATACAACTGAAGACTGAATAAAGAAAAAAGGTTACAATGCCGGGAGAAAAAGATTTTCCCCGCCATGTGCTCAGCCCCCTCACAATGGAAGCTTTTCCCTTTTTAACCCTTTAACCCCTCCCAAAGGAGTCTGTCTGACAGACAGACTTCTGTCCATCAACCCCTTCTTTGCTGTCCAGTGGTGGAGATCTCTTCCTCCAATCCTGACTGGAGGTCAGATGTCGCCCTAGTGACAAGTTGACCCTACCAGATATCCCAACTCCAGCTGTCCCTTGATAACCACACAAGGGGGTAAAACATAACTACATCTATGAAAGTTTCTTAACCTATAGACATGATATTTGTCTATTAATTGTAAGAGTCAATAATCGCATTACTCATCTATCACAACCACATAATACGAATCTATATTCTGTAGTCATTCAAGCGGTCTTTGACTTCAGAAATATTTGTAACTACTGTACACTACAAAAACTACAACTGTTATGACTGACTGTGAATGAGAAATATTATATTTGAGGAGTATATTATTTGAGCCAGAGGGAAAGCAAAGAGTATACAGTGCCAAAGGAAAGGATTTTCTAATACAACTTTGCAAATTTCTTCATTAGCAAACTTAACTGAGATCATACAGTAACACAATTAGTACCTGAAATATATAGATAAGAGCTGTCTAGAATAATTTTAAAAAATAATTTAAATGAACCTAAAATTTTTAAAGCATCAGGTCCTAATATAAAATTCACTCAAGGAATATAGACAAGTATTCACAGTGAGTTTGTTCTTTTTTGAGAACACATGAAAAATGCTGGAAAAGGACTGGATGAAATTTATAATTACACAATTTAGAAGAAAACCTAAAAAAAATCTCATTTTGGTTGAGACACATTTCCTACAGAACAAGGGCTTTGTAATGCTCATGTGAGAGAGAAATCACAGCATTTCATTCCCCTTTGCAGAAATCTCAAAGGCATTAAGTGAATATCTCCAGGATGCTTAAGAGGGTCTATTTTTTCATGGATATTAAGGAACTACAACAGCACACTGTTACCACGGTCTGCATGAATACTGCTACTAGCGTCTGAATGTATCAGCTTTTCCAACCTATTTCTCACTCCTGCTGTATGAAGCCTTATTGTTTTATGTGTTAGTTTTACGAAGTGAGTCCTGTCATTGTTTGGAACCTGTAACAGTTATGAAAAAAAGTTATAAAAGCATTTTACAGAATGACTGAAAGTACTGGCTGTGCATTACCTGTCTCTCCCTGATTCCCCTCCAGCCCTTGTGTATTTTGTCCTTACCCTGGTGGTTACACACGTCCTTTGCCTGATGTGTTTTGGTTGCTGGATTGGCTCACTTTTGGACCCCCTTGGACTCTTTTTGAACTTGCTTATTCCCAGAGTAAGGGTCTTCATCTCCTCAAGGTGAGGCATGACTGTGCTGCTATTCAGACCACAGAGGAAAAACTTCAGCCCAAAGCAAACACTGCAGCAGTGTTAGCCAGAACAAATGTAGCAGCTGCAAACCAATACAATTCAAATTTAGGGCCATGCTGCATTAAAAGGTGCTGTACTTCACGTTAAACAACTGTCTGTGCCTACAAACCAACCAAATTTGAGTTTTTTTAAAAAATTCTATTACAAAACTGGACATTAATACAACTGTGCTTGTTAATGCCAAATCTTTGTCGCAGTCAGCAGTGACAAGGCACTTGTTCACCTTCAGACTGGCAGTCTGCCTGCCTTCCCAAGCCCAGGATCAAGCTCCAACCTCACTTTTTAGTCTAGTCTCCAAATATTGGTTACTATATCCATATTGATTACTGTTTCAATTTTATCAGCACGAATCACACCTATTTATCACATTTTCATTTTTGTGTTGGTTCTCTGCTGGACATCCTGACTCCTCTCTTGATTAGCCTGACTCCAAGCAGTAACAACCTTGTTAGGAGGCCCAGCAGAGAAGTGAAATATGTGCTAATAACTTGGCTCTACTTAAAAAAAAAAAAAAAAAAAAATTACTCATGATAGGAAAGTACAAATTAACTGGTGGAGATGAGAGTAAAGGCTTTATGGAATAAGCAGTGGTAAGCACAAGGAATTAAAGCTGTGGCAAGCAGAAGCTCCCTGTGATCAGGGAAGTGAAGATTTTCCTTCACCCCAGAAGCTCCTTCTTCTCACCAGCTGAGAAGGTTTATCATATATGTAAAAGAAAAATAAAATAAGTTGGTTTTAGAAGAACTTGGGAAGAGGAAAAGAGCTCCCAGCAAGCAAATCAACAACTGTAAATCCTTCATCTGTAATTAAAATCTGAAGACAATGCTTGCTGCTCCCCTGTGGAGAGGACAGAGAACACAACATGCCTGCATGCACTACATAGGTGAAAACGCTTCTTGAACAAAGTTTTTTGCTGTGAGTCTAAGTTTGCACTTGAATTGGGTCTGGAACTATTGTGTCACAAACAGTAAACTTTCAATTTTACTTACAGTTTTGCAGCTCTGGGGTTTCTTTCTCCTTCTTCTGCCCCTGTGCTTGCTCTGTGCTTACCTCTTCGGCATTCATCCTGACTGGGCAAAAGGTGCCCACCAACCTCTCAGGTGGACAGAGGGACAGAAAATAAGAAAGGCTCATGGGCTGAGATAAGGACAAAGAGACATAACTCAGAAGTTAAAAGACCTTCCTCTCATCCCTCCCCTTTTCCTGGGCTCAGCTTTACTCCCAATTTCGTTTCACTTTGTTTCTTCCCCTGAGCGGTGTAGGGGGACAGAGAAGGTGGGTTGAAGTCAGTTTATCCCACATCTATCGCTCCATTCTGCTCACATTCTTCCCCTGTCACACTGTGGGTCCTTCTCTCCACAGGTCCCCTGGTCCTGCCAGGATTCAGCCTCAGTGCAGGCTTCCCATGGAGGTCACAGCCTCCTCTGAGGAGAATGTCTTGGGCTGAAAGGGACCTTAAAAATCATCTCATTCCAAACGCCTTCCATGGACAGGGACACCTTCTACTAGGACAGGTTGCTCACAGCCCCATCCAGCCTGGCCTTGAACTCCTCCAGGAATGCAGGCATCCACCTACTCAAGGTCCTGCACTGCCTGCAGGTGGATCTCTGCTTCTCCCTGTCTGTACCACCAGCTGCAGTGGAATCTCTGCTCTCACTTCTGGAGCAGCTCCCCCCCCCCCCTTCCTCTTTAATGACCCTGGTGTTTCTCTCACATGTTGCCACTCCTCTCCCCAGCAGGTTTCCTCTCTTCCCCTTGATTATGTTCTCCCAGAGGCACTCCCGCCTTCACTCGGCTTTTGACAGTGGCAGGTCCATCCTGAAGCCAGCTGGCAGTGCCTCCACTGGACACAGGGAAGCCAGCTGTGGGGGGCTCCCCACCACCGAGACCTTGCCACACCTCTTGTATGAGAATGTCAGAGAAATATTTGTGTTATTGCTTGAAGCTTATCTCTACCAGATTTCTCATCAGTAGTAAGGTAAAGGATGCTCAAGTCTGATGAATAGCATTTCTCACTGGAAATTCCACTTTCTAAGCCATAACAGACAGTCCTTTATTGCTGTTCCTTCTGTTCCCTATTTAACTTTTGGACATATTTCTGTCTGGTGTTTTGGAAAGGCAGAGGGTTCTCTTTAAATGTCCTCTGTCCTACTTTATACAACACAAGAGGAGTCAACAAATTTTCCATTGTCGACAGTTTATCTTCAATTACTTAACAGGGATTTAGAGAATGAATGCTTCTGCCTAAAGGCTTAGGTTGCTATACCAACTATTTAAATTATTTTTCCCTTAAACTATTTTCATTGCTGTATTACAGTAGGGATATTACCAAAATATATCAGTGTTGTTGTATGTGAAAAATGATGCAGCATTTGCAGTCATTTGGCTTACATTTAGAGGTGATGATAGTGGTGATAATAATTAACTGAATTTGCTGTTCATTGTTGGCTGCAGAAAATAATGTGCAATTATTATCTAATATGCTCCATGTCTGCCTCAATTCCTGATCCACAGACATTGTGGACATTACTAGTTATAAATTACTTGGTGCAAATAGACGTAGTATGCTTTCAATTTAAGAAACTTTATGGAATTAATCCTCTTTTTTTCAAATTAATTAATATGACTTGGCCAAAAGGCTTGTATTGCAAACTCCAGTGTATATTATACCTACAAGTTGTTCATTTGCAGCAGGTACTCCTTGCTGGGAGAACACAATGAGCCACTTAAATCACACCTCTTTTCCCCCCCCTCTTCTCTGGCTGAGTAATAAAATTTCCATGTAGGAAAATGAATTTGCAGTTTTGTAAGTAGAATGAAAGCGATCAGTAGCATAGAGTCTGGTTTCCACAGGGATCTGTTCTGATACACAAGGACGTGTTTCTAGAACACAGTTAAAGCACAAACACTGCACTGAGTGATAGTTACAGTATGTAGAGGAAAATTGTATTTGGCTCTGGATTCTTGGATTTGAAGATCCATCATCACAGTCTTCCTGGCTGCCACTTAAGTAGCAATGCTAAAAGACATGGCTTCTTAAATGAATTGGCTTATTAAGATTATAACAGTGGGATAGTTTGGGTATCATTTGATCTTAATATTTTCTACAATGTTTTACTATGAGAGCAGACTGCTCCAAAGCGTAATTCCTACGCTGAGATGGGAGAACTGACAGAGGGAACCATATGACAGGATGACATGCTTTTTAGGTTGAAAATAACTGTATCATACAATGAGAGAGACTAAGCTGTTATAAAGCTTTGGGAGTAGAAATAACAGTGTATAGCTGAGGCATGTGAAGAAAGCTTGCTCCAGTAACAAGTGGATTATAAATGAACACAATGTTAAACAGTGATCAGTAATTCCTCTATTCTCCCACAGATAACTGACCTATGGGGATAAAACCAGCAGTCTGATCACCAGCCCTCAGCAAGTGACTTAACCTTGCTGTGCTAAAGATTTGCTACATAACTGGTTTTAGGATGTGGGTTGAAAGTCTTAACTTTTAATACTTTGACCTCTTCAAGATTCATTTGACTAAGAAGGCTATATATATGCAAAGGGTCATTTGAATAAATTAAGTAATGAGATTGACTTATGTGGAATCCTACTTATTTTTTTTTTTTCTCCTTAAACAGTAAATTTTAGAAGCTGTTCCATTTAATTAGGATGTCAGGCAGTCATTTCAACTTCTGAGATGCACTTGCTATTTGCCAGGGGATCCTCACAGGAGGTAGCGGTGGTTTCTGTGGCACTGAAGCAGCCAGCAATAGAACACTCACAGTGCAATGTGGGGAGCTGTGCTTCAAGCAGCAGTCTGAAACTTTAAGATATCACAAATCTAGCTCTTTCTATTTAAACAGAGTGTATTTTGGATATTGATTGGATAGCTTGATGTTCTTCTTTTTAAATTAGCAATTAGTCTCATAGAAGGCTGCACCTGATTATTTTAGTATTAGAAATGGAAATTTGGCTCAATATGATACTGCAGTGTTTCATACACTTCATGCTCTTGAAATGTCATGCAAACTATGTACCTGCACAAGTTTTTTCTTTGTAATCTTTCACATTTTTTTACATAATCCCATTATTAGTTAAGAAAAAACCCTCCACATAAGCCAAACCTCTCTGAGCTAAGGAGCTAAATTTCATTCAGTGATGTGTATCATGTATCTCAGTTCCAGCAATTATCATTGTCCCTTTCTTTTACACTTGTCTACATTCAGCTCATTTTTCTTTCAATAAATTTTTATCTTGTTGTCATACAATTCTAATAAAGAATTTGGCTCATGACTGGAATCTCAAAGGACCAAATTATAAAAGCTGATATAAATAATTTTTCTTTCAAATAAGAAAAAAAAAAAGAGGCTCATTTTTACCCTGTTGCTTGTAAAACTCCTTCTATGTTCTTACACAAAGCAGTTGATGATCAACTTTTTTATGTTCATGAGCTGATCTGAAAAATTCCATCAACTAATGATGAATGAATGGAACTCAAGCAGAGGGAGATTAACAGCACAAACTTCCTGGATGCTGCAGAGTGCAATGGGCAAGGAAAATATCTTGCTTTTCCTGATCCATGATGACGAATGACTATTATTACCACGAATTTGAGACTGTTTCCCACAGCATTCTCCTGGAGAACCTGGAAGCTTATGGCTTAGACAGGCGTGTTCTTTACTGGATGAAAAACTGTCTGGATGACTGGGCCCATGGAGGGATGGGACTAAATCCAGCTGATATAAAACTGGATATTCAGATCTTTTGAGAGGATACAAATAGCAGAATATGTTTTGATAGTTTTGTCTCTAGCATAGCTAGTCCTAGTCAGTAGAAGATAATCTTCCTTCTGCATTTTAGGCTGGATTCTTCCTTCCCTACTCTGTGACATCTGTGACTCCTTAGCACTGGAGATGTTTAATACTCAAAATTTACTCTGGTTTCTTGCAGCCAGTTTAGTTTTATTGAAATCCTCTCTCTTTCCTTTTGCAGCTTTACTTTTATTTTTTTACAATGCTTTTGCCTTAGAGGGAATAAAACGTGTTATGCTTTGTGGAAATAAATTCCTTTTTTGTTACAAATGAGTTTGAGGAAACTCCACAGACTGGGAGGAATACCAAAGCTGTTCTTTGTATTCAGTGGAACATAAATAGTTTTGGCTTTAAAGGTGGTAAATTTGAGAGCTCTTTTTGTGCAGAGTGCAAGCCTGGATATTGCCAAGGAGACATTTCTTCCTGTGCTAAGAGAGTGCTTGATTTGTTATTCACACATGATACTGAGAAAATCAATATTTAAAACAAGCCAAGTTATTGCCCCAGAGTTGCAATTTGTGGCACTGGAACTTGACTAATTAGCAGATGTCAGATCAGGGTTTTGTCTTAATTCTCATTTATTAGTGTTTATTTATCTCTAGAAAGGAATTGTCATAATTTTTCCTTTGTTCTGCCCAGATGTTTTTTTAAGTATCTCGAGCTTTGTGAAGAAAAAGGTTGCCTTTCCACATAAAAATGTCAGTACTTTGAGTCCTTCTTACATGGAGGACCAGAAGGGAGTATTACTTTACCCAAATAGCAGCAGATGAAAAATCAGGCTAGCATCCATCACATGAACATATCTTCATTTTGTTGTAATAAATTTTTCCTTCTGCTTTCATTTTCTGCTGTGTTTTCTCTTGAGAACTGGAAAGCGAAGTTTTCGCTACCAGGCTCAGAAAATCAATCAGGTCCACCTAAAGAAATAACTGAGACACCAAGCAGCATTTACAATAATCTTTTTTCCTTGAGAAATCTGTTGGAGACTTCAGACGACGATTATCATTGAACTTACAAATGGGTAAATGGGATGATTCTTTTCTTTTTGACATACCTGGAATAAAACTGACAAGTTAATACCAGCTTTGCTTCTATTCTGCAGGCCTGTTTCTTGGGTAACTTTAAACAGAAATGAATGATTTCAATGGCATCTGCATATGTTTAAACTAAAGTGTTTCCCTTACGTTTATTTGATAAAACAAGCATTTTTTAGAGCAGAGAGTCCTACCTGCTGTTTGTCCAAGCTTGTTATGCTCTACAAAGACACATAAAAAATGTGAAGAGGAATCACTACATTAACCAAACAACTGTGGGATTCTGTCATATCTGTGCTGGGGAGTGAAGGCTCAGGTCTCTGAATTCCCCCTGAAGCGAGCTGCAAGTCCAGACCTGAGCTGTAGCGGTACAGGCTGCTGTGCTGCACTTGGTGTTCAGCCTTTGTCTGCTCCCTCCACAACTGCTACTGTAAACCAAGGTGTCAGAAGGACTGAGCCACTCAAACTGCAGTTTGACACCTCTAAGTGCAGATAAAGAGCAGAAGGTATTTTGGTCCTGTTAAAAGCTGTCAGCTTTGGAGTTCATAATTGTTTGCCATCTGGCATACATTTTTTAAAAAACTACAGATCAGTAATTTTACTTTGTGCATTTTAAAGAGATGACTGAGCATGCAAGAGAGGTGTAGACAAAAGGCAAACAGAAAACAAAACAAATATATACAAAGAAACTAATCAAAACAGAATGATTCAGACAGTGAAAGATAAAATAAAATCATGATGAGTAACAGATCAAAACATTATTCACTTGAGATTGGAACTATGGGGATTAATGTGAATAATCCTCAATGAAAAAAAAGTGAGCATATCATAAAGTATTGCCATGTCTGGTAAAGACAATTGAATCTACACAGTGTAAATCTAAATAAGAATAAATTGAAAATGAAAATAAATACCTGAAAACAACTGGAACAGAAAAAGAAATTGCAGAAAAAACAGCGTGAGTGGAGAAAGTAATAATGATTATTGGCAAGGTAAAAGACTGAAAACTCCCTGAGGAAATGGCTCTGTTTGAAAGACAGGTGTCCGCTAGGAAAGGCAGGAACCTCCCTTGGAATGGAGAATATAAACCTACTCCCTCCAAATTGTGAGGTTGGCTTTGGGGGGGGGCGGAGTGCATTGGAGACAGAGAGAGACCATTCACCCTGATGTTCATGTGGCAACACAGCAAATTTATTCTCAAGCCCTTCTTTATATATGGTATTTGAAAACTCCAGATCTTTTCATTGGTTGGATCTTTATGCCCCTTCAGGTTCTGGACCAGTGAAATGCCTGCAGCCTTAGGAGAGATGCAATTGGGCGAAACCCCGGTCAGTTTGCCTAGTACTAACCAGCTTGTGCTGTGATATGTGGCAAAACTGAATTATTGTAATTTTGAAATTAAGGGGCTCTGGGGCAAAAACATGTGAGAATAAGAATAACAGTACTTTACTAGTATGTATAACAAGGCAAACAAAACAACAACCACCACAGCATCAGCAACAAACAGAAGCAGGAGCCCAGTGACAGACTCGGTGTCTTTCCTTTGGTGTAGTTACGCTCGCAGCCGGCAGGGGCGCTGGCAGGCGCCGGGTGGATAGGGCAGGTGTGGTGTTCTCCTGGTGGATAGGGCAGGTGTGGTGTTCTCCTGGTGGATAGGGCAGGTGTGGTGTTCTCCTGGTGGAACCCAGGACATCTCTCTGGATGCCCTGGATGGCCCAAAGCCCTGGCAGGGGCTCAGAGACCCTGGTAGGAAGCCAAAGACACCTGGAAATTTGATCTCAACCCATGGAACAAATTACCAACTCCTAAAAATATGAGGTAAAGATTGTATTGATTGGTAACTGTGAAAAAAAATGTCTAACCTTTTGAAGCTGATTTGTAGCTCAGCTTCCACAGATCACTCCAAACCTTAACACCAAAAAAAGGAGAAAAAAATATCTTTGTTTGCTTTACACCTGCTTAGTAAGTTTACCAAGTGATCCTTAGCTCTAGAATTATTAGAAATGTTTGTAATAAATAGGTATGATTCATGCTGACAAAACTGAAACAGTAATCAATACTGATAGAGTAATTAATATTTGGAAATAATGGAACAGCTAAAGGTGTAATGCCAGGAAAGAAAGGGAGGGGAGGGGTTCCTCCCCCTTCTCCTGCAGATGTTCAGAACAGGAAGAAGCAAGAAATAGCTATTACTAAATTTAGTTGGAAGAGAGGAAAATTTGGTTGGACACCAGGAAAATGTTAATTATATGAGATTTATTGCTTTAATGTTAGAACAGAATATTGGCTTAGACTATACCAGCTTGGTGCACATGTGTAATCCAAAAGGTGAATTAAAGGACACCAAGGAAGAAGAGAGGCCTTCCCCAAAGAAGACCCCCAAAGAGTGGTATGACCCCCTAAAAGGATGGTGGAGCATGCGTGGTAAAGGTGATGATGAGGGCGGTGATACAAGTGTGAGGAATCGAAAACGGAAGAGGACAGTAATGACATACAGCATAAAAGGGGGAATTTTGGCTTGACGAGCTGGTATGTGAGGTGACGGGGGTCAAGCCCTGCCCTCCATACCCCGCGCGGTTATTTTTGCTTATGCGCTATTATCAGAACGAAATTATTCCTTATTTTAACCAAACTATATTGTAAATATTTCAAGTGTATTCAATTTTATATATTTTAAGCTACTTAATTAAAATTGCTGTTACATTTAATTTTGTTTGTGGTTTTTTTTTGATGGAATAATTAGGCAAATATAACATGTTGAATACTCATCCTCTGTTTAATTGCTTCAGTCCTTGGTATATTACAGAGCTCTGTTACATCATGACCAATACAAAAGCTTATATTTGAGCTTTGTGATCTTTACTCCACCAGATAAGCCAATGCCATGATCATCAACACCAAACATTTCACAAAGAGAACCATCTTATCTAATCTGCATAAGCCCTGCTGATGTGCAATTACATTACAATCACTTGTCTGTGTCTCTTATCGTTTAGTAAAATACAAAATTTACCTTGGTCTGAGAGGCGTTAACACCTTAACATGTGCCTTCCATCTTAAATTATCTTAAGATAAATTAGCAATAGAAATATCCAAGTTTTTTTTTTTTTAATCCTATCACTTTCAGTGTCGAGTTGTGATTCTCTTTTCCTAAAAGAAGGGGTTAATAGAGGGCTCTCACTGAAGCATTTCCAACAGTTAAAGTATGAGCACATGGTGAGGTATGAATATGTCTATAGGTTTTGTAGAATTTTTGATATTGAAGGAGCTTATATCCATAACATTCCCATTCAGTGAATGTGAAACAAATGAGAAGACATAATTTGGTAGTACCGAAATATAAATATGTATTAAATGGTATAATATCACTGCTTTATTAAACAAAGCCTAAGATAAATACATAAGTACTTGTGATGAAGGTTTTAGTAAGTCACATTTAACTACTTTGAAAAACAGAGTGAAGATGGTACAAACAGCTCAAAGGACATTGTTTTCTTTTCCAAGTTTTGTTCTATGCTGTCCTATTTAATTTCATATTAACATTTTTGAGAACGCTGCATGAAGTTTCCTCTTGGAATGGAGTTGATAGTGGCAGCTATAGTTAAGGGTAGCTTGGAGTTTCTGGAGGTCAAAATCCAGGGTTGCTCTGGCTACCTTGAACATACAATTATTTCAGAGTTCCATGATCTGGAGGAACAAACAAGGGAGTACTTAAGGAGGAAGTGCAGCAGACCTTTTAGCCCTTTCCTGTTAGTGAATTTCTGTCTCACACATAGGCCAGGAGACTCATCTAAATTCCTGATATCTGACTGCTAGGGATTTTACTGTGTCTCTATTGACCCATAAAAATCCTGGTTTCCATTTTTGAGAATATTTGAATGTCTAAGAGACTGATGTATTTTTTATTTGAAAAAAAAAAAAAAAAGACTTTTCAGAAATCAAAAAATTAAAATATGTTAAACTTTTGATGTTATCTTTTTCTTGAGGTATGAAATAAATTTTCTTTTTTGTGCCTTTCAATTAATGCTAATGAGTATCTCTTCAAGATGAGCAACACTCAGTGCTAATTATCTTGAGCACTGAAGGATCATGGAAGGACGATCCTTCATGCAGCTTTTGCAGTCCCAAGAATTACCTCTCCTTTTCCGTCTGTAGTCAAGAAAATATTCCCATGGCATGGCAAAACAATATGAGGAAAACTTCCATAAACTTGTAGCCTCTTCCTGGCTGCTCAGCAGGCTCTTGCTGAGAAGAGCCAGCCTCACACGAGCAGGTCAAAGAGGAAGAGCCTGTGCGCAATCAAGGTTTCAAAGCCTTCCCAAAGCCCAGTGTGCAAAAGGAGATCACATTGGTTTGGTGTTGGTACAGGAACTATGACAGACTCTCAAGATTAGCCATGCTGGGGCTAAGCACTTAACAAATGTTCATGACCTCGCACAGCAAGGAACACATGGCACATTTCATAGCAGACACAGCCCTTTGGAGGAACAGGTCAATACACAAATGCAATGGCAATGAAAACGATAAAACTCATTTCAGGCAGTCAGTCTGATACACAACTAATGAAAAATAGTTACAAACATGAAATCTATTGAAGTTATACTGTCTTGGCCCTGCTATAATGGAGATGACCATACAGCCAGCTTTGCAGTCAAGGTACCCCTAAAGCTGGAAGGACAAGCTAAATACAGATCTAACCCTGAACTGATCACATCAAGTCAGAGCTGCATATCAGGGAAGGCACAGAGCAAAGTTGTCAATAAAACACAGGTGAGGCTGAAAACCTATAGATGGACAAATCATGCAAATACACAGATTTGAAGTCCAACAATGGTCTTTAGTAAGTCAAGTGAAAAAGTCTTAAAATGCAAAAAGGCTTGAACCAGAAGCCATTATAAAAAGGTTCAGAATAGCATGAACATACTTCAACTTTTGAAGCAAGTTATAATTCCAGCAGCGGCATTTTGTATTCATTGAAATATTTTACATATTTCTCTCGTACTTCAGATAGGAGAAAACTGCAGTATGCAAGTGGAAAAGTAATAACTACAAATCTCAATATATCTTAAAGTCACAGAGGCAGTCCCTCAGCAATTAAGAGTAAGTTTAAAAGGGCTCTCAATTACATAAAGGAAATTACTGCACATTTTATTGGGTAGATGGCAGATACTTGTCAAAGACTATCAGAAAGCATTTGCAAGAGGTAGGAAAAGGGTCATAAATTGGAATGGGTACAGTATTTGAAAAATACAAATATTAAATTCTCTAACTTAATTTGGTGAATTTAGGTTTGAAGTCTGAATTTTGGCTCATTATATATAAGATGACAATGAGTGTAAACTCTAAACAATGTTCATTACAGAGAAGAAAAGAAATTACAGAGGAGAAAATACCACAGTTAATTATGTCATTGAATGTAGATCTACAAACTGTGCACAGTTCCTCAGACAGGCACTGATCTTTGTGTCCTGTCCTAACATTGCTCACTATTCTTGATGTGATGCAGGCAGAACATGATATAAAATGGATGTGGGCCTGCAGCAGCACTTTGCAGTCTGGTAACAATTCTCTTAATCACAAATAGCACTGGTAAACTCTATGATGTCAAATGTATTCCCATCTCACCTGTGCAGAGATGTAGAAGATAGCTTTGCCACTTTTCCCATCTATCCCCTCTTCCCATTAAAAAGGGCAACACAAAAAGACCTTAGGAACTGACCATTACTTTCACAAATATTCTTGCAGCTCAAAGTGATTCAAAAAGCTGCTCATGATATTCATTTTAAGTTACTCACAAAATTTTTAAATTGTCTGCTCACAGAATTATGTAACTGTCCTACCTGTGTAACTTAACACACATTAGAAGAAATTACACCTCTTTGAAAGACGCTGTTGTTCTGGAACCACTTTTGTATTATTGACATATACATATCTAAGTTAACTTTCTATGAACACAGCATTGACTAAATAAATTTTAATTCAAAACAAAAAAATAAACAATCATTCAAACACTAAATGTGACACTAATTCTCATTAATTCAAACGTATCATTCTAGTCTGAATGTCCCAATTCTTCTTACCACTGAGTGGCAGGTACTAACGTATGAAAAATTTTATACAAAAGAAGAGTAGAAATAAGGCGTCCAAATAACAGCTAAAAGCTTACAGATGGACTGTGGCTCCTGTGGGCACTCTATCCCATCTTCTGTCTCTCAGTTCAGGACATGTATCATTTTAGACAGAAGATCACTAAATTTCCAAGTCTAAAATTCCAAAATGTAAAGGCTGAAAGAAGAAAAGACATTCCAAAGGAGAGAAAAAATGTCACCTTAGAAAGTTGTGTCCAGCTGATGACTCAGCTCTCGAGAAACTGATGATAACCCATAGCATTAAAAACCTGCCTGCACATGGTACCACACAACAGCTGGAACACCTCTAGGAAGAAAATATTCATAAATACAGTCTCATTATCTGGTTGAGAAGATTATGTAAAGGAACCAATATAAAACATAGCAATCGATTTAATTTTTTCTCCTATAGATTAAAACCCTCAAAATTTAGCCTACTGTCATGGTGAACTACATTAGATCTGTTCGAATCTTTCTGGAGATCAATAGTCTAGGAATCTATAATCAGCACAGACTGAAGCAGTCATGACTTTGGGTAAAAGTCATCATTCCAAAAACTGTTTCTTTCTAAATTTCTGCAGGAGAACTTGTGTGAATAAAGTATGGCTTCAGACAGAAAAAGCAATGCCTAAATAAGAATTATTACTGGTATGCAAAAACCAAATTCTTACTGAATGGAATTGCTGATCACTTCCATTATTTTCAGGTACAGAGCTGGAAGGGAAAGGATGGCTATATGCAAAAGTAGGAGAGGCCTTTTTAAGGAAGGCAGACCCAGAGAGCCTTGTAACTGAGGGTCAGCCTGCAGGAGGACTGGCTCAGAATGTCCTTTCACGTTGCCCCAAAGCAACACCATCAGTGCCAGCTGGGGACCAGCTGCACTGCCTGGTGCTGCCACTGCCACAGCTCCACCATAGCAGAACTGGACAATCTGCCACAAAGCTGGAGAAACTCGTCAGAAAGGTTAGCATAAGCATCCAATATTTTAACTACAGAAGAAGTTTTAAAGGTTGAAGGAAAGGTGACCAGACTTACCATTTTTTCCCATTAAAATGGAGAATTTTGGGACATGGATGGCAGGGGTCTGTGTGGCTGCATCAGTCATTGACAGATGATGGATAGTGCCTACTTATTAGGATAGGTTTAAGGCTGACTGTAGAGTTTATTCAATACCAGACATGAAAATAAATTATTCAATGAACTGTAGAAAAATTCATCAATCATTTATGCAAGTAATATTTTTTTGCAGATATATTCCAGCTGTACTGGATATGATGTCATTCATCTGCAGGTCAGAAGTATGAATCCAAACCAAGCTGCCTGTGTCAGGAAATGGTTAATGCTTGATAACCCTGGGAAAATATTTAAGCAGAATCCTGCATATAACATAAAAGTGGTAGGAAACTTGAATACTGGGAAATTCTAACCAGTTCCCATGACTGCCTTTTAATATAGAAGAGAAATATGTTTTGCCCAAAATCATTGTCAATTAATTAAATCCTGATAACAAAACATGTTTGAGGGGAAACTAACCAAATATTTCTAGTAGATTAGATTCAAAATGTTTTCAAGCTCTGAACTATTTCCAAAATTCCTTCAGAAATTTGTACAAATACTTACATTTTTAATTTTAAAATTTTGGACGAGGTTTATTGTTTCTAAGTACTTTAGAGTTTGCTATTTGAGTATTCAAAATCAGTATTACTTGAAAAACACCATTTTTATATCATAGGGAAAAAATTACTGTATTAATATCTGGTTTACATTTGAATTAGAGTAGTTTTAGTTCAATGAAAATACCCAGGAAAAAAAGTCTTATCTGTCAATCAGAGAGCCAAAAGCATTCCACAGTCCTGACTGAAGCATGTGTACAAGTCTGAATGCATAAAAATCACATTGAAGTTCGTGCAACTTTCATATTTAAGTGGTTTCCTGAAGTAAGAGAAAGAAATTCTACATAGTATTACCTTGTTATTCAAATTGTTTACTTAGGACTGAAGTCCAAGATTGCCGAACTGCTGCCCGAGTTTCCAGGGGGTAACAGAACACACCAAATGAATCCTGCACCACAACACAAGATAACTAAATCACCTAAAGCATCACTAGTTTTATTTTAGACCCAAATCCTTGTTAATTTCTAAACTTTCAATCAAATTGTCTTCTAAACCTGCAGATTTCTTCAAGTCTATGTATTTATGTAGACATAAACAATACAGGTGTAACTACAAATGTTTGTGTATGTGTGTTTACACAAGGGGTCTCAGGTGACTGCACAAACCTAGATGTTTTTACTGTGGCCAGCACCCATGACACGTAAACTGAGAATTTCTGTAATTATATCACCCACTGGCTTTCATTGAAAGACATTTAATATGCTGTGCACTGACTGTTCCTTAATTTAAATTTTTTTAATCATGTGAAAAACACGGATTCTTTTCCTTCCAATATTCAAGATCCATGGCCAAGTTTGTAGAGCATGCTTAGTAGGTACAACACAGTCCAGCCATATCAGCCTTTCTGTACCCATGGTGCTCAGGCACATGCTGATTTCTCAAAAAGAAATTAGAGAATCCTAGATTGGGAACCCTCCTGGGCTCCTCCTGTGAGGATAAATTCTGTAGGGCCTTTATTCTGGCACCAGAACTTCTCCATCCTCTAACCATTGGCTTGGAGAGTCCTGTTCATGCTTGTTCACTCTCAGGCAGTGACTCTTGGACTGCTTAATGAGACGTGAAATAGGTGTGGTGGCTGGGAATAGACTGCCTACCTCCGTCACACATCCTTGGGTGTTGTTTTAAGCATCAAGCAACTGATCATTACAAGTAGGTGGCAAATTGAAAGTGAGAGAATCAATATGTAGTCTGAAGGGCTGAGCACTATCCACGGCAATGGAACTTCACTGTCCTCCTTCATTTAACCCCATGGCAGGGGGTAATTAACACCTGTTTTGGGATGCCTACCCCTGCACCCAGAAACAGCTTAGGTGTCCACATACGCTTGGTACACATTTTATAGCAGAGCTTAATTTTAAAGCAAATACCAGGCAAAAAACTTGGGGTTTTTTTCCCCTCCTCCTTTGTTTCCTTGACTCTGAATCCCCACAGCAGACTGCTCATGTGAATAGGATCTTTTATTTGTCTGTACAGTTCGTGAGAAACCCCATGCAGGTCTAAAAGGGAGGACAAGATCAAGACAATGAATTTATCATATAGACTTACGAGTCAGAATCCAGGGTGTTCTAGTTCTCAGTTCAGTGCTTACTCCAACAGGTAACAATGAGAAAAATCCTGGTTCTTTCAAAAAAGTTAACAATTTTTGCTACTGATTTTCATGCAGCCAGGATTCCATCTTTACCTCTCAGGACTGAGATGTTCCAGTTTCACCTCTAAAAGGGATCTCTGCCTCTGTAAAGACAAAATTCACTGTGGAATACTTTTAAAAAAATTCACTCTTACTTCTTGGTCAGTGTCTTCTCCCAGAAAAAAATCTCAAAGTCTGAATGGTAACTTGCCTTGAAAACAATAAGTTTTCCCTCTCTCCTTTCATAACTTCTGAGTCCAGTGAATTTTGTCCTTCTTTGTTTGCATTTACTTGACATAGTTCATTTATGTAAAAAATTATTTCTCTTCTCTTGTAATCTTCTAAATGCAGATAAGCTTTCTAACTCTGGGCACTCTTACTGTGTAAGAAATTTACCTTTCATAAGTAAATGTTTGCTCATCCTCCCTTTCAAACAAGTTCAGTTCAGATATTCCCGAATGATTGCTTTTGAAACAATTACCCTCAGGTATTTTCCTTCTTACACTGCCATCAACTGCACTTTTCACAGTTTTACGTAAACAAGGGGAATTAACAGCTGTACTGAATTTCTCCTTTGGATCATGATATAATTGTGATAGAAGTTTAATATTTTTAATAATTTCTAATATTAATAATTAAATTCATTAAATTTGATTATTAATAGTATTATTAATATAAATATTTTGCTTAATTTATTAATAATTAAATTAATTAAATTTAATAATTTAATAATACTTTTTAATATTATTTGCAATTAGCTAAAAGATGTTGCAAAGAAAATTAAATTTCTTCACAGGTCTTGATTAAGCCTTGCTATTTATTCTAAATTTATTCCTCACCTATTAAGGTTTAAAGTAATTTTATATTTGAAAAAAAAATTAGAAGAAAGAAAAGACATTACATTTCATCTTTTGCTTATTAGCCTTACTTCAAACATTTCCCAGGCCAGCTTTTCAGGGCACTTGGCATAAACTGAATCAGTACTACCATTACAGGAACAGTGTGGCAGAGGGAAGGACAATATGAGTTACCTTTATTTTCATCATGTTCCTCTACCTAAACCCTCCCCCCGCTGCTGTGCCCTGTGTTGTTGCAGGATTGTCAACAGATGAATAATTTCTATAAAGACATTTTTACCAGTGCCTTTCTCAGAAAAGCTGAGAATTTCCACAACAAACACAAGAGCTTTTTAGGACAGAGTAGCTTCAAGGAACAGAAGAGGATGACAGAATACTTTGCTATTTAAAGAATTATAATCAAATATCACAAAGGACCACATAAAATCCCAGAAAAGTGGCTAAATTCCCAAGTGAGCCAAGCTATGAGAGAATGCTGATTTTTTCTTCACAGTAACCACTGCAAGAAAAGTGGTTCAATTCATAAAAGATAAGTTTTAATACATGACTCATGAAAATATCCACTTTTTAAGCAGTGAAAACTGCAGGCAAGCAGAGAAGAGAGAACCCTGAATGGGGAGATTTATTATTTCAGAGCTAAAAATGGAAGAGAAAGGTATCTAGAGAAGCATGTGCTTTAATTAGTATAACTCTCTATTACTAGTCTTCTCCCAGTACCAGAATAAAGCCTTTAAAAATGGAGAGAAGAGAAAAAACATACTGAGAGGAGAAAAATCTCCATCACTGGGGAAAGAGGCAGCATTTAGAAGTGACATTAGTGGTGTCAGATTGTCTTTGGTCAATCCACTCCTGCAAATTATTCCTCAGCCTGGGCAAGACTTTTACAAACTGCCTTATTTTGCTGGATAAGGGCATAAGTAAATACTTTGTAATTGCCTCATAAATATGTTCTAAAGATAGGCATCTTATGAAACAGCTCTTCTGAAGACAGAATACATGACCAAAATCTTACCATGTGCAGTAAGTCCTGTCTTCCTGCCAATAAATTGCCTCCAGGTCAATTTGAAAATTATTTAGTCAAAGTTATCAAAATAAATTATGCAGGAAGAAACCTATTGAAAAAAAATTAAACTTTCTGCATGCCAGTTAAAGTATAAACTAATAACTGACAAGTAGTGACATAAAAATTATTTATTATTAGTTTGGTTAAAAGAATAAACCTGCTAAATGAACTTGTGATTTGCACCAAATCAACTATGACTTACTAAAGTAATAGGTTTGTCCTTCCAGCATCACACACAATACTGAAGAGTGTTCAACCTATCATATTTTTCCACAGTGTCCATGAGCTTGCTAATCAGAAGCAATTGATAATATTAAATATTTAATTCTGTAATGTTTTATTAATCTCTGCTCATGAAATGTTAATAGCAAAGTTTGGCTAATATAATATGGAGTTCTTGGTAAATTTAGCACTTTGTTTCTTAATGCTGTATATTTTGTGATGGTCATGGAGTAACAGAATCAAAAAGACCTAACAACATGAGGATTAAATGCACACCCACTAGCACCAGAAAAATAAAATGCAGACTACACTCTGAAAAAGAGTTAGAGTATAATTTTTCTCATGTCTCTCCAAGGATCTGGAGGAAAGTTAAAATGATTAACTTTCTGCAACAAACTGTCCAGCATTAACTTTAGTTTAATGATGTGATATGCAATTTTCAAGGTAAAGTACACTGGGCTAATCTTCCTGGATGACTGAATCTTCAATTAACACAGCAACACTGGGTTTTGTGTGGGATGACTGTGAATTACAGTGCAGGTATAACAAAACCACCAAAGTGTATCAAAAGAAAACTTCTGAGCTTCTGTTTAAACAGGCCCTAAAAGACTCCTGTGTTCCTTTGGATGCTGCACTTCCTCATCTCACGTTTTCACTTTTTTCTTTAAAACCAAGCAGTTTTCAACCTCTCTGCCACTCCTTCTTGAAAGAGATTTAAACTTCCATCCCAGCCTTCAAAACTCCTCTATTCACTATTGTAAAAATGAAAGAAAACATTAGAGCTGATAATTCTGAAGTAGTTTATGGCCACACCCCTGGCTGTGGAACGCTCTACCACTGCTTTTCTTCTGCCCTCAGGAGCACATTTAGGGTTAATGGAGAGCAGAAACTCTTCTACAGATCCTGCCAATCTCCATTTATTATCTGTATTTGGTAATATTCAATTATTCTGGTCACCCAGAGGTAAAAGCCAGAAGAGTCTGTTAAACAACTCAAGCCTAGAGGACGAATTTCAGTCAGAATCAGGACATAGGTGGGATTATTAAGAAGAAGAGGTAGACTTGTCCAAAACAATACTTACCTATGGAAACACTCTATTTCTGCAGTCACAAGAAAATAATGAAAATGTTTTGTTCTACTTATTAGCAGAGAGTTCTGGCACTTACAGGACTGCTGCTTTTTGGACATGTAACAAACCCAGGGATTTAAACAAGTGCCAGAATAATCACAAGGACCCAGACTAAGTGGGCAAATCTTTTTTCACTCAGTAGATTTAACTGACACTTCATGAGCTACCGAAGGTCTAAAAGTGCAAGTCTTCCCAATCCACAGAAAACTACTGCATGATTAATTGCAATACTCAGTTTTATGTTTGGGTTTTAAAAACTAGTCAACTTTACCTTTTTAGACTGAAACTTGTATGATAGTATCAAAATTAACACAAAAAAACCCTTTCATATCACCACTCCACTACTCCCAGAAGACAGGATAAGTACAGACAGCCTGCAGAAAGTGGTGAGATAATACCAGCAGTTTGCAATGTGAAGAGGTCGAATGCTTTAACATCTTTGGCTACTCTGAGAAGGCAACTGATTGGGCTACTATTCTGTCTCTTTTTTCAGTTTCAAGGAAAGAATTCTTAAACTCTTTAACATAAATTGAAATTCTTGACACCTTGTTGAGAAAGTCTCAAAGCCCCAGGAATTCAACTAAACATACTTCTGGAGAAGTGTCCAGGGGCTACTCAGCTAATATGCTTTTACCCCAAAAAAAGTACCTATTTTACAAATGAAAACAAAAAATTATGGATTTATGACAGCATGTTACAAGTTATGGGTTTTTTTCAGCTTCAGCAAGGCTCACGCAAGCACTGGTAACAGATTTAACAGTAAGCCATGCACCAGCACTTGAAGCTGTAATGTTTCTCGGCAGTGTCAGATCCCCTGGCAAAGCCTGCAGACAAGTGCTACAGACTACAGTGATCAGGACTAGGCTTGATCAGAAAGTTAATGAGACTGTGCGAATCACACCACAGGAGGTCACTTAGACCATGCTCTTACAGAAGCTGTTCCAGTGGTGTAGAAAGGCCCTAGACGGGAAGGACAACCTCAAAACAAGTGTCTGTGGCAATTGTTAGAGGGAAAGGCTGGCCTTGCACCACAAGGATTGTCACCAGCTGGAGCTCAGACTACTAGGCTGGTTCCATGTGAGACTTGAAGTGAAACATGTCAGAGTAGTGCTTTATCTCCTTCAAGCAGTAGCATTCCCACCAGCATCATTCCATCTATAATTTAAGGGAAAACCTACCAAAGTACAAGAACATTAAACTCCCCTTCAGAAATCAATACACATAGTACAGTAACACAATCATTAAATAGAAATATTTTCGAAAATAAGTCCCCTCAAAAAGAAAGATCTGACACATAGTACAACTCTTTCACCCTCTGAAAGCTCCTTTCACATTGCCCCTGTGTTAAAAATGCATGTAAGAATAAAAATCTGAAGTAGCTGCAATATTGCCACCATACTCCCTGTTTTCACAAGGGAGTGAATGCCATGAAAAAGTATTTAAAGATGCCAGGAAACTAGGAGAAGTGGAAGCAATCAAAAGTTTTATTAAGTGTGTCCCCATTTCAGCCCGTACAGCAGCCCGTCAGCAGCCTGTACAGATAGGCAGACGTAGAACCTCACTGATTTCACTGCAGCTGCTGTTGTGCTTGAGCTCACCTGTGCACACAGAGTTGTCCTGCTTGGGAGAAGATGGGAGCAACAAGCTGAAAATGAGGTTGTGCAGTCTGCTGGAAAAATTTTGCTTTAAAGATTTAATGTAAGAACTGCCACATTCAATATCGTCGTGTTTTGTTGGGACTTTTTTGTTGGTTTTTTGGCTTTTTGTAAGGGTTTGGTTTCTTCATTTGTCTTTTTAGGATTGGGGGCAGGAGGGCAGTATTTCAGTTGTGTTTTTAAGGTTTGGGGTTTTGGATTTTTTGCTTCCCATCCCCCCAGTCATTCATTAAGAATGTGTGCCTGTCAGTGTATTTATGAACTCGAGTATTTTGATTTTACAAATAAAGCTGTCCCTCAGCACAGCTCTGACCTATATTATCTACAGTTTCACATCTATTATAGATATTTATATACACCTTATTAATGAGGTATCTGCCTTCAGTCACAAGTGCATTTGCTACCCTCACAAAGAAATAGCCTTTCTCTTTAAAAGCAGGAGCTGTAACCACAAACAGTAACCATTATTGACACAGAAAGAGCTGAGAACAGATCTCAAGTGTCTCATGTACAATTCCTAATTAATTATATTCCTTATTATCCTTATTAGAAACATTAACATGTATATAAATTATTAACAGTATAATTTTCACCCTTGAAAGATAGCCCATGAGGTGCGACTGGTTTTCTCCAGCCCAGTTAATTATCAAATATCTTGTTTTTCCATGATAAATCCATGTGCAAAAGGAAGCTGGGAAATCAGTGTGGGAGACTGGCAGGGAAGAAGTACAATCCCGTGCTGAGGACTGCATCTCATGGAAGCAAATAAACAAAAAAAGCACAAGCCACAAGTGTTTGCTGATCAATCACCTGGTGCATGAAATCTGTAATTAGTGTTGATAGATTTTCGGGATGATGCCCCAACTCATGTATTACTCCAGTCACTTCTGGTTACCACTTTGAAAATGTTGCCAAATTATTATCCAGTCACTGGTAATTGCTCTGTCTCATCACCATAAATACTTGTGCTAAGAGACCTTGAGCTGTGTTAATACCCTGACAAAACACATGCTTCCTCCCACATCCCTCATTAGTCATCTCCCTTGCATAAATATCCTACCCCTCCTGTCAGCATCAACAAAAATGCCAAAGAAACTGAAACACCGAATGCAATGACTGCATGAAAAACAGAGTTGTGCTTCTCAGTGCTTTCACTTGTTCCACAGAATCCCTCACATATTCCTCTGGCCATGTTGCCACAAACCCCAGTGATGTCTCTAAATGTCTCAAGCAGCAGTGCTCCATTCAGCTTACCATTTTAAATTTAAATAACAGCTATAGTTCTGCTCTTTGACCCCAAGCATCTGACCAATTCACACTTTTCCATCCTGAAATTTATCTGTTTGGGATTTTTGGTCATATTGAAATGTTTGCTCTACATTTTCCTTAGGTAGGTAGAATTATGGATTCCACCAAAGTGGTCCATCTTACTACTTCTGACAAACCAAGACTGTGACTAATTATATTAAAGACAAGGATGATTAACATCCAAGAAGGGCCATCACATGGTAAAATGATTTACAGCTTAACCATTATACAGGAATTTGCTTTGTATTGTTTCTAAAAAAAGTGCTGAAAATAATCTGAAGGAATTTGTTGATCTCTTTTTTAATATATAAGCAATGATATTCCTACCAATACTCTCTCAGAAGCTGATTCCTAGTATGCTGTAAAAGATGAGGACAATTAACTGGTTGTAGATTAAATCAAGCTTTGCTAGAGGCTAAGAGAAATCCTTTTCCTTACCTGTACTATCCTAAGAACACTGAATTGAAACAGGAAATCCAGGATAAGAAGTGAAAAAGGCTTTGTCAGGCAAAATGTTAATTCTGGTTAAATCCAAAGGTCTCATTACAGCAAGGGAAAGCAGAATCTACCTGAATAGTAGATTTGTTTAGTGAAATTATTATAAACACTTATAACACTCTTAATACTTTAATTAAGTATTAAAGTTAAAACACAAGTAGTTAAGTACACAATACTTAAGTATTGTTAAAACACAATAACTTAAAGTAGTTAAAACACAATACTTAAAATAAGTAAATAATAATACATTATTCGAAGAAGTTGATTAATGTCACCTACTACTCTGCTGTTGAAATCCACACATGCACTATTTTTTGAATGAATAATTATGCAAATAGCCAAGCAATCAACCAAACAGTGCCTGTCCCATGTGGGAATGAAGCCAGCTGGGATAAAGTGGTTTAGCCTCAGTGTCATATACAGGAGGCATCAGCCTGAGGCCATGGGAAGCAGAGTATTGAAGAGGAAATACCTAGTCAGGTCATGGCAAGAAGAGTGTGGTCATGGGAGTCAAGATGTTAATGGAACTATTCCACATTAGGTCATGTTTCTGGCTCTTCTTCTCAGGTAGTTCAGAACCTGTTACAAATAAGGTCGTGTTCCAAGTTTGTATTTGTGATTGGAATCTCACCCTCAGAATACCCCTATACCTGGCTGTGTTCACCATGCCCCCCTGTCTTTGGATATTACCCTCAGACTGCATGGTTTCTGTGTTTGTTATTTTGATATTAAAAATCTTTATTTTTGGGCAAATTCATTGTACCCATTACTCTGTTTTATGACACGCTCCCCCCGGCTGAGACGGACTGGGGATCACAGCCATACGGACTGCGATAGAGGACTCCTCTCAATAGGCAGTGAAAAAGCAGTCTGGATCATTAGAGGCCCTCTTGCCAGGCACATCATTAACATTGAAGTGAAGAATGAATGTCATGAAAATAATGGAATTAGCACTGAAAATATTATATACAAAAATCTCTATGGGTAGCACATATTTTCTATTTTTCTGCATTAAAAAAAAAAGAGAAAAAACACACTAAAATGAGCATTTGATACAAAATCCAAATAGTGACTACTTATTTTTATCCAAGGGGATACTCTTCATTAGTTTCTTACATTTACTCTAATCCACATTAGTTTTGAAACAATTCATAAGCTCCTAGAATATGGACAACATCAGTGTTCAGAAAAACTCTTGCCAGCTAAAGAGAATTAGAAAAATAGGTGAAACAAGAAAATACCTTGAGAAGACAAAAGGAGACTTGGAAGACATAAGACTACATGTATATAGAAAGAAGTTGTAAAACATTGCTTTTGTGATGAGGACTCTGGTATTATTAAAATAAATAAACAATTTAGTCATGGGCATGTGTATATTAATACTTCTATGAAAAAGCTGCAGAATAACATAAGTTTTCTACCAACAAACTCGTGGAGTTACTTACACGTTGTGTAATATATTATAAAAGTCTTGTAATGACACAACAAAGAAGTTGTACCATTCCCTTTCCTGAAATCATCTTGGTTAAAGAGAGCTCAGCTGGCTCTTTGTTGCGTGTAGATATATACCCTTGGGGGGTTTACAGCAACTGGAGAGGTTTAAAAGGGTTAAAAATATCCTGAAATTATTACTGACAATTTCCTGATTCCAGTTCCATCCTTGCCTTAGCCATCCTCAAGTTATCAGCTAGGAGCCAGAGACCTCATCTGGCTTTTCCCTTGTTCCAGTTACAATAAACAGCCTAGAGAAGGGAAATTAAATATTTCACCCTGGTGCGGTGACAAGGCACATGACAAGATTTTTGGTAATATTTTGCAGACTGTCCTGGTAGTTCTTCACAATCCCTCTTCATGAGAAGCTCATCTGCCCCGTCTCTCTTGTGAGCTGGTGCTCATCTCAGCTGCATGTCTGCTGTTGTTTTCAGGTGAGATCACTTAACATTTTAGTCCAAATACCAGAAGTAATCTAATTAAACCAGGCACTAATGATCAGATTAATTTAATATTTAATCAGGAAACTGTATAAGCAGTTTTATTAGTTCTTAGCTCTCACTTACATGCTAAAATTCAAATTAACTACCACCGCAGGTTCTTGGAAAAAGGTACTAGAAAAAGCTGCCTTTTCATAACTGGTGTTATGTATAGTAATTTTGGAAAATTGTGCTGAAACAATGATAAAATATTAGTGAATTTTAGGCATTATGACAGAGGGAGAGAGACATACAGCATATTATTTCTTGAGTATATTTTTAACACATTTATAGAAATTCATGGCTCATTTGATATCACACAATTAACATGCATTCAAGATGTTCTCATTATAAAATGAAATCCAATTAAGAAGTAATAAACTTCTACACAACAGGAACTTTGTAAAGAAAATATGAGAGCATTATCAAGGCAACATCCATTTAGTGATTCATTTTTGTCAAATTTATTTCACAATCAGCAGTAAAACAGCATTGTTACCCCTTCCTCTGAAGATCTCCATATTGAACTGAAGTTCCAGGCATTTTGAAAACAATCTAGCTGCCACAGAGACACCTGGTTAAAACTTTCCTATGATGAGCTCTCTGGGCTAGAGCTGCAAAGTTGGTGAAGCACAAAGGGCCAGGAAATTGCTGTTTAATCAAAATTTGTACACACAAGGTTCAGCAATGCAGTTCCAGAATAACTCATTTTTCCACACACTCTTTCTCAGCAATAGGCTCAGCTCCTACAGCATTATCCAAAGAGTAACACAGAAAATGTAACCATGGTTGCAATGCCCAGAGTAGATGAGTTTTGTGTCCCCTTGGCACCCATCCCAGATGGAAACAGCCAAGGTGTCACCAACAGGAGTGTTCTACTTTATAAATAATCAATTTATAAAGTAAAACAATTCAAACAATTGCCTTGCACATCAAACCATTTGACTTAATCAGGACATATTTAACCATAATCAACCTTGATTAATCATTTTAAACTTTCGTCCAATAGGGAATTCTGTGATAAGGAGATACAGCAGGCCAAAGGGACTGAACAGTAATCCAGGAGAGGTTTCACAGTGCATTAACCTGACAAGTAACTCTCTTACCAACCACAAAACTAACTGCATAAAATGTGAGATACACCAAAGTCCTTTCAATTTGCCACATCATTTGGGCCAAGTTTGTTTTGTTAATTCTTGTAAAAAAGGCCAGACAGGAGGTGTTGGAGTCCAAGTCCCCCTTTTACCAGTAGAGGAGGAAAGGCACCTTCTGTGTACTGCTATGCTTCAGTCCAGTTCTGGAATGGCTGTCTCCAGGGCTGGGAATAGCTTTTCATCTGCCATACTAATTCATATCCAATTAAATATGACAGTTTCATTAACCACCTTATTTCTTATTAACTTGTTACAACAATCTTTAACAACTGTTACCACAGTGGCTAAAACTAATGAATGATCCAAATTTTTATCAGGTTAGCACTGGAAACTCTCTTATCCATGCTGCAGAGACGAAGGAGTAGCCACTGAAAAACTTCAGCTAGTTCTAAACTGGGGTAAATTCAGCTGTGTAACCTGTGTGGAATATTACCAGTATCTCAAGCCGTGTCAGTGTGTCTACTCACCATTGCATATAGCTAATTTTGTGAATTCTTATGAGACCACAATTAAAAGAGGTTCTTCTTACATGTCCGCCCTAATTCAGCAGTGCCAGTGGCTGATATTATTCCTCTGAAGGAACTGATCAGAGCTCATCAGTCACACAGCTAAGCAACGCTTCTGCTTAGAGAATTCATTGGAACTGTTTCAGGCAGGTTTGCAAATGTCTGCGACATCAAGTGAGGAGAATGACTCTTAGGCAAAACAAAAAACACAGACGATATACAGAAGATGGGAAACTAGCACATGTCAGAAAAAGTTGCTATTAAGTGATGCAAGCAGAAATGTTTTATTTAAAAGATGCCATTCACTACAAGGCTTCTATCTTATTGTCAAAACCAGCAAGAATTTTAAGAAGGGCTTCTTGAGAGTGATTATGAGTAAACAGGACACTGTGGAGCTTTAACTCATGAAACCACATTAATGGAGGAAACTGTCCTACCCTCAGCTTCAAATATTTCAAATCCCATAATGCCAGCTTCTGAGTCAATTTGGTTATCAGTGTGGTCCATCTACACAGAATTCATATGTGTGTCCAAAAATATGTGTATATAGCAGAGCAGCCCTTGCACCTTCTCATTTGAATCTTCTGAGAAAGGACCAACACTCACTATGTTTAGTTTTTACAATCTAGCCTGTGTTTGATCATTTTACAGTTTACTCACAGGAGAAAGAGAAGTAGACTGTAAATGAGTAATACAAACACAACACAGGTACGTGTTTCTTACAATGTCTTCTCCAAAAATGCTTACTGTTGTGATCAGCATTTCAGTTACAGCTGTGCATTTTAAGTGCTTTATTCCAGTTTCACTCCCATTTGCCATAACAGATCCATGGAGTCAGTGGAGCAGCACAGGCATAACCAAGGGATTCATTTACTCATTAGCAGTTAAGGGCACAGCCACAAGCAATTTTAAGTCCTGCAGCATGTCACAAATGATAATTGCATTGAGCTGCTCACAGCATCTTCTTCTCCATTTTAATTTCCAAGGATAAATGAAGCAGCACAGTCCCAGAGTTCCCAGAGCACTTCCTTGAATATGTGCATCTTTCCTAGGATGCTTTTAAGGGCATGGCTCTTAGACTCATCTGCCCATTTGCCAGCTTCTCATGCCTTGCATGCCTTCCCTTCAGCCAAGCTGAAGGAAGCCTCCCTTACACATAGAAACTTGGAACTGACTGATTTCTCCCAAGGTATTCTACAGATTTCTTTCTCTTACGATGACTTAGGAGGAAAAAAATCACAGAAAATTTACTTTCGGAGTTTAGAAAAAAAGTGGCATTTAGATATAAAAATGAATGCAAAACTCATCAGCATATAACCAAAAAAAAAAAAAAAACAAACCAAAACAACCCAGTCCTAAATAGATTGTATTTTCTTGCTCTGCATCATGTGACTTGAGGGCCACTAAGGTGATTACAGGGACGGATCACCTTGGCAACAAGGAAAGACTAATGGAACTGGAGTTGTTCAGCCTAGAAAAGGGAAGGCTTTGCGGTAACCTATTTGCACCCTTCCAGTACCTGAATGGAGTCTACAGGAAAGATGAAGAGAAACTTTCTACAAGAGCCTGGAGTGACAGTACAAGGGGGATTGGCTTCAAACTGACAGAAGATTTGGGTTAGATATTTTGTAAAAATTCTCCCCTGTGAGGCTGGAGAGGCCCTGGCACAGGTTGCCCATAGAAGCTGTAGCTTTCCCAGGCCTGGAAGTGTCCAAGCCCAGGTTGGATGAGACTCTAAGCCACCTGGAACATGGGATGGTGTCCCTCCCCAGCAGGGGGTTGGAAGGAGATGATCTTTTAGGTAATTTCCAACTCAAACCATTCTGTGACTTGTTCCCAGGTGTGAGCAACAGAGGGTACACTATCAGCCAGATTCTCATATGCAGTAGGGTTTTCCATCCCACTCTGACAGTGTAAAGAGATTTGAAGAATATTTATGGCAACATTAAAACCCCAAAGAAGACTAAAGAAGCTTTGATGTAGATATGAATAAAGCCCTTCAGTTTCTATGTAACTGTGATAGTGACAGTGATTGCATTTGCAGGTGAGCCAGCCTACACATGACCGTGCTATCCAACAAATGCAATTATAAAGGAAAACAAGAACATTGCCTAGGAAAATATTGCATGTAAAAATCACAGCAGTTTGATCTTCAGTACGTCTCCCCAGCCATCAGGTACTCCACAGGACATAGATAAGTAATCTAAAGGTTTATGTCTTACCAGCAGAGCATCATGTAAACAAAAAATATTCACCCTTTCTTTGTCCTCTCTGCTCACATTTCATAAAATAGCAGAACTAAATGCCAAACACCTTCCATAACTCTGCTGCCTTTGCTTACTTCCCTGCTCTTTTCCTTGGAGGTGCAGTGATTACACTGAACTCAACACATTCTGACAAGGAGATGGGATTATGTGCTTTCCCTTGGCTTCATCTGTGGATGAGACACCCTAGCACAATTCAGCAGACGCTTCAGATAAGACTAGGCTGAGAAGTAGGAGATAAATGAAATGAACAGAAGTGATAGTATTACATTTCTGCCAGCATTAACATATTTCCAGTGTGACTATGGATATCAAAGGGTGAAACCCTAGATCCACAGCAATTCAAGATGTGCCATTTCTGAAATATGCTGCTATTTTCCTTAAACTTACACAGTTTTTGGTGTTTGAATGCCTCTGCTCATTGCACACATGTAAATAGTGTTTTTTTTTTTGTTTTTTTTTTTTGTTAAAAGTAAACCAGTACTTTCCTGCAATATCTTGTCAGAATAATTCTGGCCCCATTTAAAAATGAGTATTTTGTCAATCCTTCAGCACAAGAGGTTTAGTCAACTTTGAAGATAAAATTAGAGAAAAATACATTATTTTGTTTATTTGTAAGAGAAAGACCTGAACTTTTTTTGCTTCATGAAGAAGGGAGAGTAGCTGGAGTCTCAGTCATACTGAACAAAGTCCATAGAAATGAGAAGAGAGGTAATGGTGATATGTATGTGGCATCCCCTATTGCCTGTTCTCATAGCCTCTTGTCCCTGTGTCTGTGACACAGACAGACACAAAATACACAAGAACTGCCCCAGAATGACTCTGCGAGGCAGAGAACGTACCTGGCAATGACAGACATGACAATCCCCAACCTGGAGGCGAGGTCCCCCCCCCATTCCTGGCTAGGAGTTTGTATCAAAGCTCTAAGAGTTTGTCTCTCCTCTAAATTTTTTATACTTCTGTGTGCTCCCACAAAGCAGAAGACACTGAGCTGCACAGAGTTGGTACAGTCCTGGTTCCTCTCATACTCTGAGCATTCCTCTTCACCCAAAAATAATTGTTTCTTTCTTGGGAAGCCAAGTTGTTCCTACTGTAAGTACAAAAAATTCTCAGCCTTTACCTGATAGACTCATTGGCTAGGTTCCCTGACACTTAACCACAAGAAAGAAGACTTAAAAATATTCCATGCTAGACACCAGAGAAACTACATGAAATAAAACACTTTATGTATATCTTTACTCCGGCACACACTTCAGTCACGGCTTCTTTAACATGACAGGTTACTCAGCGACAATGTGCAACACCAGAAGAAACCAGGCTCCCTCAGTTACAGCTCAAAAACCCCACATTTGAGTCCTCTGCAGCACTGGGAACAGCTCTTGAGCTCAGAGCAGAGCCTTCAGTAGGGCTCATGCTGGAATTCCCAGAGATTTTGGTGGCTACTGACACTCGGGCTGTGACCATTGGATGGTTTCTCACAGAGCCAGTGGTGAAAAGCTTTGAGCAGAGCGTACTCACACTGACAGCACCCAGGGCTACAGTGCCAGCCCCTGATGTTACCTAGCTGGGAAGCCAGTAAATGCCTTTAATGGCTTTGAATGCAACTGATATCTAATTAGGAAATAATTCAGCTTAAAAGAGCTTTTAATTGTAGGAAGAAAAAATTCAAAATATGAATTCAGTGAATTCACAGCTAATGTAATTGCATAATTTCAATCCATTTGATAGAATTGCACCATTTTAGATGAACTAAAAAGCTGGATTCAAAATGCTGCCCTTTACTTTGATTAACTACCTGGCAAGCACATCAGTCATGTTCAATTTATACAGGATACAAAATCTTTGCTCTTCTCCAGTATTAGCAGATGCTTTACCCACTTAATTATTTAAGATACTACAGTGAGGTGGTCACTGACCTGGGAGAATAATTCGAGAGACACTCACTAAGCTTTAGATCATCAAAACAAAAATTAAATCTCCATATTTTGTGTGAAGATATAGCTCCAGGAATTTATTCAACACTGCCATCTGTACTTCTCAAAAAATAAATACACTTTTAAAAAATAAAATGTGGAATCTCAGTGGTAGACAAGTAAAGCCTAATATTTTGCCTAAATTTGCATCAGGGAGTACTAAAATGTTTTACCAACAACATTAACCTTCAGACTGTAGAATCTTACCTTCTCCTGTGCAGTACTGCAATTTCTGCCCATTTCTCTCATTTCTCAAAGAGGACTGCCATTAGAAGCAATTACTAAATTAAACTATTTGTTTCAGAATCGCTCCTAAAAGATAAAAACACACTTGGAGAAGCCTCTGAGAGTAGTCAGATAGACTGAAAGTAACTGGAGTTGAATTATGTAAGCCCTACATAAAAATGCTTTTGTGCACCTTACAATACTTTTCAATTTATAGACATGATTGTTTCTTAAAATTCTCATTCAGAAATATGTAGAATAAATGAAGTTTCTAAAATAAAGTTACCATTTCCACTGCACCTTTGCCAAAAGGTGTGACTGGTTGATCTCCTGTCTGTTCTGAAAGTGGTGGCTTTTATCTGCCCTTTCTAAGAGAGTTTTGGGCCAGTGGCAATTTGAGAGGGACTCTGCAGTCTGATGGTTACTTCAGAAGTACAGTTGAAGAAATGTTTCCCTTTATACATAAACTGGAACAAGGTGAAGAACTGAGATCTGTGATTATTTCCAGAATATTCTCTGCATCAGACATTAGATATTGTCAGGAGAAATGGAAGACCCATACCCAAATCCCCACTCCACGTGTCTGCTCCAAGGCAGGACAGTTCTCATCTGTTTCCCAGAGGCACTGTACAGAGGTGTTTTACCACCGTTATAAACAGCCCCTGATCATGGGTACAAGGTGAATCCTGGCACATCTCAGGTATGGGCTGAGACTGTCAACAAGTAATTACACAAATACACAGAAAAAGATTTATAGGTGCTTCAGCAGCAAAATCGTCACTGCTGAGGGACAACTGCCCCCATGGTCAGTCAAGAGCTGAGTAAAGGTTTTTGTGAATGCTAGTAACATCTAAATACTGGCATCTAAAAGAAGATTTAGTGTCTATTTGAGCCTGCAAATCAACCCTAAGGGGCCTTTTCCATACTAGACTTTCAAAAAGAAAAGATTAATTGACCATCAATAACATTCTTTATCTTCCTGGCAAGCTCTTGCTGGATACAAAATGTAGCTAATCGTGTCAATCCATTTTCTTCTGTTGTTGACATGAAATATCATATACCTCCAGGCTGGAAAGCTTTCCTCGTTTTTGATATTGGAATAGTTTTAGGCAACTGCACCTCCAGACAGGGGAGTGAAATTGCCAAGGGAAGGGTGCAGGAGGACCAGTGCCATTTTGCACACAATTCATCATTACTTTTTAATCTCTAAAAATTTAGCCCTTCTACAGCCTACCCTGCAATTTTATCTTTTGTTCCTTCAGAGTGAAATGAGTCAGAAAGTTTAATAGTTCAGCAGAAAATCTTTGAAAGACACTGACCTTAGAAACAAAACCCAAGGTACTCTCAATAGACAATATTCTGATTGTTACAAAACCACCCGTTAAGCTGATGGAAGATAATTTGGAATTGTGCCATTTAAAATACAGCCACTCTCTAATCATTCCCTTCAGCTTAAATTCCAGAGGAACAGTTCTCTGAAGATGCACTGGCAAGTCTGTGTTACTGCATCCTTACTGCTGGCAGGCTTTACATGCATGTGTCAAAAAATGACTGTAGAGACATTTATTCATCATCTTGCTGTCAAAGTTATCAGAGGTTCTGACAAGAAATTCACCCACCACAGTTCATAAATCATTGTCAGAGGAGACTGTTGCTTCAGGACCATCAAACAGGTCAGTTCTACCCTCCTGCTGTACTGCACCTAACTGGCTTCCCACCAGTTGTTAACAAAAGAGTTGCACGATTCTGTCAAAGTTCTATCAAGGCAACTGTCACCTAAAGGCACAACATTTGTGAACTACACCAAATGCTGTCAAAAATGTGCTACAGGGAAAGGCACGCCTCAAATTCTCTTACATAGATCTAATCTTAGGTACAGATGTTGAATAAATTCCCTAATACTGCTTTGCACTGGTATGCCCAGTATCTCCATGGAACTTTCCTGAGAAGAAATTAATTTCCTGCAGGATACAAATCACCATTGCTCGATTCTGTTGTCTGCCTGCTACTTCAGCTAGAGAAAGCTGTCCTGTCTCAATCTAAATATTTATTTATGGCATCACAAGGACTCAGTGAGTTTGTCAAGATACAGCATGTTCATTAACTATATTTCTAAATTTAAAAATTAGTAGACTGGAAGTAGAGATAATATCAACTTACACCTAGCACAATAATTTATGCCACTTGAAACAAAATTCTACTCCCTTAAATTTTCTTATCTCACTTTTCTCACAATACTGCTGCTGCTTCAAAAAGTGTAATCCCATACACTATTTTTACAACAAGAAGTGTAACTGCCCATTTTACCTATATTTTGGTATAGATACAAAAATACATATGGTTTGGATTTGAAAGTTACATGAAATAAGGCTTTGCAATACCTTCATAAAACAAGAATGCCTGAGACCACAAAGCTGGTTGCAGACTGTATGAAATATCCACTGACATCTGGCCTAGTCAGAGAAACTTCCCTTCCTGATGTGGATACCCAGGCTTGGCACTTCTTGCTAGTGCAGAATTCCCTTGGCAGTAAGTAGAAAGGTTCCTGCTAACAATGCAGCCTAAGCAGGTTAAAAACAGTCCACAGAGATAGAGGTCCAGGCTCAGCCTTTGCATTTAAGCATGACAAAAAGAGGTTAAATAAATTCAAAAGATCACGGACAGTACGTCAAATTGTGTAACTGGATTATCAGAGAACATCACAAAACCCCAGTGTGGATGGTAAGTTCTGAGGCAAATCAATTCTTCTCCCTGAATCAGGTATTTTGTTTCCAAGGATCAATTTCCCATATCCTTATAGCTTTCCTGATACTGAATAATTAAAAACATTTTGACACATTCAAAGAGCTCCATTCAAGTTCCTTTCAAGGAACAACACTGAGTCATTAGTGCCACTGGCAAACACACACAACGCATAAATGAAATGATTTAGAGTATGAGAGTAGCATAAAAAGCACATCAAGAGTCAAAATAAACATCACTTTAATTAAACTCGGTTTAAAACAAATGTATAGACCTCATATATTTCTCTGCAGAGAAATTAATACCTGCACAGGAAAGCCTCCAAACACATTCTACCCAAGCAACAAGAAACTGTGATCCTAAGAATGCACTGGAGACATTTTTCTGTTGGTTTCTTTCAATAACAACTATAAAAAAAACACTTGGTATGCAGTTTGCTGTGGAAATATTGCAATCATGTACATGTCAACTCTTCCAAAAATTCCCATCTCAGTATGGGACACAACTGCAGAATAAAGTAATCAGGCCCTCCCCTCTATGTGTATGGCAGGCTGGGTATTCACCTGTGCTGCAGTTTCTCCCAAATTCCTTTTTAGTATCTCCTTGAAAATGAAACCCTTTTCAGTTGCCCTCTGGCCAACTATTTTCCTGAATTTTCTTGTCTGATACTTCTTTCAGGCCTTGCATATGCTGCAATTTGAACTATTTTCCTCTTTCTTATCCGAGTTAATCTTAGTCACTGCAAAATTTGTTAATCCAATAGTGGTATTAAAGAATGGAGAATCAAAACCATGCAGGGAAACTTGATCTCATATCCAGTAAGGTATTGGTCAAATGTACTGAAAAGGTTGTGCTGAATTCTGAACCAGACTGACATTTTTAAATATCATATCAGTGATATTCTACTCTACAAAGTATGAACAGGGACTTGTAGTTTGGGGGGGGGGGGGGGGGGGTGGTCTTCATAATTTTAGAA
>NW_024529821.1:3531258-3566586 GCF_017590135.1 Pyrgilauda ruficollis
GGGGGGGGGGGGGGGGGGGGGGTTGTGCATTTCAAACTTTCAGAAATGTGTCACTTAGCAGATTAGATCTCAAAGTACATCTTTGTACATCAGCAGAGGTGTCCAAATGAATAACTAGGCAGCAGACGTTTGCAGCGTCACTATCTGGCAGCAGCGTTGCAAACTGCTTTCCTCCGAGGTGAACAGGAAACCCCTGGAGTTCTCTGTCTGAACCCCTGCTTCCTCCTCCCACCCCAGGCACTGCCCCAAGTTCACAGTTTGCCCTTGAAGGCAGGAACACGTAATACAGGCAAATGTGATCCTATTTCAAAACAACTCAAATACCTGACATAGAATCAATCTTGCAAGAATGAGGCAGATGATAATTCAGGTAAGAGCCGCTTCCCCCTCTTGTTCAGGACACTCTTGAGCTTCAGCAAGAGAAATGGGAATCTGTGAAAGGGTACCTTGCTGAACTACAATGGACTATATCCAAAAGAAGATTAAGCCACAAGACAGAAATACTTTTATGGATTTATTCCATTAGTCTGCAGAGAAGAAGAATATTTAATGTAAAGAAATTCTAGTTCAAATCACCGAGACAATTTTATTTTGTCTGTAACTAAGTTAACTGTCAATAGAGCTACAAATAGAATAAATTTATCCTCTGGGATTGATGTTTTGATTTTGTGGCTTAAATACTTTATAATTTACCTGATAAGTTATTTTTATATTATACTACCTTTTTGGTCTCAAGTAAAAAGATTAATTCCCATTCCTGTGTTCAAAGCCATTATCTCCAAAGCATTTACTCAGATGGTACATTTCACTTTAAATTTGATTCTAGCTTCAACTGGACTGTTTTTTAATTACATTTCTGGTGGAGGTTTCGTCCTTATATCCATGTGAGCTGAGTTATTCACAGTTAGAATTTTATTGCATCTAAATTACAAGTTTGGAATGTTGCTTCATATGTAATTAATTTGAGTAATTGTCATGGGTCTGCCAAACAGCCCATGTTCATTGAGATGAGGCTTTATAAATCAGACAGGCAGTGGGTCTACCAGGAGAATTGGTGCAGTAGAGAAAGACTGCAATAGCTAGTGGTGTTTTCATGTGTAATTAGAAAATGCATCATTCTCCAGTTAAGGAAATTAATTAAAATCAAGCAGATGGTAATCAAGGCATATTGCAATATAATTTTCTCTAGTACATGCATTACTCTCAAAGCTATCAATGTACACTATTGGTTTTACACTGTAAATTTAGCTTCAAGGTACATTATCCTGATTATCTATTTCTTAAGATAATCTTTTCAATTATTTTTCAGTATTTTTCATTGAACTGTACAATTAATCCTGTGCTACACATAAAAGACAGTGGCTACAAAATTTTTATTATGGGATTTTTTTTGTCCACAATAGTCCTGGGTCAAATACAAACTTAGATTAGCAAATATTTCATCCATATACAAATTAATCTCATTGTTATATGTGATGTGATAGCACTGACTGTGTAATATAATGAGAATAATCATCATATTGACCCTGGAAAACCAAAAATGTCACTCAGTTTGTAAACTTTTAACATTCTCTATAAAAATAATTGACACAGAAACTGCATAATTTGTTATTTTCTTTCTAAACACCTCAGAGCTCCCAAGGGAAGGTAGGTAATAAGACTGGCAAGAATGGCAAACATCTGACAAAAGCTAAAAATGAAAAATGTCAAAACAACCTGTAGCTCTGTAGCATTTTCTTCATTTATCAAGAAACAATTCTGAATACTGGACCCACCTAGAAACCCCAGGATCAGTTCTCCCAGTTGCAAGCGCTAAAATTTAAAAAAAATACAAGTGACAGTAGCTATGGTAGCTCTCTCACTTTCAGTCATTCAAAAGGGCTAATTATGTTACTCTCCTTAACATACTAAAAATTTACAGGTACACTCTATGTACTTCTTATGATGCATAACTGTATTCAAATTTTAGTGAAAACAGATGGGAAAACATCCTTTCAAGCAGTTGGTAACAATATCTGGTTCCCTGTCCAAGGCTCTAATTACACTCCATTTTAAAGTGAGTTTGGCCAAAATATGTCAAGTAACTACAACAGACTTAGTGTCATGAAGCCAAAGTTTCTGGATTGTTCTGGCAAGTGACCTATGTCAGCATATAAACTGCACTTTCAGCTTACACACTAACGGGTTTTCTTTCCTTAGAGCCATAAGAAAATTGTTTTTGTCAAAGCAGTTTTCTCCTTTCTAGAGAGGGGCACGCACGGGATCAGCTCCGTGCCGACATCGCCCGCCCACCTGCTGCCCCCGGGCTCTGCTGCTCGGCGTCAGCGCCTTCGCCGCCTGCCGAAACCGGCCGCGCCGGGCTGCCCCCACTGCTGCTATTCTTCCCAATCACCGCCCCTCACGGCGCCCGCTCCTTGCAGCGCCCTGACCCACTGCTCAAGCCCGCCCGCGTCGCTTTGCACTCCTAGCTCCCCTTCAGCCCTCCCCTCTATTTACAGACACCGCCCCGCTCGCTGCTCGCTCCCGCCCCTCGCCCTTCCGGCCGCCGTCGTCCCCCCCACCATCAGCCAGCGGCAGGGCGCTGGCTCAGGGGGCGGCAGTACCGCTCTGTGTCCACAAGGCGGCAGCACTGCCACCGAGCTCAGCCTGGGGCTGTCACACGTGTTGCGGACAGGCAGAGAACGGAGGGAAAGAATAACGTCCAATCCCCTTCAAAAAATCCTCTAAAATAATGCCCCCCCAAAACCACAACTAAAACTAAAACCCCCCTGCCTCTAACCAAATGAAAATTAAAAAAAAACCCACATCTTTTAAACTGTATAAATTAATTAACCTAACACATCAAAACCACAAAAATAGAAAACCTCTGTCAACACTAGTGCGCAGTACACACTAATCTCGTCACAACATACAAAAACAAAACCTCTTTCTAAAACTAACATAACAAAAATCACAAAGTTTAATCCTATTAAAAACTCAAATAAACTTAACTAAAAATAAAATTTTAAAATCCCATTATACGTAGCCCAAACCCCCCATATGTTCTAAACATAAACTTCCTCCAAAATAAATATTTCAAAACCCCATGAAACTCTCAAATAAACATTTAAAATAGGTACTTTTAAAACTTTACACCATTAAACACCTTGCCTAATCTATCAAAAAAATCCATCTGCAATAAAACTTCCAAAAAACCTCCAAAACAACAAATACCAATTACCAAGTCAACAATACACTGCCAACAACACCAAACAACTCAAAATACTATAACTGACATCCAGAAAATTATCCGTAAACTAAAAAACCAAAGAATAATCAACAAAACCCACTCCCCCTTCAACAATCCCATTTAACATGTATGCCAACCTGTAAAAAAAAAAAAAAAAATTGACTATAAACTAGGATACCTTAAATAAAATGACTCCAGCTTTAAACACTACTGTGACAAACATGTTGATACTCCAATACAAACTGAAATCCAAAATAACAAAATAATACACCACTGTTAACATTACCAAAACATTTTTCTCCATTCCTCCAACAAAACACAACCCCTGGGATTGACTGGGAGTGACTGGGATCATACTGGTGGAAACTGGGATCCTACTGGGCCAAGTGGATGTGACTGGAAATGACTGTGAGTATGCTGAGGGCAACTGGGATATACTGGGTATGTCTGTAACCATACTGGGGGTGACTGGGAACGCACTGAGAGTGACTGAGAGTGACTGAGTCTACACTGGCGGCAACTGGGATTGACTGGGACCATGCTGGGGAAGACTGGGATCATAGTGATTCATACTGGGATCATACTGGGAGTGATTGGGTCTATGCTGGGAGCAACTGGGATCAGACTGGGAGCAACTGGGATCATCATGGCATCAGAGTAGGATCATACTGGGAGTGACTGGGTCTGTGCTTGAGGCAAGTGGGATCACACTGAGAGGAAATGGGACCGTGCTGGGAGCAACTGGCACCACACTGACTGAAGATGACTGGAATCATTCTGGGACCATACTGGAAGTGACTAGGAGCAGGCTGAGGGCAACTGGGACCATGTCAGGGCAACTGGGATATAGAGGAAATGACTGGAATCATGCTGGAGTTGGCTGGGAATGGCTATGAGCAACTGGCATCATGTTGGTAGCCACAGGATGTGAGTGGAGGCACACTGGTGGCAACTGGGATATACTGGGAGAGACCAGGAGTGACTGGGATCATACTGGGAGTGACTGGAACCATACTGGGTGACTGGGAGCAACTGGCACCATACTGAGAGTGACTGGGTGCATACTGGAATCATACTGGGAAGAACACAGTGGCATAGTATGGAGGCATAGGAGGCATAGTATGATCCCAGTCATACTATGCCTCCTATGGGATAGGATCATACTGGGGATGACTGGGAGCCACAGGGCCCATGCTGGGAGCGACCTGGGGGGAACTGGCTCAGCTGGGGCTCAGAGTTGTTCTTCCCCAGGGCTGCCCTGAATACTGTTGCCACCCCTGGCCCCACAGAGCCAAGGGACAGGGCGCAGCTGAGGGACAGGGCACAGCCGAGGGAACACGGCCTGGCTGAGGGACACTGAGCTCCAGCACTTTGGGCTGTTGCCCTTGGACTCCCAGCACAGGCCAAAGGGCAGAATCCCTTCCAGAAACTGTTGTTTGCTTTAAGCTTTGCTCTGGAACATTCCCCAGGAGCCCCTGCAGCGGCTGCAGCCCGGCCGGGTGCCCGGGGCCACCAAAGACACTCTGGCAGTGTCCTCCTGCCTCAGGTAGGGCACAGAACTGCCAAGGAAAGGCTCATGCTGGCCTCAGGACAAGGACAGGGCATTCCTCTGGCCCTGCCATGGGCACAGCAGAGCTGGCCTGGGCACAGGATTGGGATTGATGTCCCATGGAATCCCAGCAGGGATTACTTCTCATTGCACTGCTGTCATTGGATTGGTCATCAATTGAAATAATTTCCCCATGGAATTCCCATGGCACTGGGTTAGGGGGAAGATCCATCCATGGAATTCTCACCTGACTGGGATGAGAGTGAGATCTGGCCATGGAAATTCCATGGCAATTCTTGCATTTCTAAGTCCCCCATTCCCATAGGAATTGCCCTTCCACTCCGACACCCACCTTTGTGCTCCAGAGCCTCCCAACCATATCTGATGTATTTTGAGGGCCCTTCCACACAGGTGTGTGTGTCCCATGGAATCCCAGCAGGGATTACTTCTCATTGCACTGCTGTCATTGGATTGGTCATCAATTGAAATAATTTCCCCATGGAATTCCCATGGCACTGGGTTAGGGGGAAGATCCATCCATGGAATTCTCACCTGACTGGGATGAGAGTGAGATCTGGCCATGGAAATTCCATGGCAATTCTTGCATTTCTAAGTCCCCCATTCCCATAGGAATTGCCCTTCCACTCCGACACCCACCTTTGTGCTCCAGAGCCTCCCAACCATATCTGATGTATTTTGGGGGCCCTTCCACACAGGTGTGTGCCAGGTAATGCTTCATCTGCTCCACCATGATCCCTTTGGATTCCCAGCACCTCTGGGTGATCCAGGTGGCACCGCAGGACCCTACAAAGCTCCCGGCTCCCAGCTAGAAGGAGATGAAATCCCAGCCCTCGTAGCCTTACCAGTGGGATCCATGGACGCTCCATTGGACAGGAGGTCACAGCTGGAAACTATCTGCAGCGTGTGGAGACCTGGGAACGAGGAGAGAACAAACCCATGGAGTTGTGTCCCAGTCCCACAGAGCCCCTTGGAGTTCCCTGGATTCCCATTCCAGCCCCACAGATTCCCCCCCCATCCCCAGAGATCCCATCCCAGCTCCTCAGTCCTCCATTCCCACAGATCCCAGCCCAGCCCCCAGCTCCCCTGACTCCCCCCACTCTGGCTGTACCAGCCCTGTCTCCAGGGCACTGTTGGCCACGGGCCGGTTCCTGTCCTTGAGCCGGGGCTGGCTATCCCAATATCCCAGCTCTGGCTATCCCAGTATCCCAGCTCTGGCTATCCCAATGTCCTGGAGAACTGTGGCAAGGGGAGGACAAGGAGATTTGGGGGAGGTGGGAGGCTGAAAGTGAGAGTTTGGGGATCCAGGGGGGTCCACAGTCCAAGGAAAAGGAGAACATGGAGAGCTGGCAGAGCTGGGAAGGAGGTTCAGGGGCTCAGAGTCAAGGACAGGGGATGCAAGGACTGGGAGAACTGGGATGGGGTGTCCAGGGAATCCTGTACCCAGGAAAGGGGGGGGCCAGGGCTCCTCAGTGTGAGGAGGTCCTTATTCTTTCTCTTCTCTTCATTTCCCTTCTCCTTAAGGCATTTTTGTTGTAGTTATTCAATAAAACGTACTTTTGCTTTGATTTTACTGCAAATCCCCTTGTTGTGTCAGTTTTTGCACCCTGAGATCAATGAAAAGAACCTCCACGAATCTTGTCCTCTAGGACGGATCGTGACAAAGGGCATGTGGGTTCTCTGGAATGGGGGTGCAGGGGGGTCTCAGGATCACAGAAATGGGGGGGCAGGGATATGGAGGGATAGAGGGGAGTTCCAGGGAGTCCTTGATCCCAGGAAAGGGGAATCCAGTGAAAGGAAAAGGGGTGCTGTGCCCTTCTTCGCCTGCATCGCTTTGTAACACTGGTTCTGGAATTTCCCCACCTCCTGACTTGGCTGAACTTTTCTCTGGAATGACCTTTTTGGTGGTCCCCACGGAAGACCCTTCATCTACTGTACAACCACCGTGACAGATGGACTGAGATGGCAGAAGCCTCTCCCTCAAGGACTGGGACATGAGACCCCCATATGGAACAGCTCCCCCTTCCTCTCAAGGACTGAGACTGAAACCCTTAACACAGGGGGGGAGGTGTGTGGGGGAGGCAAGCTGACCAAAGCGAGATGTTTGCTGACCACTGGACCAAGAAGACAATGGTTCTCGCCCATTGCTGAGAACATGGACTATTGTATCTGTTTCCCCCTCCTTTGCAATTTTCAATAGAGTTATCATAAGAAAAACTCCTGAGTTAGCTAGAGATTTTGAGATCTCCCCTGATGTGAATACAACAAGCTTCATCGACTGGACTTTGAAGGACTATGTCATTCCATGTTTGGTAGCTATATGCCTTCCTTTCTCTCCCCTCTCTTTTTCCTTATTCTTTCCCTTTTTCCTCACTCCCCTCTCCCTAATGCATTTTGCTGTGGTCATTCAATAAAGGTACATTTGTTCTTGATTATCACTGCAAACTCCCTTGTCATGTGGGTTTTTTGCACCCTGAGATCAACAAACCATCACGAAACCCATTTGTAAGGATGGCTTGTGACATCAAATTGGCATCATGGACAGGATTCTGAAGATGGAGGAGTCTGCAGGTTGTGTGTAGTCTGTACCAGGTGGAAGGACGTTCCATGCCAGCTGCACCTAGACCATGAATTTTCCCAAAAGGGGTTGAACAGACCTAGAAAGCAAGGGGTATGATTAGAATTTCCTGCACACTGCACACACCTAAGTGAAAAGCATTCTCCATACTCTTTTGAGGGTTCTGTCTTTAGAATTTCACAAAAGATCGCTCGGTGCAAAAGAGGGAAAAACTGTTTCTGTTGTTTGTGTGTATCTGGACTGTTTGGGAAGGAAGGGACAACTTGAAGGAGCTAAGCAGAACCTCCCAGGCAGATTAGTTCCTTCACCCACCCAGGGAAGTGAGGAGAAAACACAGTAAAGGCAGTGTGGTTGTGTAACATAGCTTGTACTTCCCTGCCATAGTTTTGGTCCCCTCACAAAGAACCATTCTAGTGCGTGTGTGTTTGTGTGTGTGTACACTGTCTGGGAAGGAAGAGACGCTTCTGGAGTAATCAGACAGATCTTAGTCTCTTCACCCACTCAGGGAAAGGTTAAGTGAAGGGAAAACACAGAGTGTGATTGCATAACTTAAATACCTCCCTGTTGTGGTTTCTGGTCCCTTCACAAGATGAGTGAAAATCTCAGTGCCAAGGTAAGAGCTGAATTTTATGCACTACTCACCAAACACAATGCAAAACCTTCACCCGGCGGAGAGGTCTGGGCAGAGAACAACTGGTTTAATTTAGAAAATGGTATTGATAGAATATGCTCTCTGCAACATGAAACAGGACTTAAGTTAGGCAAAAACAAAACCATCTTATGCTCAGTCTTGGGAGCCTGCCTCACAGCAGCCATAGAAACTCACTTTAAGCAAAGAAGTGAGGAAATAACAATCATAGACTCCCTTCAAAATCTAGTTGAAATTTTGCAAAAACAATTAAATTAAGAAAGAAATGAGATCTGTAAGTTACGAGCCGCTCTTAGAGAGGAACATGTTAAAAACACACATAGTGCAGATTCCTCTACAGAGGCAAAAACAGAGGCAGAAGAAAAAGAAACTCCTCACATTAAACAAACCTATCCCCATAAGGAACTTGAAGCAGTGAAAAATTGTGGAGAATACTGCTGTCCTCGCTTAAGACCTTTAGTCAAAACAGAATACAATTATATTAATGAGGAGGATCTTGAACTACATATCACAACTAAACAAATACCATTCAGTGCTACCGAATTAGGTAAACTGAAAAAGGAATTTGGGCACCTCCCACAAGAATTGGAGACAGAATATATCTTCCGAGTGTCTCTCACTGGTGGGGATAAAATTAAATTAACTGAACAAGAAGACAGTGGGTACTGGGGACATGGAGTTTTCTTAACAGCAGGAGATAAATGTGATGCATGGTCCCTGACAGAGCGTGCAGCTTCTTGGGCCTGAGGAATTAATCCTTTAGAAAGGGGTGACCCCGTGGCAGTTTTCGGCAACACTGATCAACTTTTGGAAAGCGTTCACAAAGCTGCCTGCTTGCAAATGATTCATGAAAAGAAATTAATTCCTGGCTTTGAGTCCTCAGTGCAATTACCCGTGAAACTCAAGCACATGACTCCCTTAATTCGTGGACTCCCAGAAATACTTAAATTAACAGCAATCACTTTACAGAAAACCATAATGGCTTTAAGCCCTTTAGAAAGATTAGATAGATTCCTTAATAACTCCACTAACCAAACTGGATCTACTGATCCTGGCTTCACCCCATACTCTTCCCTTTCACAAGCCTCAACTTCTCAATCTGATTCACCTGTCAGTAGCCGTAAAAATTGGACTTGGGGAGAGGTCGCAGTAGATCTGATTAATTATTGTAAGCAATATGGACATATAAAAACCCCAGAGGAAAAGGTAGAAAAATTAAAAGGTGTTCAGTTTATTCGGTTTATTGGGACTCCTCACACTGAAAATGTAGAGAAAGAAAAACAAATTCTAATCGCAACCGTTCGTGGCTGTTAGGGATTAAAAAGGGAGTCCCCAAAGATGTAATGGATGATTTGCCCCGGATAAATTGCAGAAAATAATAACTAACTGGCACTATAGAAAGCCAAACACATCGGCCCAGCCCAGTGCCCCCCTCCCTTCACAAGAACTACCACACACACCTTCCTCTAACACACTACTTCCCTCGCAGCCACTCCCACACAACATAGGCAACGAGCCAAAATTAACTCTATCCCAGCTTCTCTCTCACAATCTGGCCAGTGGAACATTCACCCCGTCACTCCCACAAAACACTGGCAGTGAGCCAAAATTAACCCTGTCCCAACTCCTCTCTCAAACATAAGTAACACAACACTCTCACACTCCCCCCCACAGAACACAAGCAGTGAACTAAAACCAAAAGGGGTTTTGGGAAACTAATATCTCAGTCCCTAAAATGTGGGTGAAGGGACGGAGCTTGGATTTACTTAAGAATGCTCACTAAAAATGAATCTGGAGATATATTAATTACAGCTATCACAGGCCCTAAGAAGGTTCTTGTAACCTTTTTAGTCGATACCAGAGCTCAAATCTCTGCACTAACTCCAGAAGTGTGGAGTTATTCCAACTAAAAGACAATGCCGTGTTCTTAACACTCTAGGAACTGCAGAATCTATGAATGTTGCCTTAGTCAAACTCACACTCCCTGGAGATGAAAACCACCTAATTGTCAAAATGGTAATCGGGGACATTCCAAATAAACTATTAGGGATGAATGTCCTAGCTGGAAGACAGTGGGAGGACTCTAACAGTTACCTGTGGTCTTTTGGCACACCGCCACTTAACATTAGGCTACTTCAAACTGCACCCCCACTGCCCTTTAGCAAAACAACCAATGTAAAACAGTACTCTTTACCTTCTGGTGCCAGGGAAGGTATCAAACCGGTTATACAAGACTTGAAGAGCCAGGGCATAATAAGTCACACATTCTCCCTACAACTCGCCTGTCTGGCCTGTTAGAAAAGCCAATAGAAAGTGGAGATTAATGGTGGATTTTTGTCAACATAGACCCTCTCACAGCAGTCCCAAATTTAGCTGAATTAATAACATCAATCCAAGAAAAAGCTCACTCAATCATGGCAACTATAGATGTGAAAGACATGTTCTTTATGATACCTATACAGCCAGAAGATATGGACTGCTTTGCCTTTACATGGGAGGGACAAGAATATACATTTACCAGGCTTCCCCAAGGCTACAAACACTCCCCCACTTTAGCCCACCATGCTTTAGCACAGGAATTAGAAAAAATACCCAAACCTGACAATGTAGCTGTTTATCAATACATCAATGACATTCTGGTAGGAGGTGAGGAAATACAGGCAGTGGAGGAACACCAGCAGAAAATAATCTCTCACTTAGAAAGCCTCGATTTGCAAATTCCCCAGAGAAAATTTAAAAACCTCAGGAAGTGAGGTTTTTTGGGTATTTGGTGGAAAGGTGGCATGACATGTATTCCCCCGATACCTTAACTTCTTTAGATCAGATTAAAATGCCTAAATCCAGGAAATATCTCCAGCAAGCTCTGCGACTGTTAGTGTTCGGGAGAAAACACATCCCAGACTTCTCAATAATTGCCAGGCTCCTTTATGACTTGCTGAGGAAAGGGGTAAGATGGGACCCCTTCTCAGGAAGAAGCATTACAATTACTGATTTTTGAGGCAACAGCTTGCCAAGCACTAGGCCCTATCCATCCCACAGATCCCATTCCAGGTGGAATGGGGGTTTGCCTCCTCAGGGCTATCAGTACACATCTGGCAGCAGGGTCCCAAGGGTACAACAAGGCCTGTCAGTTTTTATTCCCGTGGTTTCAAGGATGCTGAGAGAGGGTACACCACCTGGGAAAAAGGGTTGTTTGTGATTAGCTTAGCTCTCATAGAAGTGGAAAAAATCTCGCGACAACAACCTATTGTATTAAGAGGTCCCTTCAAGGTAATTAAAGCTGTAACAAACGGGACCCCCCCCCCCCAAGTGACAGGGTAGCCCAGAAAGCTTCTGTGAGGAAGTAGTATGTCCAAATTGAATATTACAGCAATAATTTTTTAACAACAGAAGATGCTGCCAAGAATTTGGCAATTCAGGACACTGAGAGCCTGGCTAGCAGCCAAGATAAACCTATATCTGTAATCAAGGTTGCCCCCCCCATTCTCCCCCGAACTAGCAGCAAGGTCCTGGTTCACAGATGCCTCCACAAAATGGGAAGGGAAGATTTGGAAATATAGAGCAGCTGCCTTACACATTTCATCTGGTGAAAGGATTATTACTGAAGGTGAGGGAAGTGCTCAGGTCGGAGAACTCATCACAGTCTGGAGTGTCGTCAGATGTGAAGCACAAAACACTTCTCTTGTCTGCATTTACACCGACTCCTATGCAGTGTACAAAGATTGTACTGAGTGGCTTCCTTTTTGGCAGCAAAATGACTAGGAAGTTAACAGAATCCCAGTGTGGCAAAAGGAAAAGTAGCAGGAAATCTTAGATATTGCAATTTTGCTATTGCTTGGGTGGCTTCTCACCAAACAGATGGAAACCCAACAGGGGAATGGAATAACAGAGCTGATGAGCTATCGAGGCTCAGCCCCCTAAAAAAGGAAATAATTACTGGGGATTGAGATCTACTATTAGAATGGTTGCATGTAAAAAGGCAACACACAGGTGTAAAAGATTTGTACAAAGAAGCTCACACCCAGGATTGGCCAGTTACCAGGGAAATGTGTAAAACATGCATATCAGCCTGTGAGCAATGTCACAGGTGACTAGAGAGACATCCTTTAGAAGATGACCCTCTGCATTTAAGAAGGGGTAAAGGCTTATGGGACGCATGGCAGGTAGACTATATCGGCCCCTTTAAGAAGTCAGGAGATAAACACTTTTTGCTAGTAGGAGTAGAAATTGTATCTGGGTTGGTTCAAGCTGAGGCTTTTAAAAGAGCTATAGGTGACAATAGAGTTAAAGCTTTGCAGGGGTGGTTTGGAACTTTCCCAAAGCTGTAGGAAATTCAATCTGACAACAGGTCACACTTCACTGCTGGAGTTGTACAGGATTGGGCAAAAGGTGAAGGAATTAAGTGGACTTTCCACACACCTTACTACCCGCAAGCTAACAAAATCATGGAAAGGACTAATGGTCTTTTTAAAGGACTCCTAAAACCGCAGGAGAGAATTTGGGACAGTCAGTTATGGGAAGCTGTTAAAGGGGTGAACAGTAGATGGGGAGTGAATGGATGTCCCAAAATCACTGCCTTTTACCTGAATCCTCCATGCATCATTCCCTCACTGCAGGGACCTGACGATCCAAAAAATCCATCACATTACCCTGGACAAATCTGTTCTAGTGTTCCCACTGTAGGGAAAGTACCACTAGTGCTGAAAACCCCTCTGAATAAATATGTATGAGCTCCTTGTCCAAACATGAATTTGAAACCAGAGGGAAGCTCCTGGGAGATCAGGGGTGCCTTGAGAGCTAAAATTACTCTTGAGGGTTTTTTTATGGGACATCATGCTTGTCAATGCAGTGTAACTTTGAGGAATTATAGGTTTGGGATAAGAGCAACACTGAGTGTAGACATAAACAGCTCACAAAATCCTTGTTGCTTGTACCTTGATATATGTTACTGTAATATATAAAAATGCTATATATAAAATAATAATATATTACTATTAAATAATGTTACTGTATTGCTGGGGCAAGTGTTAAAAGAATTAAAACACAGTTAGCAAAGTTTTAGTAGTAATAATTAGTGGGAATCCCTACCAAAAATGTGTTTGAGATTCTTTTCCCCTGTGCTATTTGGTGCTTTCCTGGAGGTCTGGAAGCAATTGTGGGGGCAGCTGCTGAGCAGCAGTGAATCACACACCAAATCCTGAGGCCTCTTTCTGCAGGGGAACCACAGAAAGCTTTTGGTAATTGTGCACATTTAGGAATATGAAACACAAAAACTTCAAGGAAACAGAGGCTGAATTCCTGAGCCAACAAGGAGTTTTGGGGATTGTTGTGGACGAAGCAGCTCATAACGAATTCTCAGTGGGTTGGGTGGAAGGTTGCCTGTGGAGCTTGATGGTATAAAAGGCAAATACTTTTTGCCTTTTCTAAGGGTGGATATACAGAAATACACATGCACATAAACGTGTTTTCGTGATGCAGGGTTGATGAAATTGAATGTATCCAGTTCTGGTGCCAAGTTTTCATTTTATTTATTAAAAAATCCCCAAAAAACACTCAACCAAGCAAAGGAGAGAATATCAAAAGAACAGTCTAAAGGCTAAGGGAAATACTTTGATGTCTGGAAGTATCTACTGCGTATTTATTGTAGTAAATAAACACCTAGATGGAGGGAAAAGGTTGGAGAATAAGAATCCAAGAGTGGAGACCAGCTCTTCCAGCAGAGGAAGGAGACCTATGTGTGGTGGAAACTTCCCCCAGAAAAGGGGAAGGAAAAAAAAATACACCTTACTGCAGAAAAATAATTTTAAGGAAACAAAGCAGGTTCTCTGTTCCATTGTGTCTTTTAGGAGGAAGCCAAAAGCTGAGTACAGGTGGAATGGTGAGAAATCCAGCAGCCTTGGGTGAGAGCACTGAGCTGTGGCACTGCTGAGAGGTCACAGCACGTCCTGGTCCTTCCCTCTCATCTCTGTGAGCTGGAAAAGGTCAGTCATTTCTTGGCTTTCTCAGTGGTGTTGCCAGGGAGTGCTTCACACACCCCCACACCCTGCAGGCTCATCAGATCCTCAGCAAATCCATGTCCCCAGGCACAGCCCCATGGCCAGGCAGGTTCTGAGTCTCCAGGTGTATTTGTGCTCAGGTGTAGCAACACTAGTGAGAGGAGGGGAATTCTGATCATGTTTCCTGTTGCCCAGGAGCAGGAGAGGACCCTGCTGTAACATCATCAGGTGCATTGCAGAGTTCTTTGTTCCAGCTCCTCACACAGAAAAAACACTGCTCTCATTCCTCACCAATCTCCAAGTTGGCTAATAAGGAACAAATTCTATGTATTCCAAGAATAAGGCAATCTTTCTTTGCAGTGGTCTTAATAAAGTCTAGGCAGCAATAAACCCTGGCAATCAGAAGTGATTTTCCCAGTGCCCCAGTTAGGGATAGGGAATAGGGAATGCTGCTCAATTACCTGGATTCCAAGGAGCAGCCAGCATACATGCTGCAGTCAGAAAGGGACTGGGGGAGAGGTCTTTATCTTCAAGGCAGTGAAGATCCACATGTTGACTCCAAAGAGACTGCCCTGGGCGGAGCATCTCCCCATGGGATGATGGAATTTGATCAGCCCTGCAGGGACACTCCCTGGCCATGGACAGCAGAGATCTGCTGGAGGGAGGATTGGCTGTGGGAGAGATAAAGAAAACTGCCCCATGAACAGAGGATAAGTGCCCCAGCTCTGACAGACGGCAATAAAATACACCCATTTCCAACCTAAGACCTTATAGTTATGTGGCAAAGAGATGGGTAGAGTAAATGGAGAGGAATTTCCTTGTGGGTAGCTTTGAATGTTGGGATTTTTACACTGTCACTGCTAGCCAAGGTGGAAGCATGAACTGTAAATCCAGTGTCAGAATTAATATTTTGTGGTGACTTGCAAGGCTGCTCTGGGGGAGTTGCAGGCTTGGGGAAGGTCAGTTCCTGGAGGAACCTTGTGCTTTGTGTCCCATTGGCCATTGCTGAATTAGGGATGGCAGACTGGAGAGGTTTGACTGCAGAGGGTACAGGTTTAACTCCTTCCCTGGGGTGCAGAGGCTGCAGATCAGGCTGCACTTGTTGGACACAGCACGTGCAGATGTGTGCCAGAGGCACCATGCAGCTCTGGAGAGCAGTTCCAGGACTGCTGAGGGCTGGTTCTGGCTCCTCACTGAGGGTCTGCCCCTCAATCTGGGCACCTTCACCAAAGAGTGATGGGAGGGCTGACCTGGCAAGCTGAGCACAGCCTGCAGAGAACTTCCAGCCAGAAGCCCCTGTACGGATCGAGGGGTTTCCCTTGTGCTGCACACTGCAGCTGTTTGCTGGGGATGGGGTTAAATCCAGTGGCCTGGGCTCTCCAGGCAGTGCTGGCTGGCTCTTAGCACAGCAGAGCTGGCTGCAGGCAAGGAGTGCCTGGGGATGGGGCAGGAAGGGCTGCTGCACCCAGAGCACAGCTGGGTGTGCTGTGTGCTGAACTCAGGGACACTTTTGTACGCACAGTCACTGCCAGCTGTGCCTTGTTTGGGCCAAAGCAGCAATTTGGGAGCAGGATCCCTTCAGGATTAGCACAGTGTGCATGGGTTATCCCTGTCCCTCTGTCTAAGCCCTGGGGATAAGGACAGCACAACTGGTGGTGTCTGACTCTGAAGTGCATTTTAGTGACTTTTCATCTTGTTAAATCCGTGCAAGAATTCATTTTCTTTATATCCCCATACAGCTAAATTAAAGAAATCTTAGTCTCATTTCTTTGTTATTTGCTTCTTAGTAAGGCAGTGAAATTTTCCTTTTAAAGTAAAATACATGGAAATGGGCAGCAAGAGCAGCTCATGGCCAGGTGATTTGTTCACCTGTAGACAAAGTGCTGCCTGCCCTCATATGGCTTTGTATCTTCCCCAGAAAGAACCTAAATGGTACACAGCAAACCAGAAAGGAATGGGACAGTCTACCCATCAAAGCTGTTGTATTCAGGTTAATACAATTTTAAAAAATTTTATTTAAAAAAAGGATTCAAAACTACTTTTTGCATCCCCACTCCCCCGCCAGATTTTTTTTCTCATTTATGCAGCTCTTTTGGGGTGGAGGGTGATCAGTTCTTCAGAATTAAGTATGTACAGTTACATGCTTCAATAGGTACTTCAAAAAACAAAAGGGGAGGAGTGCAAAATCCCGTTGAAGTCATAGGCATAGGACGTGTATTTATTCTTTCTGGCTGCTTCCTTTTCCCCTTTTAGTTGCCTCCTAGGATTTGGTCTCGTTTTCCAAACCTGAGCAAGTTCAAACAGTCAAGTACAGGTCTCTGTAGCATTCAGCTGGGCTTCCTGTGTCAAGCTGTCCATTTTATAGCTCTTTGATTAATAAAGATGCTCTGGAAAAGAGGCTTTGAGAGTCCCACAGGAGTTTGGAATTCATTCCCAAATCTGAAAGAACTTCAGACACACCTCTGTACTTGGAAGTATTTCAGGAGGATCACTTTCCCAGTGCTTACTGTGAAGTGTCAGTGTAAAACCAAATCGAATGAAGAAATGACACAAAGCTGACATAGAAACATTCTCTTAAAGTAGCAGTAGGTAGAGTTCCAAAAAAAAAAAAAACCTAAAAGGCAGATTTTTATAAAATATTCCTATTGTTTAACAGAAGTTCAGGGGTTACTCAAATACCATGATTAACAAGACTAGCTGGGAGGAGGAACACTTTCCTCCTTTTCCCTTCTAGCTTTTCAACAGCATCCCAACACCTGCATGCAAGAAGTGCAAAATTTATTCCAAGGAACAAACACTGACAACACCTCAGTCATCTGCCCCAAAGCAATTGACAGGAGAGACATGGGTAAAGAACAGCAGAGGTTTTATTATGTTGGATCTTGTTCAGGGAATCTCACTGTGATCTCAGTGCCATTCAGTAAAGAGAACGCCCCACACCTTGAGGCACTTGCCACAGAGTTATGGAATATTCTTGAACAGATTACAGAAAATTTGGGTAAAACCAGGTCATAATTTAAAAATGTTCTGATTCCTAAGACTGTTACTGGGTATTTACTGCTTTGTACATGTCCTTTTCATTTTCTTTATAACCCCATATAGCTAAAGGAAAGAGAAATCTTAAAGTTTCATTTCTTTGCTATTTGCTTTTTAGTAAGGCAGTGAAATCTTCCTTTTAAAATAAAAGAACAGGGCATTTCTCAAGTGTGAAAAAGGGCAAGCTGCTTGTAGCCAGAGATGGGAACAATGTCATCACTTTGCACCAGAAGTGGCTTTTCTAGTCTGAAGGATGCAAAACCCCACTGTGACCTGTGCAATCCCCATTTTCTGATTACCATCACTCTTACCAGTCACAGGACCAGCCCATCAGTGATGTGATCAACAGCAGCTCTATTTCATTAAGCATCTCACTCCAAGATGCTTTCTGCATGGGCGTGACAAACTATTTGTCTTTCAAGGCCCATTGAGCATCTAAGAGCAAACACATGCACAGATCCACAAGAAGTGATTATTCTCTTTTTGATTGTCATTTTTGGCTGGAAGTAAATAGCAGCTTCTCAGGAAAAATGGGAAGAGTTCACATTCAGAATGATCAATACCATGTGCATTTTGACTGTACTTGAGAACACCTTACAAGTACTGCAAAGGTAGAGAATCTCAGAGTATGTTTCTGGTTTCTTCCTGTATCAATTGTGAGTTAGATGACTTTAATTTCTTCATAAAAAATGAAGAGCATGGTGTCTCTTAACTGGAGACAACAAAAATATCCTCCAAAAATATCCAGCCAGCTAGAGCTTACAATTAAAAAAAAATAGGATGCAGTGTGGGTGTTCAAGTACATACATTAACTATCAGAATGAAGGAGCATATTTTAAAAAAATAATTGTAACTGGCATTTAATTTAGAAGTATGTTCTTATTCAACAAAGCATTGTAAATGTGCTGAATTTAAGAGGCAGCTTTCTTCTCAGTCTTGTGGCTCCTAACATAATTTGGGGGGGAAAAAGCCAAATATGGTTCTAGATAGGAAAAAGCCTTGTTTCACAGAAAGCTGCTCCTGTTCTGAGGGCTTGAGCACGCTCTTGCTCCACCCATGTCTAGAAGGAATAAGTGGTGTACAGCTGCTCACCACTTCTTCCTGTGCCATTCCATGTGCTCCAGCAAGGTTGAAGTGATTTGTAGCTGAACACAAAAAGGACAACTTTAGCTGTGCTGTCTTAGCTGTTTGAAAGAGGCTAATTGACATCACACATAATTAATTTGTTGGCAGGCATATTGTTTTTTACACTGGAAAAAAGTCCTGCTGCTGTAAGTCTGCTTATCCTTAAGTGGAGCAGTTTTGATGGGAAGCATAAGGCACCTCATCTGTAATTTCCAGACACCAGACAGACCATCTGAATTTAAAACCCCACAAAGTGGGAAATACCTAAGCTGATAAACTGTAAGTTGCTCTTAATGTGCTTTTTTTAAGAGTTTGGGCCCTTCCTTCAGCTGGCTGGAGAAGAGCTGCTTTTTCAAGAGTCACACTATTGAACAGTTTAAACACTACTGATGTCTTCTTTCAGATTCCTCCAAAACATGACAGGATTTATACCACAGCAATTCCAGAAGAATATTTCAATATTTTTATACTGAGATATGATTATTGGGTTGAAGGTCTTACAGCACAAAACATTTACCTGTATGAAAACATGGGAGGCACAAAAACCAAAGAAGTTTGGATTTCTCAAGCTGCATAGGTGACTATATTTTGTACTAGAAATCTCCTTTTAGTTCTTACATCTCAACTCTTCAGCTCCTCAGTGTTATAGGGAGCAGACTGTTAACCCTAGAGAATGGGGGAATCTGGGTTTGAGGGTTTTCTTTAAATGGTATGTTCATAGTACAGAACAATGGCAGCAGCAGCAGCAGCATCTTTCAAAATAAAGACATGAATATGAATGATAAAACTAGCCCAGGGTAATTGATCCTTGCAAGAAGAGACCTCCTTGTCTATGCACAGAATGAAAGCAAATATAAGTGAAATATCCAGAAACCCCAAAATCAAATTAGGACTGTAATGTGTGCAAGGAAAAAGGATGATCAAAGTGGGAACTAAGGCTTAAGACCTAAGAACTCTGAAGTTTTTATTGATGTGACAACATCTCTGTTTGAAGAAAAATAAAGTTAATGAAATTTACATGATGATAAACTTCCAAGCTTCCACAGATTTTTCATAAACAAAAAAAAACATTCATGAATCAGTGAACCACAGCAAGAGTAAGGCCCTGCCAGTTTTGCAGACAGATTTATACTTGGAGGAGGAGGAAGGGAGGGCACTTTGATTCAAGTCATAGAGGCTAAGATAAACTCAGCTGCCAAATTCTGTGTTCTGCTCACTTTGTGAGCTTAGGCATTTACATTTGGATGGGCATTTAAATTGATTGTGGTAGCTTTACATTAAGCTACCATCAAAAGTTGGGCAATAAATGAAGACAGAAAATAGAAAATCAAAATAATGCTGATTTTGTTACAAAATCAAGGGCAGACTTAACAAATCCAAGAAGTATTTTCAATTGTCTGAAAACCTGAAGATGAAACAGTGCCCCAAATTCAAGGCATAATTTCGAGCTTTATAATGTTACCTGGAAAAATTATGTCCATCAGATGAGGTTAGGATGTATGTCTGCAATTCCCAGACTCTCAAGTTAGATCTGAGGCTAAACTGGAGCTTCATCCGTGGTGGAGGCAGCAACAGCTGAAGGAACAGGCTGTGGCTCTTCTGGTGGATTGTGAAGTTTTGTTTCTGAGACACTAAATTCCATCCCGGGGTCTTTCATCTCCACCACAGGTGCAAAACACCAGTAATGCTAATTCCAGCAATCCAGATCCTATTTCATATGCAGAAATTAACCCAAAGGCAAGTAATAGAAATGCATACATCATCCCATTCAATTATTCAGCAGTTTTGCAGACACACTGGAAAAAAACCTAGCTTTCAATATAAAAATTGTCTATGAAAGAGTCTAACTTGAATTTGTCTCCATGGATCATAATTCCACATGTGCTGCTGGATCTGTAGAAGAAGAGAGAAAAATGAGCACTCAGTTTGAGCTGCCTCAGTTGGCAGATTGGTTTGAGAATCAGTAAAGCCTCCCAAGCCTTTTCTTTACAAGGTACCAGTGCCTGAAGAACAATTCTCACCCACAGTGTGTAGCAGAACTTCTTTAATGGTTAAGATAAGGCCAAGCTCATAAAATTGCAGGAACAGTGAGGGTCTTTTACAGAACTGGAACAAATCTGTTCTCTGGCTTTCAGAATTAGGTTAAAATACACCAGACTTGCCCAGCAAGTTCCTTCCATCCCATGACACTCCCTGATGATTTAATTCAGCCCTCATTCAGCCCTTTGCATGGTACAAGCTCACAGTGAGGCAGGACACAGCACAAGACCAACGGGCACAGAGAAATTCACAGAAGTAGAGAAAGAAAAATTACCATGTGTGTGTTGTCCTGGCATCTCAGCTGGTGTTCCCATTTCTTTTTCCTTCTGGAAATTACTCTGGAGCAGTTTGATTTCTTGATCATAGTCCTGCCATTCTGGAACTATCCTCATGGCTGCCTGCAGCTTGGGCTCTTTGGTCATTGGGTTGTTACACTGCAAACAGAACAGACTGGCTACAAAAGGTTTCTGCACTCAACAGAGGTGTGCTCCCCTCTGCAGGGATCAATCTGCTGGTGGTGAACACCACCTGCCTGTACTTCAGCCAGAGAACAGTGCAAAGTCTCTTTCCAAATTCATAACAATGCCACTGCTCCGGGTAAGAGAAACACAGAAGCTATTGGCAAAAACTCAAGTGCTGAAAATGTGCTGAGGGAGGGAAGTGCCCCTAGAACTCATTGCTGTATTTTAATGTGCTGTAGGAATGAGGGAAACATCCTGCACTCACCAGATCAATGGTTTTTGCTCTCTTCTTCGAGGAATCATCACACCATGTTTCACACCACAGCCACTCCTGGGGGAGGGACTTAATTGGTACTTGATGGATCATGTTGTTTGGCAAATCCTGTTGTGCAGACTAAGAGTTAGTAGCTGTTTCCGCAGGGTGCAGGATGGGAGGAGCTACCCCCCTCCCAAACCAACAGTATTGTGAGGGCTAACTTTTGTAAGAGTTTTCTTTTTTCCCAATGCAAATATAAAGTGATGAATCAACACCTAATCCCATTCCAAACAAACACCTCTGGGAAAATCCCAAGTCCCAACCTGACAGCATAGCCCAGTAAAACAAAACAAACACAATAAAGCACACCTGATCAAGGTTGGACAGGCTGTTTGGATCCTGGCTCAGACCCTGATACTGTCCTCTGAGTCGATCTCCAGCTGCTATCTTCCTGAACTTCTTCAGATCCACAACGTACAGAGCGCTACGTGGAGACGGTGCAATTAGTAATGACTGTAATTAGTAATTTCACTGGGGGGTAATTCTGCAGCCCCACTAGACCCCTGAGACACAATACCCTACAGCAATCTCAGGGTGGCAGCACATCTATGATCAAGGTAGGAAAGCAGCTCTAACAAAGTCATGGCATGTACGAAAAAGAATTTTCAACAAATCTGTCTTAGCTTTGCTGTCATGCAGTCCCTGTTCCAACATTTCTTATTAACAAAGGAAGATGTCTATTAGTTACCACTTCAGTTCTTCATCTCTAAAAGATGCAGCATACTGAAAATAACTTCAGTGTCCCTAGTACTTCCATAGCCCACAGAACTTTAAAGAGGCAACAGGAAACAACAAGTGGTTTTCATGCAGGGCTGCATACCTCAGCTGGTTTTCTGCCAAGTCTAAGTAGCAACAAAAACTTTACCCCTCTACTTTGAAAATAAATAAAAAAAAGAAGAATTCCTCATACCTGATGTGGTATTTTCTTCCAGCTAAATGACTTGCCCAGTATCCTGATTTCCAGAACCTGTAGCCATCCATTTCCCTTCGGCTGTCACAGAATGGAGTGTATCCATAAGGAGCACCATCCAGATTAAAATCCCTCAATTCCTTTAGATCTGTGCGCACAATCTGAAGGGAAAGGAAGTTTTATTTTCATTTCTAGGAGCCTGCCCTTCTAGGGTTGTTTGCAAATGCTGTACAGGATTTAATTCAAACTGAGCAAACAGATAAAGGAAGAATCACCTGATATACATGGCAGTCTTTTGCATTATATATATGTAGTACAAAAACACAGCACAAAATGTGTTGTCTCCTCTGCCCTTAGAGCTGGAGCAAATAAAATAGAGCTTCAAATAACCTGAGGGGGCGTGGTTTGACAGCTGAAGTGCAAAACTGTTTGTTAATAAGCAGCAAGAATTCTCACTGTACATAAACTGTGATTCTTGGTATCCCTTCCTCTCCAGTTTGCAGACCCTTCGGGGATGAAAGCTTTTTAATGTCTTTTTGACACATATGTGGCACTAGCACTACTTTAAAAATACCATTCTAATGGGAAAAAATGCCTTAATATATCTCACAAGCAGAGAAACAAACTGTCTAAAATGACACCTGGGGAGCTGGAAATCTCTCCTACTGATCCTTCAGCTTCAGTTTGACCTGGCATGGCTTCACACTGTGCACGTGCCAAACCCCCCAGGCAGTTTACACTCACTTGTTGATCATCTGTACTTCTCATTTCATATGTACTTTTGGGAGTAGTTTGGCAGTTCTCATTGTGCACATTTCCTGCCCTTTCCACCCAGGAGTTGAGGAGTGGGCACACATGGCCCTGTGCACAAGGGATTTGCCTTCTCTTTCTCTGAAAGCCACTCAGATGTGGCCAAGTTAAAAGTAGAGGCCTGGGAGGACAGAGTGGTTGGTGACTTAGGAAAATACTGACTGGTAAGTAATCTGCAGGCTGGGAGAACAGACTGAGCTGCAAAAATGGAAGGGTGAATTGAGAATCTATTTGGCAAGCTAGCTGGAATCACAGTGAGTGAATGGGGAACCAGATAACAGTAAAGGACAGGCAAACAAAACCTGTAGAAGCAGGCACAAAACCCAGCCCTCAGTGAAGCATGCCATAATTACAGAATCAACCTACAGTCATGCCTGTGAAGGGCTCAAACTTGCAACCCTTCCAACAATATGGAAATTGTATTCTAGAACTTATTAATAAAAAAAAAAAAGGAAAAAAAGATCAAATAACTCCAGCCTCTGTGTTACCTGATCAGCATCCACAAAGAGGATTTTATCAACAGCTAATGGGAAGAGCACATCTAGAAAGAGGATCTTGTAACCCCAGATGATTCGCTGCTTCTCTGTCTGTTGGTGCAGCCAGCGTGGCCATTTATACTGGACAAGCTCATACTGGAAATTGTACTTCTTGGCCATGTATGGGATGAACTCCTGCAGAGGGAGGGGAAAAAAGCAGCTTATCTCAGTTCTTTGTTCCTCTGCAGGAAAAAGAAAAGCACATTACGAGAGACAGACTTCAGTTGAAAGCACAGAACATCAGGAAATGAAATACCACAAAGAAAATTAGTTTCATTTTTAGTTCACACAGAACACTGAACAATCAATACAAATTGTAGAGGCAACTAAATATTTCAGCATTTTTGTCCACACAGTTCCTTATGAGCCATTTCATAGTGATCCACAGATGAGAATGCATTACTCAAATCATAAAAATTCACAGATGGGACAATTATTTAGGGGTGTACAAAGCAGTGTAAGTAGGAGCACATAAAATGAGAGAAGAGCATTGGGCATTGAGCATTTTTTTACTAGAAAAACTTGGCCCACTGTCACATCAGCTGACATTCCCATCTGTGAGGCTTTCTGCAGCTTTGGGTGAATTCAGGTTTAGCCAAGTGATGCTGGTGCAGCCCTGGGAAAGGGAGGGGGAAGCAGCTTGTGGCACCTTTCCCCTACCACCAAATATATTTCTAATTAGTAACAAACCTTGAATGTAGGTGATAAGTAGTTCTTCAGAAACCAAAACTTTAAAGGAGTCTTGGTGTGTTTCAGCACAGACAACTTCATTATGCTATCAAAAAAAAAAAAAATAAAAAAAATAAAGCAGTTACAGGAACAAGTGGCACCCATGAAAGATGAACTGTGTAATAGATTATAAATTGCTCTGCTACATGATTAAATTATTTGCAGTTATGTGTCAGGTAATTGAACTTCATGCATAAAGAGAAAGTGGGTAGCTTCAGCCTATTGTAAATTGCTTAATTTTATCAGCAAAATTACTAAACCCCCAACATCTCTATATTTTAACTAGGCAGAAAATATGCAACCTGTTGGCTTTTACAGTTCTTTCAGAACAACAGAAGCTCAGATTCTTTCCAAAGGAACTGTGACTTATTCTGTAACTTCTTGACAATACATTGGTTATATTGTAGCAAAAAAAAATTTAGGACAGCAACACACCAGCTATTAAACTAGGTCTGTTTTTAATTCATGAATGTTATGCAGACAAAAGTTCCTAAGACACAGGAGATGCAGATTCTAGTGGACTTCTGAAGCATTGAAAAAGTGGGGTTTTTTATACTCTTGCAGATTGTAATCTTTTTCCTTGTGCAAGGCCACTACCATTTGGCACATTGGGATTATGAATTCTCAACTAACCGTAGGAATCTCTCATAGAGGTGTCCTGAAGCCACAGAGAATATATTTAGTACATCATCTTTATCCTGTTTCACATCTTCATTCTTTTGTCCTCCTGTGAATCCCCTGAAAGAAAAAACATGGTTCTGTGAAGGACAAGCTGGGAAGGGCCAGCTCTATAGGAAAGGCTGCAAATACAGAAAATGGCTCCATTTTTGCTTTCATACAGTTGGCCTGTGGGCTTTGGGTGTCATTCCCTGCTGCCCAGGGCATCTTCCCCTAGGCAGAGGGCTGTGCACATGGACAGGGAAGGTCCATGAGCTCAGACATGAACACCTTTGATTGAGAGAGCACAGGCTGAGGTGCAGCTCCTGGGAAGGAGCAATGCTTTCAGGATCCCAAGTAGCAGGGGGGCAAGGGAAGGTAAAAGCAGGTGCAAAGCAGGAGCCCAGATCTCTAGAAACAGAGGAGTCCAGTGAATGACAGCCCTGAGTTCAAGCAGTCTTAATAGACAGCTGTGGAATTTCACAGACACCATGGTATTGCCAAATAGTTTTCCAGTTTCGAGAAACTTGTAGGTTATCATTGAATTAGTTTTACCATTTCAGAGATTCCCAAAATCCAGATTCATTCTCACTGGTGCCATCACTTAGCAGATCTTCATTCATCATATCAAACTTTTTCTGTACCTGTGAAGGAAGACATGGCTTTAGTGAGTTGGAACCACATATTGAGTAGATATTGTCAGCAGTGTTGTCCTGACACTGGTTCTGTTTTTACCTACTTGAATTACACCCCATGAGCTGACAGGTAACCTAAGCTGTCTGGGAAGACAGCTCAGTAATGAGTAACTTTTTCCAAACAGATTCCAAAGGAGCTTTTAGACACCAAAGGCATGTTAGTCTGGATGGTTAAAATGCTTTTCTAAGAGATGTTTAGTGAGCAACCTTGATGATGGAGACTGGCAAAGAAAAACCTTCAAAGAAACCAACACCCCCCACCCCTCAAAAAACTCAGCACACCAATTCCACCAGTTTCTAAGTGGTATAATTGGCCACTGAAACTCCAAAGCAGATACACAGACAAGAGAGTGAATGGGGAGAACATCCCAAAAGCATCCAGCACAGGTAAATGGTGTCAGGTGTGAACTGGCTCTGTTATATATCACTTATCTACCAGTCATTCTCCTTAAACTTCTCAGCTATGGCATTACCTGACAGGCAACCCTAAGAGACAGCAGACTAGTAATCTACCATTTTTTTCTTTTTTTCAAATGTATTCTCATCTAGCCTGTGTCAGAGTGATACAAAATGTATTGGTAAATTAATACAATTTATCTGTGACAGATAAAATGCTGGTTCAGTGGACATACTGAATGTTTATTACTAGACACATATAGGGCATACAAAACTGCTTTTTCCTGAAGTTATAAGGAGTCAGGAAAATGTGAGTATTATTGTAGTTCAGGAACAGGACTTGGATGTCATTCTCTCCTGTATGAAAATCCCAAATCAAGGCTACAGATGATGCTCCCTACCCCTGATACTGTGAGGTGAGCCTTGTGCAGACTGCCTCACGTGTATGCTCACAGGAAGGGAGCTTCAGGCCTTAATCCAAGTTTCTCCCCACTGTTGGTCAAACAGACTTCTTTAAGGGCACCTCTGGTTTATAAACTCACCTTCACTTTAATAATTTTGCTCTTGAAGTTATTGAGAACAACAATAACTTCATTAGCTTCAGGCGGAGAGTCTGTGCCATCGTGGCTGAAAACAGAGCAAGATACAAAGCAAAAATATGTTCTTTATTTCTTCTGGCCATTTTTATACATGTATTAAGCCTCAGCACTGCAAAACAGGTTTGAGACGTGGCAAAGAAACAAATACATTTATTTGAACACACTTAATGGGGTTTTAAATTAATTAATTTTGCCTTGCATAACTTATGTTCAGTATGAAATATAATTTGCTGTTTAGGTCACCACACTTTGGCAAGGGAACCACTAGATTCACATATTACAATGCCTGCCTCCTTCAGAAGTTTTACAAGAAAAAGGCTGAAGTATTTCTTATCCTGACCTACCTGTAGATCCTGTAAATATCTTCAGATCTGCCTTTTCTCAATCTTAGAGTCCATGCACCAGGATTGGCTTTTAACTGGAAGTAGCCCTGTAAAGTGAAAAGAATATTTGGCAGTTTCCAGAAAATGCAAATGCAGAAAAATTAGCTTTAAAGTTATGCATTTTGACTCACTGTTTTATATCTAGAATGCTATTTGCAAGTCCATTGATTAAGGGCTTTATACCCAGAGAACAGGAGAAAATCCCCAGAAATTATCCCATTCAAAATTGTTGCATTTCCCCTCAGAGGTAGAAGCTTGAAAAAGTCTGGTGTTATTTGTTAGATCAAAGTCTTCATTGTCCTGATGGGAACAGTGCAAACCCAAAGTCTTTTCCTGCAAAAGGTGGCCTTCATGAAGGAGTGAGGGTATTTCAAAACACTAATGTATAATGGTACAAGAAAATCTAAAAGAATTCTGAAGCTCTACAGAGTGGTAATTCACCTACAGCAGAAGCAGTAACATAATTGACACGTTACAAGATATCTCTCCTACAGAACTTAAAAATTCAAATATTGTGTTCAAGTCTTTTTAAGCTTCAGATTCCAGATCTGAATATTTTCCTCAGTGATTTAGATTATTACACCTATAGAAGATACATGCAACTGCAGAGATGCTTTAGTGTCCCACTCAGTTTTGTACTGCGGTTTCAAATGCTTGCAGTTCCTATGTGAGCCAGGCTGCTTTAAAAAGAAAATTTAAAAATATTTTTGAAAATTTCAGTATAACTAATTAGAAAAAGAACAATTCTGAGTTTTACTCCCCAACATGAACACACCATGTGATCACATGTAAAATAAGGGACATCTTTCTTTCTACAGTAAGAAATACTACATCACTGTAGGATATAATCTGGCTAAGAAAAGGCACAAACTGAAAATGAGTAAGAATTCTAAAATAAACATTTAGCACCAGGAAACAAGGAATTATTTTTTCCTTGTTTTTATTTTAATTCATTTAAATAAATGTAATAACTAAAAAAAACTTAAAGATTAAAAAAAAAACCAACACGAGGTAATTTACTTCAGTTTTCCACTAACATTACAGATCAAGAAAACATTCCAGTGACAAACTTCCTTTACCATAATTTCAGTCTATTACCTATCTTCAGGCCCAGTGTGGACACTGAGAACAGACACATCCCTTATGCAGTGACATTACAAAAGCAGCTGCAGGGAACAATCATACACTTGGGTTTCCAGCAGCTTTCCTCAACTCAAATAAGCAAATCCCATTCTTTCACACTTCCTTTATTTTCTACAATGCCAACTATTCTTGCTCACTCTCTCCATTTATGCCATGGATCTCCTGAAGAAATGGGTTCCAAAAACGAGACAGCCTGAGGCTCACAGCACCAGAGTGGGTGGCCTAAGGAGGACCCTGTCCCAGGAAAACAACTGAGCTCCCCTGGAGAGGGGCTGCTTCAGAATACTGGCAGCATTTAAAGATATTCCAGAATATCCCAGAAGGAAAAGGAATGCATCTTGAAAGAGGTGAGAGAGAGTGTGAGGTTTCAGACATCAGTGTGAGGAATGATGGGGTTCTGGTGCATTTGCAAGCTGTGGAGTGCAAGTGACACCCCAAACCCAGAGCCCCCTGCTAGGAAATACTCGGGGGGGAAGGAAGGGGCTGTGCTAGAACACTTACCAGGTTGGCCATGACGATGGTGTCCACGATGACAGGGCTGCTGGAGGTGCCCAGGGTAAACTGGAGTCCCCGAGGTGGCTGCCCTGTTGTAATGTCATAGCAGTGGCCCTCCAGCAGCAGGTACTCCAGTTCATACTCTGCAGCTACAACACTCTCCACCTGAAACAGCAGACACTGCTGACTGCAGCACGAGCTCTAAAGTGCCAGCTTTTAGTCAGTCAGTTACTCTCTAGAATAGCTATAGTAATTTAAACAAAACAATTTTACCAGAGTAATTGTATTGTTAGACAAATACCTAGAAAACCTCAAAAAGCTCAGCTCCTGCAAGTGACAAACCTCACATAAATATGAGTGGCCCAGACCAAAAGAATCTGAATCTCAACATATGCTAGGATAAGAAAAGGGAAGGATTGTTGCTCTATTCCTCAATTTATTTTTTTAACATTTACTGGAGAACGGAGTTGGTATCTCACAAAAAGTATATGATGGGATTCAGAATTTTGACTCTAAATCTGTTTAAAGCTGGTCTCACCTAGTATCAGCCACCTGAAATAAACATTTTGTTTTGCTCTGCATCACTCTTACAGTGCACTAGGGTACTGTCAGGAAACACCCATTCCTTTTTTTCTACACTGAACAAAGGTGCCAAGGAAAGAGAAGAGAAAAAAAAAAAAACAACAAAAAAAACCACAACCCCAAAAGACTTGGGTCCCTACCAGGCCAAATTCAGAGGTAGCCTGAGGACAGTACATAAGCAGAATGTTAGTCTAATCCCAAAAAGCATCTCCTCTCACTGCACATCCAAAATGACAGTTTAATTGCTACAGCACCAACAGACTGCACAGTGGGAACTGGAAATGGTGCATCTGCAAAAGTAAAGCTGCTGTTTATTTGGAAGCTCAGGAATGCACTTGGAATGCCTGCAGCATTTAATCCCCCTCTCTCTCAGGCTTTCAATTAATCAGTGGGGCAGACATGGAAATTGAAATGTAGTATTAATGCTCCATTTATGCCTTTACAGTTAGGTTAAGAGATGAAAAACAAGAAACTCCTACACCAAAACATACTAAACCAAAACCATAAAACACACACCAAATTTCCTAGATTTCTGAATAACTAGTACAGGATTAGCAATACTAGATATACCACAATACCATATCATATTCCCAAACAGTATCAGAGAGATGCAGAAGTAAGAGGGAACTGATAATACAGTGATCAGTGAGAGGGGGACCCACATTTGTGATGGCCACAAGGCTGCAAGGACTGTCACTTTTCCAGAGGCCTCTTTGTAAAAGCTTTGCCAGTCTTGTACATAGATGTGTAATACCTTTACAACAAGGTAAATAAATAGAGGTTTTTCCCTATTTCTCCCTCTGTATGTGGGGCAGCACTGCCCAGATCCACAGTCCAACAGCCTGAGTCAAGGTCTGCTCAAGCAGCAGCAAGCTCCTGAACCTACAGCAGCTGAGTGCATTTCTGCTGCATGGTTTTACTGCTGCATGGACACTGCACGTCCTTCTGTGGACCACAGGAGTGTTTGCCAGTTAACAAGAACTGTGACAATAAATAGGTAGCTGAAACCAGCTTGGTGGCTTCTAGGAGCATGGGAAAGGACCTGCTCCAAGCCTATGGTGTCTGAACCTCTGGGTCAGGCATCCATGAGTAATTGAGAACAGCAATCTGGCTGTTGGGGAACTTATGCCTCCCCTCCTAGCAATCATTTAGAGGTCTGTAAATGCAGTCATATCAACAGCTCTATGTCTATTGGCATTCTAAAATTCTGCATTTCTTTCCCATATAAACACAAGCCCTGGAAAAGCAGCACCATTTAAATGCAGTAGGAACATGATGATTTCTCTTACCTCCTCCAAGAAGATATTGTCAAGGTCATAGGGGGTTCTAACAGACTCCACCATCCAACTCTCAGGAGTGTTTAAATTCAGAGTGAACAGTGGAGACTGGGGCATATCTAAAAACTTGGCAATTGGTCCGGGAGCAAAGTTATTCTCTGCAGTGAAAGAAATCTCTGGTTCCAAAACATAGCGGTAAAAGCTGAAATTTCAGAGAGAAAATGTTAGAACACCCATCTGCCAAAATTTGCTAATATTTCGCTCTCACTGCATTTGCAGATGACATCAGCTTTCCCTGACCTCTAATGACTCCAAGCCCTTGTCCAAAGCAATGCAGGTTATGTAACCTTAGGACACAGCAGAATTTCTGTCTCGAAGGACCAAAACAGACTGTGCAAGACTCAACCATTAAGACTAGTAAGGTATTTAATTTTATATAAATACAAAAAAACCAAAACTAAAAGCACCCAACTTGTAAAAGAGCAGAATTACTTCATGCCATCCACAAATTCCCAGATTCTCTGTGGGAAATGATGCCATTATTGAGATTTCCTATGGGACAGCTGACCATGCTTCTGTGCTTGCACATTCCAACAGGTTTCTCTCTCTCTCTGCCCACCCTGTGTCATGGAACTGCTTACCTTTTCAGTGGCATGTCAGAAAGCTTAGACTGGCAGTTCATAAACACTCTCAGGTTCATATTTATCAATTGGTTCAAAACCTAAAGTAATAAGAAAGAGACATCCCTTAAAATGCTAATGAGGAGAGCTGACCACTGTTTTACAGACAGGACCTCAGGGTGGATGTTATCTGCTCATTCCCAATCCTCCCTCCTTGTGCTTTGCTTTACCACCCCTCCCCCCTTTTTAATTGGTGGTTTTAAGCACAGTTACCTGCTCCTCATATTTCAGACATTCTTTTTGACATGCTGAGACCTTCCTCAAGAACAGTTACTGCAAGCTGTTAAATAGTGAAATGAAAAGCTCTCTGGACAATACCCAAGTATGATCTCGTTAGTGTGTAATGCAGCTTAATCAGTATTTCCACTGATAAATGCACTGTGAATCTCAGACACAGTATTAGAGAGCCACTGGTCACCACACAGTCAAAGAGGAAGCAAACATTCCAAAATGATGGAATTTGAAGTTCTCACAACCCTGCCTACGTACCAAAAGTAATGGAGCAAGTCTTTGAGCATCTCTGGTCACAGGATCAACAATAGCCACAACATCAAAGTATGTCTCCCCTTCTTTTGGTCTCAGTTTAACTGCACTAAACAGAAGAAAATACAATTTTAAAGTACCAAAGATGTGGATAAACACTTGAAATGCATTACAACCCACTGCTATCCATCTCATCCTGAACTGAAATAACTTCCTAAATACTGTGCACCTTCAGAAATTAAACAGAGAAAAAAGCAGGCATATACATGTATAAACACGTATAAAATTAATTTCTGGAATCTTTCTGAAAACTGTTGGGGATTTTCCTACTGCTACTTAGATTTTTTTTTTTTAATTAAATGCAACATAGAACAATGGGGAAGTTAAAAGACACAGAAAAGCCTTGTTCAGCAATTCTATACCTGTATCGCTCTTCAAAAAACTGATATTCAATCCTTGCCTCTCCTTTTGGCTGAGCAGAAAGAAGAGCATCCACTTTCATTACCAAGTCACTTGCCCTGAAAAGAAGGAAAAGAAAAAGGCTTGCAGATATCAAAAAAAAAAAAAAAAAAAAAGGCTGTAATCATCACATTTCTGTCAGGCAGCAGCAAAAGAGAAGGCAAACAGAACCCAGATACCCAAACACTCCTACTACCTCTCTACATAGGCTCTGAAGAATTAAACATATTTAAGGGCTAATCCACCAGTAATTTAAACTGGTTGCAGCCTTATTACTGAGTATGCCAAAGGATTTAACTCTAACAAATATAGAACAGCTGTATTTTAGGGGTCAACCATGTTACAGGAACTGCATTCCTGATCCTCACCAACCACTCAGACCTGAAAGCCATTCAGATCAAACCCTTGTTTCACTGCTCTTCCCATTTTACACAGCAGCTCTGAGCACTAGGAAGCAATCCTCTAAGTGGAGAAACTTTTAAGAGTGGTCCTATCATAAAAGATAATTACTTTTGAGCACTTCTTTTTCAGTATTTCCATAATTTTCAGTCTAGTATTCTAAGAACATAGTCAATCTTCGAGGTGTAAAACCTCTTGAAAGTTCAATTAAAATAGATTTGTACATCACACCTTTGCCAAGAAGCAAAACTAACCTACAGGTTTGTCAGCTTTTCTTGAATTAACTGAGATTTCTAGTGACAGCTGTTTACTTACAGATCTTCTTCAAATCCCAGCTGCTGAATCTGAGATTTGATTTTCTGTCCCGATGTCTTTAGTATTATATTTTCAAGGAGATGAAAATCATCCTGATTGAACATCTCTCCATCCTCTAATGGGCCAATAATCTATCAAAAAATAGCAGAATCAGCATTATTAGGTTAAGACTACACTGAAACAAAATTCAAAGATGTATTAAATAAATACTCCAGCCCAGTCTCAGCGGAAGCCAACTGTTTAGGCTGCTATTAATGTCAGTGGCAGCAGAGTTTAACAGGTAAATCCAGGTATTTAGAGCCAAGAGCCCCAGGCTAAGGCATAAACTACACACTTAAAATTTTCACTGGGTCAGGCACTTAAAATTATACATGAAGTACCACATCTGGAAGGGGCAGCAGAATACCAGGCCAATTCTAATAGTCCAGCAAGGCTCCAGCAAATCTCCCTCCTGTAGCCTTCAGAAGCCTAAAAGCTACCTAGACAAGTCTTGTTATTCTGCTAATGAGAAAAATAGAACAGAACAACTCAACACCTGAGATTTTTAACCCATTGAAATATCCAGCAAACACTGGGACCTGAATGGGTTTGTTCCTAAGCAGAAACAGATAACAAAAGAAAACCCAGTGCTGTACACAGCTGTGTTTCATTATTTGCAGTGAAATACTATTGTAACATCACTTACCTCATTTCAGATAAACTATAATAAAAACAGATGGTAGAAGAGACCAAGGCACCTTGGTCAGGGCAAAATGCAGAAGCATTTTGTTCAGTAAACTGAAGCAAATCTTACAAATTTATCATCCCCTTCTACCCCTGGACTCAATTGACTACCAGCATGAAAGGAACTTTGTTATTGAGAGACCTGAATTTGTATCAAATGCCAGCAACTAACTGCACACAGTAAAAAGAACAGGTCACACAGGTGTGAATAAATCAAACTGGAAGTGGTCCTAAAGACTGCTGAAATATAAAACAGGCTGGCACTGCTGTGTCTGATCCCCACCCAGACTCTGCTGCTCAGATCTGCTTCTTTCTCACATGTGGGAAGTCTCTTTCCCTGTCTGTTGATCATCTCACCCGTCCATTGCTGATCACAGCCCTCTGCCCTTTCTTCAGCTTTAGAACATCTCTGCAGTAAATAGCATGGGACAGAATAAAATCCACCTTGGGAGATTCAAAGGCTTCTTTGAAAATTTTGGTATCCATACCCTAAAAGAAAAGAATACTTTACATTGGAATAGGAAGAAAACTAGAACTCTGCACACTTTTTAAATGCAACCTTTTTGTTTCCATTCAAGAACATCATCTTATCTTGCTAAAACTGATCCCTGGCCCCCTTTTCTTTGTGGTCCTAAACCTAGTTCTTGCTTGTCACCATCAAACACCATCCCAAATTCTGCTGTGAAGAGCCACAGCTACTTAGACCAGTTCCAATCTTCCTGCCTAACTTTTTTAAAATCTGCTTTGAGAAATGCACTTGTATTTTTTTCCCCATCTTTTAAAAGAACATTATTCTCTTAACTACCTAAGAAACAGCTGACTCACTTAAATGGATCCCTGCACCCATGTTCCTTTTGCCTTTTCCAAGTTACATAGCTCTGATGGATATGAGGATTTACTTGATGTTCAGATGGATTGTTCTATTTAGGTAAACCCTTCAGAGATTTAAAAAAAAAAACAAAAAACAAACTAGCAAACCCAACTGTGTTTCTTTTCTCTATTACTGCACCTTCAGCATATGAACATACTACACTAAAAAATTAATTTGAGGAACAAGCAAAGCACCCTCCCCATGAAAACACCCACAGACATGCCTACCCCAACAGCAAATTCCAAGATGTCAGCTCCTGCCTCCAGTGCCTTCACAGTTTCTTCTTTTGCCATCTTGGTGATGAAGTTCTTGGCATTATTTGAGGTTTGTGTCTGCAAAGCTGCCCATATGGCTTTAGCTACAATGGTATTCTTGCTGTTGGGTTCTTCACTAGGATTATTAATCATGCTGATTCGAACGTTATTGCTGGATTTCTGTGTTTAACAAAACAGGTAATGGGAAAGTTTCACATTTCAGATATAATAAATATATAATAAACACTATAGCAAAAGCTTTGCATTTCTTAACCAGAATACCAGATTCCAAATTGGGTAAATAACAGCACAAGGTTAAAATGATGAATTAACTAATTTAACATCAAGCATTTAGCTTATGTATAGGTACCACTGTGACAGCAATCTTCCAGATAACCCTGTGCTACCTAAGAAATCCAGAACCATGACCACCACTCAGTCTGGCAAACCACAGCTGTAAGCTGTGCTTTTTTATGTTTGTTATCCTCCCAGAACCAATGGGACAGAGCAGAGAGCAATGCTTATGTTTCTCTCCAAACCAAAACACAGATATTTCAGTTTAACACCACAGGTTTAAAAGAATGTTTATTGTATTCTGTCCTAGCTTAAGATCAGCCCTGCAAAAGAGATGAGGCTGGAAATTAGAGACTCTGCAGGGAGAACCAGGGTCATACCACAGGAAGATGCACAACTTGTGTTTTACAAGCCTCTACCAAGGGCTTTGTTAGCACTGCTAACCCACTGCAAAGAACACGTTACCCACCTGATGTTTAATGGCATCATACAACAATTGCCTCCCTGAAGGTTTATCAAAATCACCAACAATCCAAAAAGTAACTGGTCTAACAAAGGAATCATCTGCAATTATTAAAAAAAAAAAAAAAAAAAAAAAAAAAAAAAAAAAAAAATTTTAGGGGAAAGAGAGAAAAGGTTTT
>NW_024529821.1:3566611-3590522 GCF_017590135.1 Pyrgilauda ruficollis
GGGTAAAAAAAAAAAAAACTCTAAAATTTAAAAAAAAAAAAAAAAAAAAAAAAAAAGAAGAAAGAAATTTGAAGGTGAAAGGAAGGAAAGCTTCATTTTTTTCCTCATTTGGAGGTAAACTATGACACACATGCAAAGACTTCAAAAAAGTTAAATTCCATAAAATAGCAATAGATGAATCTAAGCTATGAAGCCTGGCAAGACAAAATTAATAGCTTTGGTATATTAATCTTTATTAGGTCGTTCAGAAAACCCACGTGGGAAAGCATGCATTGCTCTAAGATAGATTCTTTTAGTATTTTTGTTTGTTTGCTACCTTTTCCATTAAAAATCATAAAGAAACACATAAATAACATGGAGATTCCAACTGGGGTTGGAATCCAGCAGACATATCACTTCTTTGTATTGAAGCTGTTAATTTACAAAATCAGTTTTGTATAAAGACAAAAGTGCTGGAGCAAACATGCATTCCAACAGCTTCCTTCACTGCCTGCTGGTTCTAAAGCCAGTGTCATAAAGGAACCAGAAAATTCCAAGAACAACATAAAAAATGCCAAAGCATGAGTTACCATAGATCTCCTTGGAAGACATTCCTGGTCAAAGAGCAGAAAGGAAAGGGGAAAAGGAGAGACACATTAATAACTTGATGGTAATCCCAATGTGTATCAAGAAGCTGCAGCACTGTACTGGGCATAAGTGAATCACTACAGTTCAGATACACAGCAACAAGTTTGTGCTAATTTTATTTCAACAAGCTTTGACTTTTTCTTCCCCTCCAACAGATGGGTGCTTGATTTTCATGCTACAGCATTAGTTATACTACATATTCCCAGTTTCATACCACAGGTGAGGACATCATTCTGAAGACTGTTTACAAACACTGCTGTGCCACTGTGCAGTTATTTTCCCTCTTTAAAAAGCAGCATGGCAGTGCTGTATCAGTGCTGGTGCTGAGCCAGCAACACATAGAACTCCTCTATTACTTCAGAAAATAAATGTGATGCAGCATTACTGTAATCAGATAGCAGTTATTAAATATCTTAAGTGGCAGAAGAGGCAGTGACCAAAAAATGTCAGGCCATGGAATTGCAAATTAATGCACTTTCCAAAGAGCATACCAAGGTGTCGATTTATTAATGCTCTACATGATAAACTTGTTCAAATCCAAGTGACTGAACATGAATAAAGAGCAGGCATGAGACAGGAAGAGCAATGGGAACATTTCAGGTAGGGCACATGGATGGCAGTGACTGGAGACAGGAAACTGGGGACAGTCTAGTAAAGACAGGAACAGGAGGGTTTGGGTCAAATGACAGCAGCTTATTTCTGGAATCTAACCAAAATGGATAAAGGAAACACCCGATGGTGTCTGGTTAGACCTGGTTAGGCTCTGTATTATGTTTATCCATGCATTTCGTACACTTGAGAGGTACAGGCAAGTTTGAACACTTTCATGTGCAACTGTAACAACACTGCCATTGGAACAGCGGTGAGAAAAGCACTGGAGCAATAAAAACACTGCTGACCACATTAGGTGGTGTCTTTATATAATGAGCAGTTAGAATTTTCTTCTGAATCCATGTAACTTCCAGCAATTTTGAATCATGAGACAGAGAACTAAAACCCCTTTTATATTTTTCTAGTCACTTGCTTACACTGCTGCATTTCTGGGGGTCACTTGCAGTGCAGCAAGAGCAGTTTGGGTGAGACTTCATTATTCAGCAAGAGGCTGGACTGGGTTTAAAGAGAGGAACATTCTTGTTCCATGCAGATGTCATGTCTTATTAAAAAAAAAAAAGAAATCTTTAACAGACTATGCCATTACCCACGGGTCTGGCAAGGCTCAGCGAGTGTGTGAAGATCTGCACATATGCTTGGAAACACACATAGAAGCAGATTTGGATTCAGAATCCACCACAGATGTTACCTTTCTTTGTTAAGTAGGTCATGCTGTTTGCAACAGCAGCTGTCTTATCTTTAGACTCCAATGTGGTAAATCGAGCAAAGTCATCCACAAAATGGTTATCTGAGGAAGAGAACAAGCACTAAATGCCAAAGCAACTATTCCATGTAAAATCAAATTAAAATCACTACTATTACCAGAACATTAAGAACACATCCCATTTTGCTCCTTGTGATACGCTTGTGTCTCATTTTCACAGTTAATATATAGGCTGAGAAATGAATTTTGCTGTCTCACAACTTACATTGCATATTGGATAGGGAGAAGTCAGTTGAAAGAATTTCCCAAGTCTCACTTAGTGGACACGAGTGTATATAAACAATATACATTGAAAAATCCACTTTGTCACTATTTTTCAAGCAACTCAAAAAAGGCAGGAATCATGTACTGAAGTCACTATATTGGGTGTTCATTTAGCAAGGGAACATTTTGCTAAATCTGAATTAATTCCAGAGATGACTGTCAATCCTGCTCAAAAGAAGGTCAGAACTAAGAAACACACTGCTGCTTTATGCATTATATAATTTCTCAGATTCATGAGTCATATTCCCCTCAAGGTCTGTATAAAAACAAAACAAATTCCCATTTTGAAAATCAGTAGACATTTAATGTTGTACATAACATCTGCCTGCACCAAGGCTGGGTCATCACTTCAGGTTAATGCTTTGCCACCTGAGCTTTCCACTGGAACAGCAAATCTTTCACGCAGACATTTCAGATTTAACACAATTAAAAGCATCCCTTACTCATTCCTGTCAGATCTAGGTACTCTCTGTCAGACCTTAGGATTCTTGAGTTAATTCTTGGAACAACATTAGGCTGGTTCATGATATACTCAACCACATCTTGGTCATTAGATAGTTCACCCTGAAGGAAAGAGAAAAGAAGCATTATGTGTTACTTCACATATAAAATTGCCTTACATAACTTCAAAAAAAAAAAAAAAAAGGTAAAAAGCAATTCTGAAAGCTAAGTTGGCTTGTATAATATGTAGCTTTTCCAAATCTAGTTTCTCTCAAGCCTCAGAGGAGCTCAGCACCCACCAGGTACACGGCTCGCTGGAAGATGCTCGTGGTTTCCAGGATTTTGTGCATTGTCACAGTTTCCAGGTCATCAGGATCCAGCTGATCCTTTTGGAAAGGCATCCCATTGAAGAGGATGACAGGGAGAGGGCCTACACCAGTTTGCTCATAGTAAGCTCTTGCTGCCTAAAAACAGGAACAGAAGCAGCTTTAGCACGTCAGCCCCTGGCCACAAAAGTTCCTTACAAGCTGTGCAATATCCACAAGTCTAAACACACCATGAGATCCTCCCTACCACTTCTGTTAGACACACACAATGTATCTTTGAAACTCTCAGAGTTTCAAAGCAAAAAAAGTTACTTCACAATACAGAAGTGCAAAATACTCCTTTAAGTTCATTTTGAAAATTAATTCCAATGAGCACTTTCTGGTAGTGGCAAAAGATGCACAACAGAAAACATGGCTTTGCCTGTGGAAGCAAATGAAATGCAAGCAGTGATAGCTGTAATGTAAGACAGGGTAGGGAATTTTTTTTTTAAGTATGTATGTGTCTCTTAAATCTGTCTCTTAAAGAAAACAGCTACTTGTGAGGCAGGGAGTTATTTTGTCAAGACAAATTTCCCTGTTTCTTGTAACCTCTGAAAAGTGCACCAGCATTGACAGATACCCTGTTAGAAGTCAAAGTTAGGTTAGGTTCTCCCAATGAGAGGTTCTTGTTGAGGCCTCTCCTCTCATACAAAAATGTCTGTCTTACTTTTATGGATTTTCATTTCCTTAAAATGCTTTTCTCTTCACTATCCTGCATGGGAAGACTCATATGCATACAAGCCTATTTTCTGTAACCCTGACTGCATTCCTTACATTCACAGATGTAAGAAGCATCAAGTCTATTAAGAACTGTTGGTGACAGAATTTTCATTTGTTTTAGAACAAAATATAAGAAACATCCCCCTATAAAACCTCAAATAAAATCTGCTTTATCTCACATATAACATGGTTCAATAATTATTTGCTCTCCTAATTTTCTCCATACAGAAAAGTATCAGACCTAAAAAACACTTCAAGCATTATTTGCAGAAATTTGTTGGATGTCTTGCTATAGAAAAGGCATTTTGAACTCATAATCATGGCTTTATCTCACTCAGTATTCAAACACTGATTCAGAAGCCCCACACTGACCCCTCCCAACATTAAGGCTCTTGTTTTTTCCATGAACCATTCCATCACCTTGATTTTTTTGCAGACACTTTTAAACCCTACTGAAGTCTGCATTCCATAATGAAAGCATGAATTATGAGTCACAAGAAAGCTACCTTAGTTCTTTACATATAGATTTTTAAAAATATATATATTCCATTATATGTATTATGTATACTATATAAAGCTTGTGCTGAACATAAACAGTAAAGTATTACTAGAAATCCCCCAAGGTGGTAACAAAATAGTTCCCTGGTTAGTAATAGAAGTGGATCAAGAAATTGTATGTAATGATATTTTCAGAACTATTGCAGCAAAAGAAGTGGGGGGGAAAAAGCTCTATTTGATGAATTCTTACCTTTCTGTTTTGATCATAGGCAGAATCAATTCCCAGCACGCTGTTGATTTCCACATAAGGATACTGTTTCTCAAGAACACTAACAACATGTTCCACTTTCAGCTGGTCTCCCGTTTTCACTTTGTTATAAATCTGAAAGGGGAATACAAGTTTACAGCTGCAACTGTAAAGCCTCTGTCTTTATGAAAGGTAAACTGACCTGTCATCTGTATTACAGTAGCTATAATAAGGCATTAACAGCCAGACTGCAAAACTTACATTCATATTTATCAGTTGCAACAGTTCCTAAGCACTTGCAGCCATTATAAGTGTCTTGTTATACCTTGTAGTCATTCCACTGAGATTGGAAGAAGGTAAATATATATTTCTTTAAATAATAACTTGCATCTTTAATTAGAAAAGGTATTTGAGCAGGGAAAAGAGTTCTCTGGGGGAAAAAGCCTCAAATAAAGTATATCCAAGGAGCTACTTTTCCTTCAGAACTTGGGATATGTTTATGAACAATACAACCTCACAGGTAAAGCAGGAAACTCTTTCCCTCTTGAAGGCACAAGATTTTACTTCAAGCTACAAATACACACCCAAAATAAAAAGAATAAAAGTAACTGTCTTTAAGTAACCAGCAATTTAATGTCACAGTATGCCCCAGCTTGCCAATTTGTACAAGTATCAAACCACAGGTGAAATTCATTTACCAGCACCTGTATTGTCCTTTGATGTGGCAAAGGCACACAGCTGGAACAGTTCAAACCAAATTATAACATTGAAGGGATGGGGCAGTTCAGAACTCAAGAGACAGAATGAGCAAAGGGACAGGATCAGAAAAACGTGCCAAAGTGTTAAGTGTCACCATGAGACCTGTGTCACAATGAAACCTAGTCTCACTTGTTAAAGTTGGGTTAAAGAAGCACATTTACAAGGACACATGTGTTCTGTGGTCCCAGTATTTGGAGAAACTCTGCATACTACCCCAGCCAAAGAACAATTCCTTCCATTAGCACACATTTTAGCCCATTAACATAATCTTATACATGGAAAATATTAAAACATTCATTTCCCTTTTACATTAATACTTACAGACATGACGGTCTGGAAAGCATAATTATTGTCCATTTCTTGTGCCACATAATTGTATGTCCTCAGGAGGGCAACGCCAGCATCCTGAAGTCCATCAACATCCTCTGAGTCATTAACAACAAAGACTAGTCCTATCCTGCAATCACACAAATCCTCAGGTCATCATTTCTATAAAGAATCAACTCTTCACACAGCTGCTGGCTTTGATCATCATCTTAAACACAGGCTTCTTCTAGAATAGCCTGGGAAGATGTTGAGCAGAGCAACAAAGGAATCAAACTTAGGACATGTAATGAGTCCATCAGATTCTTGCTTTTCACCTCTCTCCCATCCAAAACTTCAAATTTCTTTTGGACTGTTAAAAAACAGAACTCTTTTTTGCTAGCAGAGAAAGTTACACTCAAAAAATACACACATATTTCAAACACAAGGAATGTAACATTTCTGCAGTGTCCTAGCAATGAGAATTTTACAGCTGCAAAAGTCACGTGAATAAAACTGGTGTAAAAAAACCCCAAACATTAAAACACAGCAATTACCTCAGTGGGATGTGGTTACTGAAGAACATTTCTGCCACATTCAGTAATTCTGCTGTGGTCTCATGAGTAGGATCTACTATCAGCACCTGTTTACAAACAGCAAGTGAAAAGTTTTCATGCCATGGCTGCCAGGATATTCTCTTCTGTCCCAACCCAGACAGAACTGGGCCATTCAGACTGCATGTAGGGCCTTTCATTCATGCAACTGTTGCCTTAGAATTTAAAAATTTCTATGTTAAAAGTATTGAATTACAGAGAAAAAGGAAACACATCAAAGCTCCCACAGCTTCAGATGATTCAAGTCCCTGTTTTCCCCTAATCAGAGTTCTTGTTTTGCATAGGGCCACTTTGCCACATGACAAGAGTTACAATTTGCAAACTATTCATCAGATCCAAGTAATTTACCTACAGACTAAAAGGACTTCCAGGACTAAGCTGAGGGCTGTTGATCATTTGCTCAAGTCTTGTCTAACTGAAACAGCTGAAGTTGGTCTTAACTCTGCTAAGAAGACAATGGTTAACAGATTTGACAGATTTTATTAACCAGCTTCAGGTATTATCATGAAGTTGAAACTCACCAAATTGTTATTTACCAGATTATAATTTTGTCCATTGACAAAACAACTCCAGGCATTTAATAGATGCCACAGAATCATGCTCAGGATTCTCTGAATCTCAGCCATAACTTACTAATACTAGGAGAATAAAACCTTTTAGAAAAGCATCCTCTCTCTCAAGCTATTTAAGTGACAGGGAATCCAGTGTATATGTGAGGTAAGCTGGAAAAGCTGATGCTCCTGCTCTTGACAAAACAAATGCACATTTCATGCAGTCAGATTATTACTTACAAAATTATGGAAGTTTTTTCTGATTTGCCTGATCACACCAGGAAAAGTGGGACGCAGCAGCTCCTGCACGCTGGAAGGCCAGGAATTGTACCGACTATCAACCTCCAGATTGTTGATCCACTAAGGAAAAGTAAAGGCATTTAAATGATTGACCATCCTCCTGCTCTGGTCTGAGACTAAAATATTTTCAAATCAGACACTATATTGAAGAAATAAAGCTTTTAAAAAGTGCTGATTATAACCTTATTATCCTTTTTACTTCACTGCAGTTTCAGAGCTGATTGTGAGACGAGGACAAAAGCTACCCTGACAGCTTAAGAATGCACTGCCCAACAGAAAATCAAGTATTTTTATCAAAAACCATACTCACTGAAATGGCAGGGCTTCTGATGTCCACAGCATAGTCAGAATCTGAAGGCTGGATGTTCAGCTTCAGGACATTGTGTAAGGAAATTCCCTCAATTCCCAAGCTGTGCAGGCCCTCCATAACGCGGGCTTCATTGCGAAGCACGTCAATCAAGCTGCAAGGAAAAGCAAAATGGGGTTGAATTCTACTCTTATTTAAGTTGAAAATAACTTGCTCATACCTTAAGTTAACAGATGAAAGGTATCAACAAGCCTGTCGTGCCCAGACATTAGTTCTTATTTATCACCTATTTCTTACTGTCCTAAGAAAGTGAAATCTATTCAAGTAATATTGTATAAGTAGGAAAAGCAACGTTAAATCAGGATAGCTAATCCACTATCTATATACACACACATGTATTATTGAAACACATCTTGACAAAGGTATAGGGTGGTTTCCAGATGAAAAATTTACAGTGGCTTATCCTTTGGGAATCAGTCTGTTGTCTTCAAAATAAATCTGTATGCTGACAGCTGAGAAAACAAAATCTTGCTAGTCACAGTACAGGTTAAAAGAACTGCACAAAGGTAACTTCTCATTCCAATCCTCAAGAGTATTCCAATTTTCACATTAGATTTTTTGTTGGAAATTCACTTTGAATAAGACAAGGAACCATGATTTTCTTTTTACAGTACTTAACAATTAAACATAGTCTAGATTATGAAGAAGGTTCAAAACATTATCATTCATGCACAAGCAAGATGCAAGTTTCCAAACAGGATGAAATTATTGTTAAAATTAAAACATTCCTACCTAAATATATCCTGAGTGTCTAAGTCAATAAGTAGTCCATTGATGAATAGGGCAGAATCTCCTGGTTGCAATCCTAATGTTCCCTTGAAATACTGAAAAGAAGTAGGAAGCCATTAGAAGAGTGCTCTGCACAGAAAATAATATTATAGAGTTTAATGCTGTTTTTTTCCAATAGGTCTTGTCTTGCAGTACCAGTTACAAACTTCTATTTAGAGTCATGATGAACACTGAAGGAGAAACATTGTGTTTGGATATTTTACAACACAACCATCATGAATACTGTGAGCAAAGCAAACAGAGGAATAACAGAAGTACCATGTGAAGTACCAAGAACAGGAAAGTAGCTTCTGATCAGAAAAAAATTGACATTTTTTATTAAATAAATAAGGCTCCCGAAGAAAAGCTGAGTGTTAAATTGTATCTTTCTGTGGATAGTTACATTGTAAACTCAAATGTAACAGTAGCAGTGAACCTAACTATCAAATAATACCCACACAAGTGAGTAGTGCAAAGAACAGCTCTGAAGGGCACAGTCAGATATAGCCTGGTCTGGATGTGGCAGCCCAGGTATCCTCTGCATAAAAATGAATCCACAAAATCATTTCTGTTTTACTTGTGGACCAGAGTCTGATCTAACACACAACAAAAAGGCCACCAGGTACCTTTAGCTTGGATTTGCATCCTATACTTCATCCCTTCCAGAACCACATGGGACAAGAATTTCAAGTCCCATCCCTTCACCTCTGATTCCATCACTATTGAACAACAAGGCATTTCTCTCCCAGAACAGGAACCTCAGGGGACTTGTAAGTAGCTCTGCATTTACTGCTAGACTCACTAATATTTATCTATATTAGATAAATATAGATATTTATCTAATAAATATCATTTATTAGATTTCTAAACAATGTGTGTGTGTGTACTTAACAGACATTGTCTTTTTTCTAATGATACAAATAAGACTGAAATGTGTGAACAGAGCAATGTAGCTCAAAGAGCAAACGCTGCTGTTTGACTTTTTTTAATTGCTATCTTAAACTGAAACTGTTTTGCACTCTATCCAGACCACACTACCCGGCATATTTTAGTTGCACAAATTTCTGTACAAAAGCCTGTACAAAATTCCCAGGTGGCTGTTGGTTTTTTCAGTGCTTTGCTAATGCCAAGGACACAGCTGAGCTGTCTGAAACACTTCTGCAAATACAGAGCCTACTCAGTGACCTCCAGAGGCCCCTCATGACCTGGGGAGTTTTATGATTCTGTTTCAAAGCACATCTAGACTTAGCTGGTAAATTTTATCCCTTCACTAAGCACCAACATTGAAAACATTTCCTCCACACAGAATGAAACATTCTAAAGCCATGGCAGGTTTTGAATTTTTTTCTGTGACTTCCTAGTGATCACTGATGTACACAGACATCTAAACATCATCTCAAATTGGATAAGGAGAACTAATTTTCTTCTGCATTGTTCAAACTGTAGGAAGATGCTTAATATACCTGCTTCTCAAGCAATAAATTTCTAACCAGAGCAGTATTTTCATATTTGACCAAAGAAGTTTAATAATGCTCCTTATCCATGTTTGAAAATCCATCACTTCTTCACTTCCCAGATGCATACAACAAAATTGTGTGTGAAGATACTGGGTCATTATCTTGATCAACATGTAAACCTAAGTGCAAAGGCACTGTGTTACTTTTTAGACACATTACCTTTTGGTTCTCTTCAATTTCTGCTCTGAGTTCCGAAGAAACAACTGTTTTTGTTATGGCTCTACAAAAATAAAAACATCATGCTATGAATCCTCTTTCTGTTTATCTACTGCATAGATATCTACTTATCCTACCTTTTGTACCTTACATATTAAAATAATTAACTTTCTAGTATAAAGAGGTGCAGCAAGAAGCAGTTGCACTTGGTGACATCATAAATAGTAGGATGCAGCATTTTTTTTACACTGTATAATCCAGCAGCACAAAAGTGTTAACCATATACCAACTCTCAGTGTCTAATTTCACATTAACCATAATAAAAGTGTGCAGCTGCTAAAAATGTAAAGATGGAGGCTGACAACAGAAAATAAGGGATTTCACTGCTCATGATGGGTTCCCATTCCTTTCCTTACTTTGGATCCAGTGATTGCATCATCAGAGTGGGTGAGCAGAGCCCACAGATCAGCCTGAAAACACAGTGAGATGCAATGCCTGCCTTAAGAAGCTCTAAGTAACAACCACAGGTAATGGGAAATAAGACCAAAAATCAGTTTATTTTTACATTCATCTCAGGTATAATCCCACCTAGTCAAAATGGTACTGTAATGTCATCTTCACAATCCAGACAATGAAATTTATCAAGACAAATACATCTCTAGACTGGCTGGCCATGCTAGGTCATACTGAGTTTTTTGAAACGGATTTGAATTTGTTAAAGACAGTCACTGACAAAGTGCAAAAACCAGTGGAATTGCACATCAGCTCTGACATGGGACTGACTGGGTTGCTTGGCAATGTGGACCCCAGAAAAAGATTGGGACCCTGTGAACAAATAAATGTTAAGATCATTAAACAGAAAACCCAGCCATTAAATTCTCGATGACTTTATGTAATAGGTTTAGATGCATTTCACAATAAAATAGCATGGGCAAGTCTGGCAAAGTTTCTACCAGGCCACATCAGCTGCCATCCAAGAAAAACACCATAAAATCCTCTTTGTAACAGTAGGCTGAAGAACTTCCCAGCATAAACATTCCCCAGTGTTTGCTTCCAGCCAAATGAAAATCAGAATTAACCCAACCAATGCTGCTTGTCTCAGGTCCTGCTCAGGAAAAGGAGAGGAATAAAATTTTCTAGGAGTCAAAATTAAAGTTACCTGGCCTTTGTAGGAAAGTTCTGACTAAGATCTTTCATGACCATCAGGGCATCCACAGGGGGAGCAGTCAAAATGCGAGCAGCAGTTTGAAAACTCAGATCTTAGGAGTGAAAAAACAGGTCAACAATTCAAAACTGAAAACAAGGCAATCCAGAGACATCTCAACTTTATCTTGCAACTTTTTTGCATGTTACCTAAGGAAATTCACTTTCTTTGAACACCTATGAGCACTTTTAAACTCATCTTTGTGTTCAACTTCGATGTGTTGCCTTGAAGTAAGTAACCCTCTCCAAGTGAAGCAGAGTATGCTGCCTACAGGTTGTTTCAGTGAGTCCAGACCAACACTCCTTTTCTTTGGCTGAGCTGGGAGGATCTGCCCTTCCACTGATATAGGTAGATTGCCTGTGGCTACAACATACATTCAGCTCCTTGAATTAGTCTTTTTGAGAGGATGAAAAGGTTTTTTTATGGGCTTCTATAGATGTTTTAAGGGAATGAGGCCAAAGCAGCATGTAATTGACTTTGAAGTACAGTTTTCCTCTGATCTTGAGACATCTTGAGATTTCACATCAGAAGTGTGATCATGGAAAGAAACTTTGCCTTCCTTTCTTTTCTGCATTCAGCAGACCATACAAGCAGCCTTGAGAAATCTCAAGATTTCACATCAGAAGTGTGATCATGGAAAGAAACTTTGCCTTCCTTTCTTTTCTGCACTCAGCAGACCACACAAGCAGTTTAACAGCAAGTAGCTTACTGTACTTCATAATATAGAAAACTATCCTCATGTCAGAAGTCCCATGAAACAATGCCAAAAGCTATTTCAACAGGAAAAGGTACTTTAAAAACCAAGTCTTTCCCAAGTGAGGCTGAATGCAGGAACTTACAGTCAAACTCTGTCAACTGTACACAGCCACTAACAACCTTGATAGTGTAGAACACCAGAAAACATATTTACATTGAGTTTTTGTAGACCATAACTGAAAGCCTTTATCCAGATTACCTTGGAGCTGCCATACTTTCAAAGGTGCCATTTCATTGGTACTTTCCACGAGATGTTTTCTGAGCTCTTTCAGCTCTTCTGACAAGTCAGGATACAGCTGCCTAAAAGGATACAAGGGTCAAACAACTCCTGTGGTTTCCTATCAGAAAGTCTGCTGCTAATTTAAAGAAACTACCACATTAAAAAGTATGCTGCTAACACATACAGGAAACTCAGACATGTAAAAAATAGTAATAAAGCAAAAGATCAGCATTTTTGCAACAAGTTTTTTGATATGACAAAGTCCAAATGGGTTTTACCTTAGTTTTCCAAACAGAAATCCTTGCACTTCATCAATAGGGTCATTTTCATCTATGACTGTAGCATTCACATCTGTGCCTATAAACACACAGAGAACACCACTAGCACCAAGCTACCCCCAAAGAGAAAAGCAGGAAAATCTGGGGTGTGTATATGCACATGTAAAGTACACACACAGATTACACTATCAAAATAATTTTGGCAGATGCATGGGAGTTTGTAGAACAAATATCAGTGCTCCATAAAAGCAGCAAAACCAAAAAAAGTGCAGCATTCTGAGAATTCTGTCTTTCCCTCCCCCCACCAAAAAAAAAACCCAAAAACCAAAAAAAAAAAAAAAAGAGGAACAGGGAACACAGTCTGCTCTGAGGATGGCTGCAGAGTAGCTGGTAAAAAATTATTTTCATTAGTAGTGCCACTACTAAGATCTAGTCCAGGGCCATGACTCCAGGATTTCACAAATGTGGAAGTGCCATGGCAAAGATCTGTTCCATAAGGAACATGCTGCCAAAAGGGATTTCAGAGCTAAGGAAAGAAAAATATCTGCAATACAGACATTCATAGAAAAACGAGAATAAAATTATCTTGGCGGAATTAAAATATTCACATTAAAATATTACAAATAAAAATTCACCTTTCACCTGGGTATCATCCTTGGCCTTATATTCTGTACTTTTAATAGCCAGTTCTACACCATAGCCAGAGAGGTAGACCTTTTCCTTACTGGGATTCTGTAAGGAAAAGCCAACAGTGTGATATTGTCATCTTTGTTTGATCCAAAAAAGAAAAACTACCACTTCCCAAAGCTGAGAAATCTCAGTCTGGGATTTCAGACATAATGGTAGAGAGAAACAAACACTGTGACTGACTCTGCAGTAACATAATCTAATAATTTTATTTCCTACTGGTTTTCAACACACTTCTTGAAGTTCACCAAGCAAGAATTATCTCTATGAACCGAAAAACCATCAAAATCCACAAAGTAAAGAGGAACACAAAGCAATGTTTTCAGGATTCAGTGTGTGAGCAAAGCAGGGGGAGATAGAGTCCTATTATCAAATCAGATGGAGGGTGGAAAGGAACTTCAGCTCAAAGTTCAAAAATGAAACTGAAAATTCACTGAAAAGCTACCACAAAGAACGACAAGGAATAAAATAATGACAAAACACAGGTACATAATTAGCTCTGCCTTTAATAAGAGAAACATGACCACTTCCCAAAAGTATTTTGAAGTATATTGGAGTCACATAACAGTACCAAGATCTAAAGTGTAATATGCTGAATTTTCAATGTTAGCACTCCTCCCAACACTGATAAACAACTACTTCCTTTTATAAAAGGAAAGGAGAGTATGCAATGTATGACTTTGTTTTATAAAAAGTACAAGTAATATTAGAGATTAACCAGCTTTTTTTTTTTTTTTCCCCACATTCAAGCCTGACTGCTACACTACAGGTTTTGGCAATACTTAGTAATATTCAAGTAACAAATCAAAGAACTCCAGGTCTTCATACCTTTTGAAATGTAGTTTTAAACATTAATCCAGTGGCTATGCACAATTTAGTGGAGGAAGATGGAAACCAGGATAAACTGCACTAGAAATGGTAAGTGGTTCTGTAAAAAAATTACTACAGAAACGTCTTTCTTTTGAAAATGCTACCTAAATGTTAATCCTTGCTTTTTATATCAAGTAACTAAAGTAACTAAGTGACCTGACTGTGACAGATCTGACTACTTCCCATGCTGTAAAATGGGTAGAGAAACACTTTATTTTACACTAAAATCTCTAATTATTCTGGAATTTAAGTCTGGATTTGTGAAATCAAACAATCTACTTAAAATCTTACTCTTACAAAAATCTTACTCTCTTATAGGAGATTTAAAATATTCTGTATTCCTCAGCTACATACAATTTAAAAAAACAACCTTTGAGTATTCCAAGTAAATTAACAATAGGCAAATGTCAATTTAAAGGGAACAAACCTGAGTCAGATTTCTTTTTGAAAACCAAGGCCAGTTACTCAATTTCAAATACATCTGTTACAATGCACAAATATACTCACAGCAATGTAGTGTCTGAGCACATAAGTGATTTCTCCTGCCTCAGCCTTTGAAACAAGCCTCCTGTGGTGCCTGTAGAACTCCTCTGAGCCAATCTCTGCATAAAGTATGACCACAGGACTTTCAGGGTTTGCTGCTGGGTACTTGTGGTCCCCCTTGAACAAAAATGGCTTTGGCCTAAGAGGGAACAGTGAAGAGTCACAGTGTGAGTCACAGCATTCCCTCACTCAATGCAAAATGCACTTTTTTTTTCTGTTTATTCATTTCTCACTGAATACATATGTTGAGCTATTCCCACATATTATATCAAGGCTGGCAGCACTTGGTGCACGTTGACAAAAGCTTTGTGAAAAATGAACACATGAGAAGAAACAAGTGACTAAGAGCTATTTGGAATCTAATATGATCCTAATTTTAAAAATGAACAACTTCCCTTAGATTTCCAATTAACTTTCTCTCCCCATGGTGATTCATAAATTCTGTATGAAAAATTAAAAGGCTGCTAGAACAGATGTGCCAAGAGCACCAATTCATTTGAACCTGGTCCTTGGCTTAGTATGCAAACAAAAAAGTGAATGAAAAGTCTATTTTCAGCTTCTTTGTTTACATTTTGTCTAAAGTGCAATAAATACTCAAAGTATTCCCAGTAAGTGAGAAGAATAGCATGTGAGCTATAGATGCCATATGCCTGCACATTGACAAAGAACTCTTCATTCTTAAAACAGCTAAATAACCAAGATTACAAAAATCGTATTGAAAACAAAAGTGTTTTTATATTATGAAAACAAACTGAAATTTAAGGATTTGGGTTGATTTTGATTTCTTACTTGTTTAGTTTTTAAAATAAGTATTATATTTTATACCTTCTTTTTGTTATTAGCAGTTACAATCAAGTTTTGTTCTTATAGAGAAATCTGAATTTTAAATATATTGTGTGGTAATGGTTTTCTTTGTCAATGCTGAGAAAACTATACAGAGAAAAAAATACTTGCTTGCTTTCAGCCATTCATAAAACAATTTGTTAAACATTAACTCTCATTTGAATATGCAGCCCAGCTCCTTCTATTTTCCCTACATACTGAAGGTTTTACACACTCCTGAGAATTCTTGCTGTCCTTCAACAGTTTCCAGCTATTTCCAGAATTTGTTTTCAAATTTTCCTGTGCATATTCCTCTTCCTAGCAGAATCATCAAAGAGCAAGTGATAAGAAAACCATCATTGCAATCTGAATTAACACCAAATAAGAGACTGCCATTCCAGTGCCAACAATGGACAGGAGAAATCAGCATTGAAGAACACAGAAACAAAAAGTTTATTACAACCTCTTCACAGAAATAAGTCTAAAGTTAGTTAAATTTTAAGAGCTAATCCAGTAACAGGAAATTAAACAAATACCTGTCTGAAGCTGCCTGTAAAAGCTTTCCAAGAGAGTCAAATTCACATGTTTTCTCTCCATGCACAACAAAAAACAGGGTACAGCCCTCTGGTGGAGATTCATCTGCTGCTATCTGTATAAAACATTCATAATAATGTAGGTTGAAGGTTTGCCCTTAGAACCAGTGAAAATTGTAACAGTGTAGCTGTGCAGCAAACAGTATTATTTCCTACATTCCAAACCAGTACTTCTTCTGTGTTTATGACATAATTTAAATGCAAGGTGAAATGGCAAGATGGAGAGTTAAGCCTTTACTTATTTTCAGTCTGTTATATTAACTGTAAGGTTAGTTGCAGGTACAGAAAGCAAGGGGTTTTGGTTGAGGGTTTTTTTTTGTCTTAGACATCACAAAAATCTGTATTTGTTAAATATCAAAAGACAAAATTACACCAGATGAACAAGGAAGAGATTTTACAGTATTACTTAAATAAAGCACATCCTAATGTCAGACAATTTCCAAAGAATTAAAAATATTTAAAAAAGAACAGAGAACACAATGAACTTTTATTTATGAGTTCTAAGCTCTCTCTCTCTCTATATATATATATACACACACACACACATAGATATATATATGTATTACTATCTACAAGTAAGTTCATATGAGCAACAGGAACAGCAGCAGCATCCCAAGTACCAATGGAGTCACAGAGATGGTCCTCACAAAAATCTTTGCACCAGTTCTTAGTGCAGCAGGCACAAAGATATACAGACATATCAAAATGCCAATTCTTTAGTCTATTCTAGACAAAAATTCAGCATCTCATGAAATTTGTATACACATCCACTCTGCAGCTCAGGTGGACAGAGCAGTTAATCAGTTCAGGTTTTTTATATCTCAAATGTTTCCTTCCACAGGTCCCTCCTTCCTGAGCCTTGGTAAAATGCTCTGCACAAGCATTTCATTTACCTGAGCATTTCCTGTACTAACCTGCTGAAAAGCTTGAACTGCTGCAGAGTAGGAGCGTAAAGACAAGGAAAATTTCAACAAATTCTGCTGCAAAGGTGACAGAGTCTGGCAGGCCACTTTCAGCATTTCCTGGTAAGAAGAATAATCACTACCTGCAAAATCAAAGTACAAGCAGTTATCTTTCTATCCCATAGTCTCACTGAAGAGAGGCTTCTCATCCTAGTGTGATTTGCACCCACAGAAGCCCATGACATGAATTCTGAGTATGCAATGACCATTCCTCCCCCATTTTCATTACAGCCAATTCCACAGATGGATGAGAGTGAACTTCAACAGAGACCCAGGACAGTACACTTCAATACATTCCTGAGGATGTAAACATGAGCAGGGGAGGAGGGAAACAGTTTAGAGCTCCCATTTAATTTCAGCTGAGAAATAGTAACACACAGAAAAGGCTTTTAAAATATTTCATACTTCATGTCAAAAAAGAATCTGGCAAGCAAAACGTTTCAGGCTCATCCAGTACAGCTTTTGTCAAATGGATACCCAAAAGCCTTGAGCACATTACAGAAAAAAAATATTACTGAAATAATTATTTTATAAAAGTCAAATGAGGATTAACATAATGGAAGACAGAATACTGTGGTATGTTTTTTAACTAGCAGTCAGCATTGAGAAAAAAGACTATGAAAACTTACCATCATGCTCAGCTCTCTTAATATTCTCACTGGCTTCAACAAAATTCCAGAATTTTTCTTGACCTTCTTCTGATAAAAATTCACTAAGTAAGATGAGAAGAGTGAGTTAGATCTACAAATTTTCTCTCAAGTTACAAATCTGATACCCTGTAATGCTTTACAGAAAGTTAGCACCTACCACCTCTATCAGCAAACTGTTACTAGAAAAAGCACTGCAGGGTTAGCACCTACCACCTCTATTAGCAAACTGTTACTAGAAAAAGCACTGCAGGAAAGCTAAAAACAAACAAACCCAAACAAATAATTACTGCAGACCAGGATGAACACACAGTGCATGCAAGCAGCTTGTAAGGCACCTCCTGATCCTTTAAATGCCACTAACAGGCAGCAGTGTCCATCCTGGCAGCTCTCCCTCCTAATTCACTTCTTTGCAATCTCTCTTTTATGAGAAACAGACATTTTTGTTTATTTTGCTGAAACAAACTGTAATTATGAGCTTTGGTGGGCTTTGGTGGAGATTTTCTGTTTGCTTGCTCTTGAGCAAGCAAAAGAAGTCACAGCTTCAAACCATGTTACAATTCCCATATATTAATCATATAATGGGTAAGCATACAAGGCTAGATAATGAAATTCATCCTCTGAACATTGCTGAGCACAAACACTGTATCATGTCCACACATGTAACAGACTTGCTAAGCTAAAGGATGCTACAGCAGAAGGTTTGGAGCCTGCTCACTGCCACAGTAACTTGTGTGCTCCAATGCAAGGGTAAGTGCTGCTGGAACACCTGGGCAACAAATTGAAGGGCTGGGCTAAGTGCAGTGACCAGCAGGAGTGATTTTACACTGCAGGGCTGCATCATGCTGCAGTTCATCCCAGGTGAACTACCCTGCCCTACACAAAGCCTCTGACTACAATGGATCGAGTCTTTGGCACATTATTTTGATTATTTGCTTACTGTTTCACACTCTCTTAGGTTGAGTTTTTCCCCAGCAGTGTCACATTGTCACACAGTCTCTCAATCCTGGCATTAACACCTGTGTTCTGCATTTTACTGCTTAAGGAACTTTCAGTCTTCAGCTTCTCCAGAGAAGGTTACAGAAAAGTAATTTCACCTAGGACACACCTGTCCTGTGAATGAAAGCCATGCTGATGTGAATGAAACCCAGCAATGCTCAACTATTTTCATGTGGAACAGCTGCAGTAAAACAGACAAAATTCCACATTTGGCAATACTCTTAAGTGATACAAAATTAAGCACACACCAGCTTGAAATTCTAGAAGTCCTACTGACATCTCCAAACTAAAACATTACAAAATTAAAAATGAGGGATTTCAAAATCACTAAGCAGACTAGCACTGAAAAGACAGCATTTTGTTTTCTTTTTACACAACACCTTAAAAATAAAGCCTTTAATACCATAGCAGAAATGTTCCCAGGGTGACTTGCACAATATTTAACAAAGCAATTTACTTTAATCAATGCAAAACTCACATGAACAAAGTTAAACTCAAGCTTTACTGAGCTAAATATACACGAGCAGCAGCTGTGTACCAAAACCTACAACACTGATGTAAAACACATTCAGCTACAGAATCTTACAAGACCACGATGAACTCCTCTATCTAATGCTTTAAGTAAAACTTCATAAAGCAAAAAATACCAACTATGTAATTGTTTATGGTTATTAATGTTTGTTCTAATGCAAAATGAGAGAATTTATCACACAAAACAACTACTGTCTCCTCTAAAATCCTCCTCCCATCTCCCCATGCACAGCAGGGATCACATTCCCACATTATTACTGTTGGTAGTGACCAGAAACCAAAGTGCCACATAACAAAGAGAACACTTTACTTTATCCTCTAAGCATATTCTGATTTGACAGTGAAAAAAAAGTCACAATGCACCTACCTTGTTTCAAGGAGTAAAGGAGTTGAAGACCACTTTGTAGTTAGAGATGTTGTCACAGCCTTAGAATCTGCTTTTACAAGTGAAGAGCTGAACCAGACTCCAAGAACTGCAATAAGTATTCCCATTTTACAGGAGACTGAAAATGATGAAGGAAAATAATAAGTTTTGCATTGTCTCTTCTTATAAATACAGGATCTCAAATATATTGAGACACATGTTACGATTTTAAGACTGCATTTAATGAGATGATCACACTCTCACCTGGGCTTACAAAATCACAAACTTGAAGAGAGGCAAGGAATTTACAAACTTACTCCTGAGATGCAATTAAACCTAAATCAATTCCAGCTTCCTCTGTGTTTATGCTTTCAAATAATGTTTATGTTTCTGTTCCAGGACACCAACACCACAAACTTCTTGCTTTGAGAGGTATTACAAACTGCACACATTTCAGATTGGGGGGGCAAACAACCCACATTTTATAAGAAGTAAAATCACACTTTGTGTTAGCAAAGATCCAGCAGCTATGGACTAATCCAGGCAAGGGTGAGCTTCCCCAGTCAGTCCTTTAGGTTTTTGGGGAATGAAGAAACAAGTATTTCCTGGCTGCACTAAGCATCACCACATTTAAAAGCTGAAAAATGAATGAAATCACACAAACAGACTCAAATGATACAACCTACTGTGAGAAATGACCAAAAAAACCCCAAATTATTCCATTTCTTTATTGTCCTTCATTTTGTGTATTTTCAAGCCTTTTTACTCTCTGGCCTACATCCCAAAAGAAAGCCAAGAGAAATTTACTTGCCCACAACTCCTGAGCTTATGGAAGACCTGAATTCTTCTGTTGGTTTTCCATTACAGTCTCCAAAAGTTCAAGCTGTTTTTGCCCCTCTCTGACAATAGTATATTTATATTTACTACACCCCCAATATGCACTCAAGTATTCTTTCATTTCTTTATCTTTTTTTTTCCTGGACAACTCATTTTCCATGTCTCCCCTGCACCTGAAAAAATGTCCTGTTGCAATTCTACATCTATCCCACCCAATAACCTGCAAGGATCTAACTTCTGTCTCCTTTTTATTACAATCTCAATATAAAGAATATAAAGAATAGGGTTATATATCTGTAGCTCTAAGCTACCTGTACATATACACAGACAAACAAACAAATCCTGCTCTCTTTAGAAGTTTACACCCCTCCAGCCAAATGTTTCCCAACAATAACTCAGACATTGTTGTTTCTCTGCGAATAAAACCAGAAATTCCTGCTGAGATCTCCAAAGAGCAGCTTGGTCAGCTGCACACGACATTTGCTTTATGCCACACCTGGGAAGCAGACAGATGGCATCACAGAAAGGGCACAGCCATCGCTCCCTGTGTGCAGAGGGGGAAGCTCAGCCAATATTTGTGGAGTGAAACATTGGCTTCTGCCAAGTGCAAGGAAAAACCACAGTGCACAGATCCTCCCAGAGATGGGTCCTCCTTATTCTCTGCAAATCACACACTGGAGTTTGGAATAGGTAAATGAATATACACAACAGCACTCTCATGGCTAAAGCTCCTATGCTGCTCCCTTGTGCCTGCCTTCCTGCTCTGGGAAAGACTGAATTAAAAGCCTTTTTCTGTATGAAATAGGAAAGAAACCAAATGACACGTCTGACACTTGACACAGTTTAGCCAACTGAAAACCTGCACATTAGAAGTATCTACAATTCCTCAATAACAGCCATAAAACAAAGGAATGACCGGTATCTCAAATTAAAATACACCACGGAAAGAGGCAAGAGGCACGGGAATGAACAAAAGTGACACAAGGAGATCCAGCTCTGTGCCAGGTCACAAAGCAAAACCCAATCTGAATTACAGCCCCGCAGAGCAGTGTAAATATTTTTCCTCCTTATTTTTCTTCCAATTACTCCGTTTAAAACACTCCTGGAAACTTGCACATCCAGCCTCGGGGGAAGGAATAAATCAGCCTACACTGACAGCCAGTGCTCTCTGCCATGCCCTGCGGGGTCAGCCTGGTGGCAAGCGGGTGAAGGGCAGTGGAAAGCGGGAGCGAGTCGGCTGCGGGCACAGCGCTGAGGCACCGGCCGGGCACGGCGCAGAGATGCCGGTGTCAGCGGGCACCGATCGCGCCGGGGAGCACGTCCCGTACAGGGCTCCCGCCGCCGTACTGCGGCCGCGGGCACCGCACCACGGCGATCTAGCCCGGGACCAGAAATCAGCCACTGAAGCGCGGAGCAGCCAGGCTCAAGGCACACATTAAACCCGGCCCGTCGAGGCGTTAATGCTGCGGGGCGATAAACCCGAGCACAGCCTCCGCCGCTCCCCGGTCTCCGATGACCGACCCCCGCGGGGCGCGGAGGCCGCTCGAAGGACCCCGCCGGTGTCGGCCCCTCCGTGGGGCTCGCCCCGGCCGCCCNCAGTGACGGCGGGGCCGGGGCCGCCCGGGCCCAGGGCACGGCCGTGCCCACAGCAGCGGCTGCTCCCGGGCTGCTGTGCGCTCTCGGTTTGAGCAGGTAGCGCCCGAAGCAAAGGCAGAACCGTGGGTTTTGTGACATTACCTGGCCCGTGAGCGGTCGCCAGCCTGTGCTGCTGGAAGGAGACCCTGTGCAAACAACTGCTCCTTTATGCACAGTGCAGAGACCGGGCGGGGGGAGGGAGTGAAAGCAGCATAGGGCAGATTAAAACCAGCCGTTCTTCATGTATCTTCTCTGCACCTTTTACACGTTGTCCGTCAGAGCTCCCTGGTCCGTGCGGAGGTGCGGGCTCCGCTCGGCTCTGTGCGCTCCGTGCCCAGCTGCCCCGGCCGCGCCCTCTGGGCCTTCCGCGGGCTCCGGCGCCCTCCGAGACACGGAGGTGCTGCAGCGGCACTGGGTGTCGGGCGAGACGTGGAAAGGCAGAAGGAAGCTGTAAGCCAGCCGGGCAGAGGGGAAGGGAATGTCTCGGGAGGGGAGCTGAACCGCGGGACAGGCGGTGGCTGCTGCGGGCCTGGAGAGCCACACGCACAAACTGCTGCTCCTGGCACAAACACGAACACTGTTGGTGCTCCTGTTCACAACACAAACGCTAAGGTTTGCGAGGCAGACACAGGGATTACTTACATGTGATCCAAAGGTGTTCTTCCCGGTTTCGTTTTAAAACATTATTAAAACTCTGAAAGTGGCAGGTGTCTGGCTGAGTTCATATCTGAGCGTCAAAACGTGAGAATATCATGAAGAATGGTTGTGTTCTGATGTGTCAGTAAGCAAAAGCGAGGCAGCCAGCCCTGCACTGGTGGTCTCTCAGGGCTCTGATGTGCGTCTTCTCCGAGGTTTGTGGGTTTTATTATCTTTTTCCCCCCTCTATCCCAGTGATAGGGGAGGGTGGAGTGCCCCCCCTGTATCCCCTTGTTCCTTCCCAGGACGAGGGTTGAGGACGTCGGAGAACCCCCGGGGTGCCTGGGGGATCCCCCCCGAATTTTAGGAGGTTTGGGGTGCTAAGCCCCAGGGATCCCCAGATTACCCATGTCCTCATGTCCCTTTCCAGGATTGGTGGGAACACTTTGGGCGGCCCCTCCAGGAAGTTTTAGGGGACCGCCCGAATTATGGCGGGTTTGGGATGTTTTTGGGGTGCTGACTCCCTCTGTGCCCTCCCCAGGGACGCCCAACGCATTCCCGCCGTGTCCTCTTGTCACTTCCCAGAGTGGGTGTTGGGGGGTGTGAGGGGTGTTTGGCTGGGTGTGCAGAGCAACAACGGGGTGCGGAGCTGGGGCTAGCGGCCGGAGCGGGCCCGCGGGGGCTGTGTCGGGCCCGTGAGGGCGGTGTCGGGCCCGTGGGGGCGGTGTCGGGCCCGTGAGGGCGGTGTCGGGCCCGCGGGGGCTGTGTCGGGCCCGTGAGGGCGGCGGCGGCGGGCCCGTGGGGGCTGTGTCGGGCCCGCGCTGGCAGGCGCGGCCCGGGGGTGACCGCGGCCTGCCCCGCCCACCCCGCGTCTCCTCGGAGACCTCGCCGCGCGCGGCCAATGGCGCGCTCGGGCACAGCACCGCCCCTCCCGCGCCTCGCGAGATCGCTGCCCGCCACAACCCCAGCGCGGACTACATCTCCCGGCGGCCCCGCGGGGCGGGCTCAGCAGCCAATGAGGCGCGGCAGCCCAGGGTAGGCGGGGCTGGCCGGGGCCAATCGGGTGCGGGCAGCTGCAGCGGCGGAAGCGGCGCTCGGCAGCGGCGGCGACGCGGGGCGACCGGCCTCAGGGACCGGCGCACGGCACCGCCCCGGGCACAGGTACTGCCGCGGCCGGCGCACGGCATCGCCCAGATCTGCGGGCCGGGGCTGGCTCCAAGGAAGGGCTGCGGGTAAGGGGCGGCGGCCGCCGCTTCACAGCGCGACGGCGGCAGGGGGGAAGCGAGCCTCCGGCCGGCGGAAGCGCCGCGCAGGGGATGTCACGAAGAGACGGCATCAGGGCAAAGCGGCACGGCGCGGCCCGGCCCGAGGCGGCGGGGCCGTCGCGCTGCCGGGCACATCCGGGCCCTGCGGCCCATCGCGGCGGCGCGGCGGGGCGGGGCGCGCAGGGCGGGC
>NW_024529821.1:3590534-3780301 GCF_017590135.1 Pyrgilauda ruficollis
CATTGGCCGGGCGCCGCGCGAACCCGCCCGCGCGGGCGCGCCTGGGTGGGTGGGGCCGCGGGGCCGCGCCCGGAGAGCGGGAGGGACGGAGGGAGGTCGGGGCGGCCGGGCCCGGCGTGTCGCGACATAACGGCCGCGCTGCACACCCGCAGGTGACATGAGCTCGCAGCAGTTCCCCCGTTCGGGCGCGCCTCCCGCCCCGCTGGGACCAGCGCCGCCGCCCATCCCCACCAGCGGCTCGGCCGGGATTATCGCCCCCGCCGCCACAGGTAAGCGCCATCCCGGCCCCGCGTCCGCGCTCCGGGGGCGGGAGCGATCCCGGGGACCCCGCCCCGCCCCGCGCTGTGCCGCCTCGGGCGGGAGGAGCGAGGCGGCCCCGCGGACCGCGCTGGAAGCTGCCGCGGTTCCGCGGGCCGAGAGCACCGGGGGCGGCTCGGGACAGCGGCGGCAGAACCGGGACCTTGGCTGCCCTTGCTGCCTGTCCCGCTCAGCTCGGCCCTCTGTGTTCGTAGCAGAAGTGACGAGCGGCCATGGGAGCATCTCGTGGAGCTGGAAATGGAGCGGGAGCTGTGATCCCAGCTCCTGCTGTCCCTGCCGCGGTGACAGGTTTTCAGAAGTGACTGGGGGAGCAGCTTCATCTTCAGGAGGTTTTATACCTGTCCTCTGCTTGATGTTCAGATACATATTGCATTGCATGTGCAATTTTTCATGCTGGTTGATCTGGGATTTAATGGCAGTTACTTAGATAATTAAATACTTTTCACTTGAAAGAAAAGTTAGTCTGTGTTTAAAGAAGGTGTTTAGTTGGACTTCTCAGAGTTGACCCCAGGTTGCCCCAGCATTGCCCAGCCCATCAGTTCTGAGGGGAACAGATAGAAGCAGCGCCAGAATTCCCTGGTTCTCCACTGAAATGTGTTTAATTGTAAAGCTGAACTTCTTTAATTTTGATATTTCCCATGTCTCATCTCTGACCTAGTGGGTGACCAAAGCGAACTTTGTAACAATTGTGACCTTTTTCTCTGTTTCTCCCTAGTGAGTGACGAATCCAGTCGTGAGCCAGAAGTTGCTCCCAGGGAGCACATGGGCCCCAGTGGCTCCATCCAGCCCCGGGAGGAGAAGCAGGAGCCCGTGGTGGTCCGGCCATACCCACAGGTCCAGATGCTGACACAGCACCACCCTGTCCAGTCTGGTGCCCCAGTGACAGTGACAGCACCACCAGCACATTTGACTCCAGCTGTGCCACTTTCTTTTTCAGATGGACTTATGAAGGTAATGAAAGGATTCATTGGGGGGAAAAATACAAACTGTATGAGTCAGTGTTGATAAAAAGTAAATTAGACCAAAACTTTCCCTGCTTTTGACTCTAAAGCTTTCCTTGCCTGCTTCTGCTAACTGTGCAGTGCTTTGTGGGTTTGGCTGATCCAGATGATACCCTGAAGACTTGCTAGTGTTTCAGCATTATTTTGTTTATCTTTGAGGAGAACAGTGATTTCAATCAGTTTCTGAGGTCTTCCATTTTCTCTGCAGGATATAAAGTTAACTGTTTAGTATCCAGTGTCTGTAGGGCAATACCAGTGCCCTGAGAGATTCCACTGATGACCCATGCCAGAACTTGCATATTTCCAGGACAAAATATGCCCTTTCTTTGTTTGGAATAACCAAATGTGCAGTATCTTTCCTCTCCAAATATTTAGCCATACTTACATAAACTTTCTCCTCAGGCTTTGACCCCACAGAATGATTGCTCTTTCAACACTGGGCTCTCATTTCAAGTTGCCAATGTTTCTGTCTTTCCATTTCTTGTAGCCTCCCTTGAAGCCCACCATGCCCAGCCGGCCCATTGCTCCTGCTCCACCCTCCACTCTCTCAGCTCCCACAAAGGTCCCTGGGCAAGTGACTGTGACCATGGAAAGCAGCATACCACAGGCTCCAACGATCCCTGTGGCAACCATCAGTGGGCAACAGGTCTGGTTTTTTGGTGTTTTTTTCTGTTCCATCTCACTGCATGTTCAGATCAATACAAGTACAGCTGAGGTGGGCTTTTGCAGCAGGAGGGAATGTAAAGAGAGCAGGTTTCCCTATTCAGTGCTGCTGGTTGTTGGATCAGTTCTGCCTGGACCATTAAACTTCAGGCTTGGTTATCACCATCTCCTCACAAAGCTGCTGATCTGTTGGGATCATCCAGCTGGATAGCACAGCCAGACTGTGATGGCAGAGCCATACCCAAAAGCTGGGTCTTTCCCTAAAAGCTCCTGCTGTGTCAGTGTCACTTGGAGAATTTCTACTGTAGAGAAAGTGCTGGCATTCATTATTGCAGGGTTCTTCAGCTTCTCTGGGAGGAGATCAGAGGAGACCAGTGAACAGTTCATGGGTTTGCACTGTGTTCTTACTGAACTAGGGGAGACAAAATTTGAGGGAGTCTGTATAAATAATGATTTGATTTTTTTTTACCTCTAACTTGGCTGCAGAGCCAGCCCTGTTGGTTTGAAAACAGTTTGTCAGAACAGTCATTACTAAGCCTCTCAGGGTTTTTATATAAAGTGCCTTTAGGTGGACTTGAGTTAGTCTGGCTAAGGATGTGCAGCAATTCCAGTGGATTTATCTTACATTAATAACCCTGGGAGGTCTAGAATTATAAAAAAGTAGAATTTGTTCCAGCATTTGCCAGGTTTCCACCATTCTCTCAACTTTATTGGAGAGGTGGTATGAAACTATGCCTTAATGTCACCAATGCTAGAAGGGACAACTCTGTGGCTGTTTGTGGGTGGCTGCTGGGTGACTGTCACCCAAGTACCAACCATCAAAACACACCAGTGAAACAGAGAAGTGTTTGCATCTTCCAGTGGCAGCAGGCTCTGTAACTTTATCCTGTACAAACACCTGCCTCTTTCTCCACTCAGCTTTTAGTGCATGCAGCCTTGGTACACCAAATATTTCTCCAAAATCTCTTTTCTGTCTCTGAGGCTGAGATATGGTGATTCTATGGCCACTGATTTTTGTCAACACAGCTGACTTGTTTTGTTCTTGTACTCTGCAGGGGCATCCCAGTAACTTGCATCATATCATGGCCACCAACGTGCAGATGTCCATCATCAGGAGCAGTGCTCCTGGGCCTCCACTGCACATTGGAGCTTCTCATCTGCCCCGAGGTAAAGATCCAGCTGTGCTGTCCCTGCCTTCTGCTCACAGGCTCTCAGCTGCTGCATTTAGCCCACACCTCTGAAACTCTCCTCACTGCTAATGCAGCTGTTTCTTCAGATGTTAAAACTGCTGGCATGAGTGAGTGACTGCTGGCCTTTTAAGAATTCTGTTGCCTTCAGCCATTTAGGGCAGGACCACGTGACAGTGTTTAAAATGCTGGCAGGTACCAGCACATCTGTTATTCTAATTCTTTGCTGTTAAAACAATCAACACTTTCAAGAAAAAACATCCACAGGTAGAGACACTCCTGCCCTGCAAAATGGCATGTACATTTTGGGTGGCAAGTATTGCTCACCTATGGCAGGGGCACGTGGGCAGTTGTGAGCCACATTCTTGTATCCCCCTGTCACAGGACCACTCGTGCATTGTTATGCATGCCATCACATCATATTGTGTGCATTTGCATTTACCCATGAGTTAAATGCTGGTGGTAACTACAGGCTCTTGTTTCCCTGGGTTTTGGATGCTGCAGCTTGTAAAACAGGAGGTGAGTCCCTTAATGCAGCCCTGTGCTCAGTACAGCCTGGCAGATTTCTGACTGCAGCTTTGCTTTCAAAGTCTTATGGGTTAGGTTTGCAGTTCAGCTTTAAATTGCTCTGAATTCCAAGTATCATTTGTCAGTTTTATTTCCTTTCATGCTCAATGTTATTTGCTGACTCACTCAAGAAAAATAAATTGATGTGAGCGAAAACATAATCTTCTTTAACTAGAGCAGGTGGAAGGACTGTGGATCTTTATCTGTAGCTACAGTAGTGTTGTTCACCTGTTTCTGAGGGGACAGCTGCCACAGACTTGGACTCTCAGTACACATTTTCTTTTTTTCCCTGCCCTTTTTCTCTGGGTCTGAATATTAACTTTTGAGGTAATTTCAATGGAGGACACATACAGGAGATATGCAATACAGTCCATCATCTGATTGCAAGGCTATTTGCCTGCTACTGTGATTTATTGTGATCAGGAGTCATCAGACAGGAGAGAAATTAATCAATTGCAGGTTTAAATGGTGTGGAGTTTTGGTCTTGTTTTTTTGTGGCGAGGTGTAGCTGTTTGTTTTGTTTTGTGTGGTGTTTTGTTGTTCTTTTAGTTACCTTCTTTTGCAAGTGTATTTTTCTTCTGAACTTCATCAGCTGCAGTGAGATCATTGCTGGTATCAAGTGACTCATTTACACATTGGCCCAGTAATCAAACTGAATTATTTCTACTGACTTCCATAGCTTGGCATAAGAAAACATGGCATTTGCAATAAAAGGCTATTATAGAGGAATAAGAAATACCTCTAAAGCAAATTAATTTAAAGTAAGACCTACCCCTCCACACATGCTTTTATAAACCTTATGTATATTTGTTGAAAGCCTTATTTTTACACCAACACCATGAACTGCCCTGAATATGAAATGCATTAAAACTGAAATGCCAGCTGATGTCAGGGTCTGTCTGTGGTTGTGATGGAGCTGAATTTTAACACGCTTGGTTTCTTCCCCAGGTGCAGCAGCTGCTGCAGTGATGTCCAGCTCTAAAGTAACCACAGTCCTGAGACCAGCGTCCCAGTTGCCAAATGCAGCTGCAGCCCAGCCAGCAGTTCAGCACATCATCCACCAGCCAATCCAGGCAGGTAGCAGCCAGGCAGCTCTGCACATCACTGACCCCCTGCTCCAAACGTTTCCTGGCACTCGCTGTAATGTATAACCTCTGTTTATTTCTGTGCACTGGCTGCAGCTGCTGTCAGCTCTCTTGCAGGTCTAGTTTCTGTATTTCCTTAAAGACTTGGTGGGTTTTAATCTGGCTCCAAAGTGCTTAGAAACTGGGAAGACAATTTCATTCAGATACGCTCAAGTTTTAAAGTCTGAAAGGTCCAGCACAATGTGCTGGTATTGATTTATTGTTCAATATATGAATTGATGTAGAATTTTTGAAGTCTCACTATAATATGCTTCTGTATATCTTGGCTTTTGTACCTGTATAAGGAGAAGATGGTAGATCTTGTCTCCCTACAGCAGTGCTAGTGTTTAGCCCTGGGACAGAGGGTTAAACATCTTCCCATTGTGCTTTCACTTAGGATCCCAATCACCTCTAACTTCGTGTGTACGGGAATTTCTTTTCTTTTCATTCTGAAGGGAACTCACCTTTGAGGTTTTTCCTAAAGACCTTCAAGGGATCCAGTCATGTTAACTTTGTTGCTCACTGGTTCCTGTGCTGTATGTGTGTTGAAAACCAGGACAGTTCTGCTTAGGAGCTTGCAGATCAATTCAGGAAGACTGGAAATGTCTCAGAATGCCAAAACTTAGTGGTGAGGTGTAGGGAAGCCAGTTTTAATCAAGGAATTCCTAGCTGTTCTCCAAACAGCACAATTTCCTTTCTGAATGTTCTTTCTTTGACACTTCTTTGGTTTTTTAATAGTCTCGTCCTCCGGTGACAACTTCAAGCACTATTCCTCCTGCAGTGGTGGCAACTGTCTCAGCCACGAGAGCTCAGTCCCCTGTTATAACCACAACAGCAGCGCATGCCACAGAGTCAACCCTCAGGTAAAACCTACAGAAACTCTGTATTGACAGAAATTGCAGCAAGGGGAAATGTTCATCAGCCTGAGCTGATAATCCTCTACTTGTGGGATGATATAAAACCAACAGAGTAATGCTTGCACAGTGCAACTCCTTGCAGTTCTGTGAATAAAAATGGGTATGAGCATAAACTTATACCCATTTATATGGGTAAAAGGGCTCTATATTATGAGAAGGAAAGACCTAAATGAATCATTTTTGTAGTCCTGCTTCCTGGACAGCAGAGTTTGTGTTGCAGGAACTTGTGGGTATTTGGCCTTTATTTTTTATGAAGACACAGTGAAAAGTGATACATGAATGCTGAGATGAAGGTCAGCTGATAAGGGTTATGATAACTCCTGGCTGGGTGCATAGGGCAGATGAGGACAGAGCAGTGTAGCTCCAGTTCCTTACGTTGCTTTGCCACGTGATTGACAACAGCGCTGCTGTCACCGGGGAGGACACTGAGGCCTGATGTGTGTGCCTGTGTTACATCTCCCATCCTCAGCCTCCAGAAGGTTGTTGATGATCACTTTCCTTGCTCTGCAGCCGCCCCACGCTGTCCATCCAGCAGCACCCCCCTTCTGCAGCCATCAGCATCCAGCGGCCGGCGCAGCCGCGGGACACGGCCACGCGCATCACGCTGCCCTCGCACCCTGCCATAGGCGCCCAGAAACCACAGCTCCACACCATGGCCCAGGTAAGCTGCAGGCAGCTAAAAACCTCCTGCTGCTTCTTGACACTTGTTTATAGCTTGCAGGCTAAGATCACATTTTGGAGAAGAGTTAGAAATTAATGTTCTGTATGGTCACTGCAAGATGATTGCATACTAACGATAGATGTTACATTTAGTAGTCTTCTAACTTCAAGATTTTTTTTTCATAGAAAACCATTTTCAGTACTGGTACTCCTGTGGCAGCAGCAACTGTGGCACCTATTTTGGCAACAAATACCATTGCTTCAGCAACCACAGCTGGTGAGTATTCCTAATAGTGTTGTGGGAGCATCGTGAGGGCTGGGGTTTGTTGCTTTTTGTTGGCTTTCTTTGAATTTAGAGCCCAATCATTGTTGAGCAAGTCTTTTTTCATGATAAAGACTGCATTTGGAGGTGCATGAGCAGGCTTCAGGAGTGAAATTACTGAGTTTTTCAGGGAGGTTGTCTGGTTTGGGGGTTTTGCCCTCTTTAGGATATGGACACGCTGGCATGGTAGGGCTCCAAGGAAAGATCTCCTATTAAGTTTGGTTTTTTCCTTCAGGTTCTGTATCTCACACCCAAGCGCCTACAAGCACCATTGTTACCATGACAATGCCCTCACATTCTTCCCATGCTACAGCTGTCACAACCTCAAACATCCCAGTTGGTGAGTGATTTCAGTTCTCAGAAAAGTGTGTACCTCGTGCTTCAATTTTTCTCTGTATGCTGGAAGTGTTTGTGCATGTTAGCAAATTAAGGAAGGAAAGAAAATCAGTTCACACTGGGAGAAACCAATTAACAGTCTGCTATTCTAATGTTTTTTAATATCAGGAAGAAATAGATGTTCTAGCAGGAGTAGATAATAAAATGGCTCATTTACTTTCTCTGTTGAATTTTTAGACAAACTTGGGCCTTCTGGCATTTCAAAACCTGCATTGGATACTCTAAAAGTTTTAACTGCTTGGTGATAGACTGTGGTTTCATAGTTGATTTTGTAAGTTACTTCATGTGCTTCTTGAAGTGTCAGGTGTAGCCTAGCTGGATTTGATTAGTGTGTTCACTTGAATGTAAAAACACAAAGGCCTGAAGGTGGGAATTTTATTTGCTTCAATGTGGAATATGCCTGAGATGTTTCCTACAGAACAGTATAAATTTCCTTTTGTCGGTTTTCCTGCTGACCTCCTTGTTCTTTTAAAATCTTGCAATCTCTTCTCCAAGCATAAATTTTCAAAGAGTGAAATTGTATCTCATACATCAGTGTTTCTTGTAAAGTTCTTGTAGGTGTTTTCTTCCTTTTTGTGGCCTCTGTCTGCAGACACTTGTCTGCCTTGGTCTCATTTGCCTTGATCTCTGCTTTCAAAACTCAGATAACTTTTTCTTGACATCAGAATGGTTTGGGCTGATCCTAAAAAATTTAACTTAATCTGAGCACTGAAGTGACTTTGTTAGCAAGTATAATTTATATATGTATTTAGAATATCCATCCATTCTGATAGAAATTGATGAGAAATGCTCTGTTCTCCTTTTGGCCTGTTGTGGGTAGGAAGTCATTTGTGGATGGGGTGCGTTGCTTTGGGTTGAGAGGGAAGGGAGTAGTGTTGGTTGCTTTGTTTGACAAGGTTATTGATCTTGCTTTGCAGTGTTTACTAGCCTTTCCTTTGACTGTCAGTTGATGACATGTTTGTCTTTATGCAGCTAAAGTGGTTCCCCAGCAAATCACCCACACTTCTCCCCGGATCCAGTCTGATTACACAGCAGAGAGGAGTAACCTCATACCTCTGTCCAGCCACCGGGCGTCTCCAAACCCAGTAGCCATGGAAACCAGAAATGACAACAGGTGGGCAGAACCAACAGCTCTACCCATGAGAGTGTGTGTGAGTAGGGTGTGGGAGCCCTGCTGCTTTTCTACCTTCTGCTGTGGTGGAAATAACATAAAAACGGAGGTGGGGGTGGGATTTGGCAGTTCTGAATCAATTATGATAGTTGAGATAACTGGTAGCTTAGATGAGATTGTGAAGCACCAAGTGCTGAAGGGCAGGGGTTGAAGGTTACCTGTTGAACTCTGTGTAACACGTGCTCTCTTTGATGCCTGTAGGCAGTCGGTGCCCGTCCAGTTCCAGTATTTCTTACCCACGTACCCCCCCTCTGCCTACCCTCTGACTGCCCACACCTACACCCCCATCACCAGCTCCGTGTCCACCATCCGCCAGTACCCAGGTAAGCCCAGCTGGGGCAGGCAGCCTCGGGGTTTGCTGAGCTTGCAGCTCATGGATGTGCTCCAGTGGTGGAAGCAACTAAAAGGATTTCTGCTTGACTCTGACAATTAGTCACAAAAGTCTCTAATGATTTGTTGGTTTTTGGGGAGTTTCATATTTGATATCCCAAAGGTTCTGTGTCTATAAGTAAAAGTTTTGAGTCTACAAATCAAAACAGTTTGGCTCCTCCAAACCAAGCTAACTCTTCAGTGCATCTTCATTCCCTGGTGTTCTGATAAGCTTTTTTAATATCTTTTCATGTGAGTGTACAGTTTGAGAGAGAAACCTGAACCAAAAAGGGAAAAACTAATTTGCATTGCACCCTTGTATTAGTGTTCTGTTGAGAAAAATGGAGAAATTAATGTATTTGAACAGTTACAGTAATTTGCAGTCAAAAAAAGATTCACAACCCAAACTTATGTCATTCTCTGACAAAATTTGGAACACTTTTACCTTACCAGGTTGTTTAGGGCTTTCTCTATAATGTGATCATTTCCACTATCCAGACTGCAAGAACATGCATGATGTGGATTTTGATGGAATATCTGTGTCTGCTGGCAGCATGACACCTGTGAGCAGTACAGAGGAAATTTAGAAGGACTGGGAGGTGGCAAAGCCCATTTGTTGAACAGGAAAGTGTAGAATCATGGGGTTCTTTAGGTTGAGAAAGACCTTTAAGATCATCAAATCTAACCATTAATCCAGCACTCCTAAAGCCACCGCTAAACCATTTTCCCAAGTGAACATTTTTTAAATACTGCCAGGGATGGGGACTCCATCACTCCTCTGAGCAGCCTGTGCCAGGGCTTAACAACCCTGTATGTGAAGAATTTTTTCCTAATATCCAATCTGAACTTTCCCTGACAGAACATAATTGCACAGTCAGGGGTTCCAGTTCTGGAGGGATATTGGTTTGCTGGTAGGCTAATGGTCACTTTTATAAATGCAGATGTGTGTTCTTCATCAGGAGCTTATTGACAGAGACAGTTTACTTAATTAACATGTTAAATTGATTTGAAGAATCCATGGAAGATATTAATTATCCATGGAAGGTATTAATTATGGCAGCTGGTGGTGGCAGCTTAGAGCATTCAGGGTATGAGGAGGAAGGTACACCTATGCTGAGCACAGCTGGGTGAGGGTACAGAGGATTTCAGAGGAGACTCTTTAAAAGTTCAGAGATAAGGAGAGTTAATGCAGAATTTTAGAGGAAGAATGTTGGCTTTGGTTTTCTAAATGCTGGTTGTGCTTTACTTAGTATTCTAAAAGGATTTTGTTGGATAGAAAGTTTTGCAACAGCAGTGTTTTGACCAAGAGAATAAATGTGCCACACTTTATACAGAGCTGTTTTCAGGGACCCGGGTTCAGTTTTTGATGCCTGTTTTTAGAGTGTCTTGTCAGCACAAGAACTTGATGGAAATCCTGTGACAATGATAAAACCAGCTTGTTCTGCATTGTTAGCAAGCAAGGCCATTGTTGGCAAGTTCACACTTGAATTCTGTGCGTGGCTGCAGAAATCCTGGTGCAGCTCTGCAGAGCCTGGAAATCTGGAGATCCAAAAGTGATCCAAAAGTATTATTTAAGTGCTGCATGAGAGAACTGTAGTACACTGTATGGTGGATCTGAAAAGATGGAATCAGTTGTTTAGAGCTGTGGATTTATTTAAATGGTTGAGCTACTTAGAGCAGCTGTATTGTTGGGAACATTGTTCTGCCACTAAAAGATAATGTTGTTCATTTGAGCTGTGTGATCCAGTCTATAACTGGATCCCTGTTATATCTGGCCTGTTCTGAGGCCAGATAAGGTTGTGTTCAGCTTCAGAGTTGAGTCATCTTCAGGCAACAAGAAATTACTTAGGTTTCTGATTGCTTTTAGTCTATTTTTTAAGCAGGGGAAAAAGCCAAGTGTTGGTACTTACGAGCACGGTAAAATAGGATAGTGAGCAAAAATAGAGTACAGCATTCTGAGACTGTAATTTGAGTCTACTTAAAAGCAGAGTTAAACTGCTCTTTTCTCTCTTGCTGCAATTACAAATAAAAAATATAATTAAGATCAGCAGTAATTAATTCCTCTGGCAGACAGTCTTCCTTACTCTCATATTTACTACTGCAACAAGCAGACTGGCAAATTAATTTTTCAAAGCAGAAAAATGTCTGTGCATTTGAGCAAGTGGTGGGAGGGGGAGCCGAGGTGACCTGCTGCTGAGGTGTGTGTGCTGCTTCAGTTTCAGCCCAGGCGCCCAACTCGGCCATCACGGCTCAGACCGGCGTGGGAGTGGCCTCCACCGTGCACCTGAACCCCATGCAGCTGATGACAGTGGATGCATCCCACGCCCGGCACATCCAGGGCATCCAGCCCGCCCCCATCAGTGCCCAGGGCATCCAGCCCGCCCCCATCAGTGCCCAGGGCATCCAGCCAGCGCCCATCGGGACCCAAGGACTGCACCCTGCCGCACCCATGGGCGCGCAGGGGCTGCAGCCGGCACCCATCGGTGCCCAGCAGCCACCGGGCGACACCAAGACCTCAGGTAAGAGCACAAGTCCTTGCTCCAGAGCGAGACAGAGCAGCTGAGCTGCTGTCCTGCACGTGTGGCTCTGACTGGTGATGTTGTTACAGTGTCTGTGGTCCAGAGGTGGACACTGAATACATCCATGCACATACTCTCCCAGCAAATACTTGTTGGCTGTTTCTGAACTGATTTATTTTTAAAGCCTGCTAGGTGTGGGTAGCCTTGGATGGGTTACTTGAGTGCAAAAGACTGGTAGTGCCTGAGCTTAGACAAATACCTTCAGTAAGGCCTTGTAGCAAAAGTAATTTACAAGTGAGTGATGTTCTCTGGCTGTGCATCAGATCCCAGGAGCAATTAGAGTACAGCCAGGAGAGAGTTCTGCTGTTGGTAACCTGACCTTGAGCTGCGACAGAGACCATTATAAGTGATTGGTCTGATGAAGCCCCAAGAGCTTACTGGAGGAATGGGATATAGCATCCAAGAGAAGATGCTGTTGCACAGCTGGCAGGCACTGCACAGTGACTTCCTGGCTGTCCACATGCTCTGCATCCCTCAGTTGGCCAAACAGGCTCTGGCAGAAGGTCAGAATGCAAACGCAGCTGATGTCACTTACATAAAGCTGCCATGTGTTGCCACATGGGCTCTACCAGAAGTGTTGCTCTGTTGACCCACTTGTGCTGGTGATCTCCCTAGTGATTTCTGCCTTTTCCTTGTCTTCTGGAAAATATAATTTCCCTAGAAATGGTTGTTAGGCAGGAAGTATTTTCCTTCTTCCCTGCAGAAGGTTCAGTGATCAAATTGCTCGTGGCAAAAGCACTGCTTACAAAGAAGTCTGAAAGCACTGCAGTTAGAGACTGAGGGACTCAGAGAATGTACAACGTACGCTCTGCAGACACCTGCTTTGTCATCACATTCCCTTAAGTAACTGCTGCTTTCCACTTTCTGTCTGTTTTTGTCTCTGCTGTGTCCATGTCCATCCTTCCCAGCAGTAGTCTTGGCAGATGGAGCCACCATTGTAGCCAATCCTATTAGCAACACATTCAACACTGCTTCTGCAGCAACTACAGTTGTGCAAACCCACAACCAGAGTGCCAGTGCCAGTGCTCCAGCCCAGGGCTCCTCCCCACGCCCCAGCATCCTTCGCAAGAAGCCAGCCACGGATGGGTGAGTGGAACTGAAGGTGACACGGGGGTGACACTTCCCTGCAATCCAGCCCAGCCAAATGGAATCATTTCAGTGGAGATAAGGAATACTCCAGCAGATTATTCAGTCAGCAGTGGTTGCAAGTAACCTGCTGATCAGTGAAACAGTGCTTTTCCTCCCCCAGGGCAGGATATAGTTTTCTGTAGTGTCAGTAATAAAATGAGAAGGACAGTTTGTCTCCTAGGTCTTGAAAGTGACCTTTTGAGAGAAAGTGGATTTGAGGCTTTCTTGCTTAGTGTGATAAGAAAGAGTTCATAGTCTCCTAAAATTAGAATTGGGTGCTTTTTCTTCAGTGCTTTTCTTGGAAGAATATGTGGATGAGAGGAAAGGATAGGATTAGTACCCTGCTGTGAAATCTGATTAGGAAAAAGGGAGGGAGTAACTAAAACTCTTAAAATATTTTATGTTGCCTGTCTATTTTTAAATGCCTTAATAAAGAGGCAAGAGACAGCTTTAGAATTAACAATGCATTCCCTCCCAGCTAGCAACTGAAAATGTGTGGCACTAATGTGTCCTGTGAGATTAAAATTGCATACTTTTTATGTGGGTGGAAACCTTTTTTAAGGCAGAGAAGCTGTAGGCTGTAAAACTGAAAGAGAAGTTAAAGAGTCAGGTAGATCACGAAAGACCATTTCAATTTGTTGATTATTTTGGATAGCAGTTTGACTTTTGGTCTCAGGGGACACTAAATAGTATCTAAAAGACCTTAATCCACCTTACCATCGTAATATCCACACTCAGGCCTTGAGGTCCTGGAAGGAGCAGATGCCCATGTGAGCACTGTTTAGCTCCAGATGATTTGCTCAGTCTTGAAGCAGGAGTGCTGGACAGTGGCATGGCCAGACCCCTTTGTCCACTGCTGGAGCCTGGCAGTTGCAGCAAAGTGTTCTCACTGACAAGATGAAAGTAAAGCTGGCATTCTTAGAGAAGCCCTAAATTGAGTGAGACTAGGCCAGAGCAACTTATCTTTTATTTTAAAAGAAAATAAAGTAGCTAATTTGAAAAGTAAAATGAGACTCTTTGTGCAGTGAATTGGTTACACTGAAGACAGAGAGCAGTGCTCCAGCCATAACTCCTGTCCTGGTTTGCGTAAGAGAGCTGATTTCTTTGCTCTCAGGGGTGTTTGTCTTTGCACCAGGGAGGTGGGAATCCTAGATCTGTGTGTCTCTTTCAGGCTGGCAGTCCGGAAAAGCTTAATTCCCCCTCAGCCCCCTGAAGTGGCCAGCACACGTGTGGAGAGCACGATGCGAAGCACGTCTGGATCACCAAGGCCTGCTGGGTAAGACTTTAGGGAACAGCCAACTGCAGCCTAATAGTTCCATTATATTTGTTTGAGTTGTGTTCTTTGGCTGTTGGAGCATTTTTCTTTCTTTTGGGAAACAATCTTTTTTGATTTTGTTACAAACTCCAACAGCCTTGACAAGTTCTGCTGTTTGTGAAGCTGAGGAAATTATCTTTAAAAGCTGTGCTGATGAGCTTTCACAGAAACAAACAAAAACCCTCTGCTGTTGTAAGGGGAGATAGGCCTCAAAACTTTTTCTATAGTACTTAAAAATTAATTCTGAGGAAAGGTAAATGCCCTGCTTCACTTGAGTTCAGTGGCTTTACAATTTGTTGTTTCATAACTGTAAGCCACAGTGTGAGCTGCTGCAGAGGATGGGGCCAGTACAGTTTTGGGTAAAAGTTCCTCTTGGCTGCATTGTAAAACTGTTTTAATCCTTTTACAAGTATTTTGAAGTTACCTGGAATTAGTAATGAGATTTGTTTGTCACAGTGAATGGAAAAAAGTAGTATCTGTAATCAATACAGATAGAAAGATTAGATTAGTCTGTAATCAATACAGATTGGAAAGGGAGAGGAGGAGGAAATATAACTGAGATTAAGTCTTCTCCTGTTGTTAAATGCTTTTCTGCACCAAGTGGCTGCAGGAAAAACTGAATAGTCTGGCTGCAGTTTGGCTCATTTCCTTTTGTGCTGGGTGCTCACAACCTGAGATACAGTTAATTTCACTTCTCTTTGCTTTTATTTGTGCTACAGTGGCAAGCCAAAGCCCGAGATCCACGTGTCCATGGCCACCCCAGTGCCTGTGTCTATGGAGGCGGTGTGTAACCAAGGTGGCGAGCAGCCCACCATCACGGTGCCCCCGAGCTCCCAGCAGCCCCCCTCTGCCATCCCCACCATCATCGCAGCTGCCAGCCCCACCTCCCAGCCTGCAGCAGCCCTGTCCACCATCCCAGGAGCTGTGGCAGCTGCTCCTCCCACCTCCACCACCATCGTGGCAGCTCCTGCTCCTCCCTCCACCATGAGCGGGGCCCTGTCAGCGGTGCTGGGGCCTGTGGTACCAGAGATCAAAATCAAAGAGGAGATGGAGCCTATGGACATCATGCGGCCGGTATCTGGTACGTGGCTGGGAATCATCAGGTTGCTTTTTTTGGTTTTGAGACAGTAGAGGATTAGGAGGGTTTTTCAACAGTTTCATCTTGAAAATGAAAGGACATCTCTTCCGTGGTAGTACAGAGCACCAGAGTTCCTGTATGCTTTATAAAGATCTTTTTTGCCTTTTTCCTAATTTCCCATGAAATCACTTCTTATTGTGGCTGCTTTGTTCATGTTCAAATGATCCAGCTCCAAAGAGTCTGTGTGAATTCCTTGCTAAAATGCTCATGCTCAGCAGTGGTACTGACATATTATGGAACAGCTCAGTTGAATTCAGTTTGTTTACAAATCCTACTGTTCAGGTCCAGTGGCTTTCTTGTATGTGAGGAATTCATGGCCACAGTAGGACTTCCTAGGGCCCTCGTGTGATTCATGCATATTTTTCTCTAGAACTTTTCAAAATGTTCATTATATTGCCTTACTTATCCAGCTTGGCCATAGTTGCTATCAAATGGCATGGTCAATAAATGCAGATCCTTACAGATTTTATTGGGCACTATATAGTGGCAGTGTGACAGGAATGCATCCCACATTCATGGATTTCAAAGTTCAGGTTTAGCTGTTGGTTTTAGCACTCTCCTTGAAGCTGTGTGTTGTCCTGTGAGAAAGCAGCACCTTCTGCAGATGTGTCTGGAGCATGGGCAGATAGCATTAAGCTCTGGGGGTCTTCTGTCTCTTCCCACCATTTGTACCCAAACTGTCAAGAGATCCCATTCCAGAAATTTTGTGCTGCAGCCTTAGTCATGGCTGATTGTCCTTCCAAGTTCAGGGAGTGTTCCCTCAGACTACCTGCCATGCTGCTGCCAGCTGCCCAGGTGTGTTGGTGCAGTGACCTGCTGAGCAGTGCTGACAGCTTGGCAGTACAAGCAAACTCCTGCAAGCAGAGTGCTGCAGTCCTGCTTTGATTCCATCTGACCCTCCTATCAGGAGAGAGTAGGGATTTGCTTACTATGACAGTGACCTGTGCTGGTGTACATACAGAGGGGTTTTTTACAGTAACACAGACAGATGTTAGCGAGACTCCTTTTTGTAACACTGAATTAACATAAGCTTCAAATATGAAGCAACTGAGACACAATTGGCTCTGCTCTCATTCTTTATGTATATGAGACACTAAAGACTTCAGCTTATAGGCTTGTCCTAATAATTATTGCTGGCTTAATATCTGGTCTGTTGGTGCACATCACATCCCTCACACTGTGCTGAAACAGGACCTAGTGTTGGAGGTAGTGTTCAAACAGTGCCTTATCTTCCCACTGCTGATGGTTGGGTTCTTCTCTTTCGTCCTCTCAGCAGTCCCTCCTTTGACAACAAGTACTGTGTCTCCATCTTTGGCACTGCTGGCCAACAATCTTTCCATGCCTCCAAGCGATTTGCCACCTGGTGCCTCACCAAGGAAGAAGCCCCGTAAGCAGCAGCATGTCATCTCCACAGAGGAAGGGGACATGATGGAAACAAACAGCACTGATGATGAGAAATCCACTGCCAAAAGTTTGCTGGTGAAGGCAGAGAAACGAAAGTCTCCTCCAAAGGAGTATATAGGTAATGACATCTCTGATGTCTTTGTCTTTATTCAGGGGTCTGTATTTTCTGTTCTGTTTGTTTCTCAGAGAAGGTGCTCTGTCACATTTCCACTTCCTAAATATAAGTAATAGAGAATCCAAGTATCTGTTCCTCACCACTTTTTGTATAGGGCTGGGAAAATGTCAGGGAAAATGAATTTTCTCAACACACCGTTTTGTATGAGGCGGCACTTACCGACCTGCTGCTGGAGCTCTTGTGGATGCCAGCCTGCTTTCACTGCTGGATGATAATGCAGTTCTGGTTCCTTCTGCAGATGAGGAAGGTGTGAGATACGTCCCCGTGCGTCCCAGGCCGCCGATCACGCTGCTGCGGCACTACCGCAACCCCTGGAAAGCTGCTTACCACCACTTCCAGAGGTACAGCGACGTCCGCGTCAAAGGTCAGTCTGTGCAGGGAGCACGAGGGAAGGGAAGGGAAGGAGGCAGCACTGAATCAGCTGTGGTTCTGTAAATGAAAACATGGTCTGGTTATTGATGGATCTGCTTTTGTGCAGTGATAGAAACGTGCTCACAAAAGGTATCCTTATAAAAGTGGCGTGCTGTGGTGACAGGCTGCAGCGGAGTGTTCTCATTGGCCACCTGACACTTGCCAGTTAATCACAGACATTCTATATTTAATATAACTAGTCTTGTCGAGTACCAAATGGGCTTTTAAAGAAGACTTTTTTACCTAATACAAGGAAATCAGAGATCACATACTGTCTTCCAGACTTTTCAGCTAGTATTTTAGAATTTTTTAGGAGACTCGGTTTTCACAACTGTGCAAATACATCTAGGAGAGAGTAAAAATAGTACAAGATGGACCATTTACTTGTTTGTGCCAGGTGCTTGAAACATTGAGCACTACATTCTTTAAAGGAGACAAAAATGGGTTATGATATAATCTTGCTGAAAGTACAGATAGCCTGTTAGTCAGTGAGAGCAGCAGTCAGGTACATGGCAGAGGGGAAGTCACTTTCCTGTCTGAATCAAAATATTGCTCATTGTCATTTATTAGGTTGTAGGGGGAGCAGAACTTGGGTTATTGTGGTTTGAGAGGAGAGGCCTGGCCAACTCCTGAAATTTGACTACTGTATTCTTGTGTTTCCTGGTGACAGAAGAGAAGAAGGCCATGCTGCAGGAGATTGCCAATCAGAAGGGTGTGTCCTGTCGTGCACAAGGGTGGAAGGTCCATCTCTGTGCAGCGCAGCTACTACAGCTGGTAGGTGCATGGGGCTTGGAGCTTCCTGCAACATGGGGGAACATGAAGCTGTGTAAGACAGGAAGACATTCTTACAAACTCAGTACATTGGGATGCCCTAAAGGAGCTGGTGTGTAGTGCCCAAAGGGAGTGGGACATGCTTTCCCCTTTCTCAGGAATGTGGCATAAGTGGCTTGGAAACTTGGAGTGTTGGTTTTGATCCAGACATAAGAGCTGATGTATTTTGTACAGATGATCAAAACTGGCAACTCCCTCCTGCTGATGCACAGGTCTGAAGAAGCGTCTGTTTGGGATGGTGCGGCTGATCTGAGGAGGCAGCACTGATCCACATTCCTGGATGCTTCTGTTTCAGGTTGGGGGTGAGGTAGGTGCTCTGCATTTTAGCACCAAACTCCCCAAAACCTCTGCATTCCTGGAATAGTATTGTGAGCAGTAGGGGAAGCAGTTGTGGTAGGATCCATGTCTCTTCAGAAGAGGAGCAATCCTGTAAATAGGATGTTAAAAGGAATGATAGTGCCACATTTTGTCAGAGGCTCCATCTTCTGAATCACTGACACGAGCAGCTGAGAGGGGAATGGATTATCACTGTTTCTGTGTTAACATGGGCAAGTGTTTGCCAGCTTGGCAGTGACCCTTCTCATGAAGGGCTGATGTCTTTTAGACAAACCTGGAGCACGATGTGTATGAGAGACTGACTGCCCTGCAGGAGGGACTCATTCCTAAGAAAAAGGCAGCGACCGATGACGACCTGCATCGAATCAATGAGCTGATACAGGTGGGTCCTGTGGCCTCCCAACCCAAAACCATACCCTTGGTTACAAGGCATCCTACTGCTGTTAGTAAAAGCTAGAGCTGACCTAAACAACCCCACGTGGGTTCACTTCCTGTGTCATCAGCTACAAGGGGCACAGGTAGGGAAATGGGAAGGCATTGCTCAGAGCAGGCATTCTGTGGTTAATGACAAGTGTTTCCTTTCAGGGGAACATGCAGAGGTGTAAACTCGTGATGGATCAAATCAATGAGGCTCGAGACTCCATGCTAAAGGTCTTGGATCACAAGGATCGTGTTTTGAAGCTTCTAAACAAGAATGGAACTGTCAAGAAAGTGTCCAAATTGAAGCGAAAGGAGAAGGTTTGAACGCAGACTAATGACTTTGGAAATGGAGAACGTGTACAGAACGGAGCTGAACCTTTTTGTAGTTTGGGTTTATTTTTAAGCAGAGCATCGGAATAAAAAAGGATGAGTTTAGGGAACAGATGGACACATGAAGCCTGGTGACCTGAAGGGATTGTCCTTGATCTTGTCATAATGAACAAAGATTTCTCTCAGGCTCATCCCTTTTTAAAGTCTTTCCAGTCCCACTGTTCAACTCCTGATGTGTCAGGTCTGGACACACCTGTAAGGCAGGAGGTTGTGCAGGGGGCTCCAGGAGGCTGGCATACAGCTGTGGACCCAGACAGCAGCCAAGCTTCCAGCAGTGGAAATGGCACCTCTTTCAGCTACCCCATTCAGTTCTCATCCTGACCTTCCAGTGTCTAAAGCAGCCTTCTTACACCAGTGCCACTGCACTAGGGGATCTGCCACAAAGAATCTCCAACAGCTCAGAAGCCCTAGCTGTCAAGATTAAATAAAACAAAAAAAAACAAAAAAAAAAAAAAAAGAAGGGGGGGGGGGGGGAAATCATTTCAAAGTGATATTGTAGTGTCTGTGTCTGTGTTGGTGCTCTGGGATACTTGTGTTGAGGTACCTCTTGCAAGAGGTGCTGTAGCTGGTGTAATGTTAATTGTACGTACCACATACATCCTGAAAACATGAATAAAGGAATTGGAGGGTTTTGTATGTGAGCAGTTCATGTACCTTTGTACCAGTGAAACTCTTCAAGCTGTCAGCTTGAAAACGAAGCTTTGGAAGAAGCCTGGGGGGAGAAGAGAGAGCATGTTGGGAGCCAGCCAGCACCCTGTGCTGGGGAGGGTGAGTAATGCCGTTCCCAGTTCAGGTCCTAAGGATGAAAAATGGATTATCCCCCAAGCACTTGTGCATTTAACCTTAATATCTTAGAAAAATTGCTAAATCAGTTCATTTTTAGTCTCCTCAGCAGGAAACTTCAGTGTCACGAACTAACTCTGTTAAGAATATATTCTTTTGCTCTTCCAGTTACAGTGTTGTTATCTTGCCTTTATTCAGAAGTGAATGTCCTAATTTTTATAATTAGAGAAGTCAAGTGTCCATATTCACACTGGTTTTGTGTTTTTAACACATGAAAACCAAGTTTATTTCAGCTTTGGAGAGTAGTCTTTCACGTTAGCTTGATTTTGCTCGTTCAAATGAAACCACTTCCATTGTAAGATACAATTCTAATATAATGATATTGTAACTTGGATATTAGGAAAGTTACAGTAGTTGTGTGTGTGTGTTGAAATTAAAAGCAGAGGTAAGACCAGAAAAAATGGGAATTAAACTGCTGCCATCACCTCACATTTCTTGTGCTGCAGGAACAGAAGAGCATGCACAACTGGTGAAGTATTTGTTTGATGTTGCCAGGGTAATAAACACAGCACCGACACTCCCAGGTTCCTAAGGACTCTACAAGAAGCTCTGTGGTGATTATGAAGTGGACTTTTGTAGGGTTGGGAACTGTTTCATATCTTGGCAAATGGGTTTGAGATGCAATCCAAGGCATTACCAGCAGAGTGAGGTATGTTTGGGGGGTGGGGGGAAGAAGGGAGGGAAGGATTCTTTTCAACCCTGCAAAAGTTAGGAACTCCCTCGATCTATTCTGGGTATTCTCACCCGATTCTTTGTAACCTTAGTTTCCCTTAGTTGCTATTTAGGGCTGCTATCTAGACTTAAAAGGATGGTGCTGTTCCATAACCTTAGAATGGCATTAATTGCAGTGCTGCTCTTGTGCTGTGGAAACCATGTCGATTATGTAATGTCAAAGGCAAAGGAGCAAACTGTAGAAAGTGCCCCAGCCCATGGCAGGGGGTGGAACAAAACAAGCTTGAAGGTCCTTTCCTACCATTCTGTGATTCTAGTCTATAGGAGACCGTAAGATCCACTGACATGCAACCAGATTTCTCTAGCTCACATTTTTATGCCTCTTATTTATTGCTTAAGCTTCGATCAGAAATGGCATAAATTCCATTTTGCAATCTTGAAAGGGTTCAGCCAGTTTGCCCCTTGGGGTTGGATGTGCAGTGTGGGTGCTCTGGGCTATGCAGTTTGCTCTTCATTGTGCCCAGGTGTTTCACGGGTGCTGTTGGAAGGGAATCAGGAATGAGCGCTGTGGTTTTCTCTATGCCTTCCCCTATGTGCCTCATACAGCCACAACAACCCTTGTCCCCTCCAAGGGACCCCAAACTGCCCGATGCCAGAGAATTCCCTCAGGGTGGAATGCAGAGACTCTATTTTTACAAGCTGTCCCCAAACCCTTGACGAAGTAACTACTTCCCTGCTTTGGTTTTTATGGCGCTGTGAAGAAAGGCGAAGGGGGAAGCGTTTGGGCGCCCCGTTGGCAGCTGGAAACACTAATAGAGTAATTTCTGCGTTGGTGTTGTTGTGGTATCTTGGCTCCTGCCGTAAATCCGTCACACGCGGCTATAATTAAAGCCGTCCCAGCGGCCGGAGCCCTCAGCGCTCAGGCTCTCCCCTCACGCCCTCAGCGCTCCGGTCCCGAGGGCAGGAACGACTCCCCCCCTTCGAGCCGCGCAATGGACGCTCCCCTCCTCCAGCCCCTCCCCCCATGCCGTCATCGCCCCCGCTGGCCAATGGCAGCGCGGCGCTGCTGCCGAGTGACGTCCCCGCTCCCGGAACTGTTTGTTCCCGCACGTGCGCTGCTCACGTGACGGGGAGGGCGCGGAAGCGCGCGTCTCTATGGTTTCTGCGTGGGGCAGAGCGCCCGCCCTAGGGCCTTGGCTGTGTTGGCGCCGCCGGGAGGCTGGCGGACTATGAGTGTCCGTCCCTCATTACCTCACGGCCGGGAGGAGGAGGAGGAGGAGGAGGAGGAGGCTGCCGGGATAGCGGCGGACCTGCCCGCGGCCTCGCTCCGGTCCTCCGGCCGCCCCGGGAAGCCCCGGCCGCGGCGGGCCCTGCCCGCTCCCCCGCCCGCCGGGCCCGCTTCTCCGGGGAGCCTCGCCCAGGCCCATGGCCCCATGAGGCGGCAGAAGGCTGCGGGGCAGCAGCGGCGGCGGCGGGGCTGAGGCGGAGGAGAAGCCGGGACGGGAGCAGGAGGTGGGTGACCCCCCGGGGGCGTGAGGGAGGCACGGGGGAGGGGGCCCGCCGCCCCGGGCTGGGGGAGGCCGCAGGGGGGTCCCGCTCCGCGGCGCCCCCTGGCGGCCCCGGGGCTGCTCGGGGGTCGGGCCGGGGGCACGGGGCGAAGCCGGGGTCTCGCCGGGCCGGAGCCGGCGGCGCTGCGGGACCCCCCCGAACACCCCGCAAAGTTTGTGTGCGGCAGCCCGGGGCTCGTCCCGCCGCCGCGGTGCCCCGGTGTGCCCCCTGGCCGCCCGGCCGCGGGGCGCTCCCGGGAAGCGGGGCTGGAGCCGAGCGGCCGCCTTTGTTAGGCCCCTGCTGCAGAGGAGGGGAGAAGAGGGGGACGCTCCCCCCTGCCCCTGCCACGTCTCCGATCTTGAATCAAGTGTTGTGCTTCCAGATAAATAAATAATGATTTATCTTCCCCAATGCGGCTGAGCCGTCAGTGGTAACTGGGGAAGGCTCATAAGGCTCAGCACCCTCGAACAGCCAGAGCCGGGTTACTTTTAATAGGCAGTGAAGAATTTACACGGTCGCTTTGTCAAAGTTATGCTTTTCTTTTGCCTGGTTTGGTTTCTTATAGGTTTTGGTTGGTTTTTTTTTTGTTTTGGTTTTGTTTTTTTTTTTTTAATTTTATTACAAAAGTAGAGATGAAAGAAAAAATTACCATTTTCCTTAGGTCTTGTAAATTGTTCCTTATGGTCTTTCTAAAACCTTGAGGGAATTCCTAAGCAGAGCAAGCAGTGCGGGCGTGCAGGCTGCACCTCTGAACACCCTTCACATCAGTTCTGGTTCAGTTCAGAGTCCTGTGACTCCTGCTGTGACCGATGAAACTTCAGAACTAAGTTTACTGCCTTTGCACGTGCAGAGGAGGGAGGGAGTTGTCACAACCTGAATTTCAGTGTGTTTCAGTCGTCCCTCACCCCCAACGCTGTCTGTGCTCTCAGCTTGGGAGGGCTGGAGGGCTGCTCTGGTGGTCACAGTAGTTCCCTGGTGCTGCTGAGAGCCGAGTGTGACTTCAGTCCCCCGTGGTGTTCCCTGTCTCACCTGCCTGTGCTCTGAGCCCCATTTGACAGCCTGGTTTTCTCTCCCCTGTATATTCAGATCTCACGGTGATGTTGGTGTTTAAGCTCCTGCCACTGACCCGTAATCCTTGCCTATCATGTTTGTTGATCTCTGTCTGCACAGCCTTTCCTCCCTGTGTTTGTTCTGCCCCTTCGTGTGCTGCATGAGCTAATATTCTCATCTTTGCAGGCAAAACACTGCTCTGGGTTGTTGGGTTTTTTGTACCATGCCTGTTTCCTGCTATTATCGCTTTCCTCTGTTCAGACCATGCTGGCTTCAGCTCTTCCTGTAGTGCACATCTTGCCTGTTCCCCCTGCATGTTTATTTGGGAGCTGTATTTGTTCACCCCGTGCCAGAAAGTAAATGCAGATTCCAGTCTGTGGTCTGGAAAATAGTCTGTAGTTTAGAAAATGGTGGTTTCAGTGCTTTTAGCTCCTCTTTGATGTTGCCAGTGCTAAATCAAGGGCAACACCCCTGGGAGTCCAGCCCCAAAGGTGTCCTTTTGGGCTGCTGTCACTCTTCTCTCACAAACAGAGATGGGAAATGCGCTTTTTTTTTTGCCGCTGGTGCAGGCATTGACTGAGGAGGAATGGGTGAGCAGGAAAAGTAGTGGATAGGGTGTATCTGCAGTCACAAGTCTTTTTTCCTTTTGTTTTCCCACAGTTTTGTTCTTTTTATGGGAGGTCTGGTTACATTTTTTTGCGATGAGCCACCTATTAAAATGTTCAATACCTTGGAAAGTGTGATTGCATGCATGTTGTGTCCATACTCTTCCAATCTCTGTGTGAGAACACCCATTCTGCTGACCTGCCTTTGGTGCTGTGCTTGATCCCATGCTTTGGAGGGTTTTTTTCCTCTCTTTGTAGCAGAAGCAAGGAAGCAGCTGTTGGTTTTTGACCTGTAACTCTTTGTGTAATGCTTTTCCCCCTTCCCCACCCCTCCATGCCAGGGTTCTGCAGTGCTCCAGGCAGCGAGTTTTGAAGCAGGATGGGAAAAAGACGCTGTGTTCCTCCACTTGAGCCCAAGCTGGCAGCTGGCTGTTGTGGGGTGAAGAAGCCCAAATTGTCTGGGAGTGGAACGCACAGTCATGGGAATCAGACCACAACTGTACCAAGCTCCAGTTCAGGTCCTCTTCAGAACCACCAGCATACAGATGGGAATAATGGAAGGGAGAACGTATCTGACTTGACTTTGGGCCCAGGAAATTCCCCAATTACTCGAATGAATCCCACTTCAGGAGCTCTGAGCCCACTTACTCGGCCCAATGGAACTGCCAACAGCACCAAGAACCTGGTGGTGACAGCAGAGATGTGCTGCTACTGCTTTGATGTACTCTACTGTCATCTCTACGGGTTCCCTCAGCCACGGCTTCCTCGATTTACCAATGACCCCTAGTGAGTACAGCCTGATGTGGGAGCAAAGCTGGGAAACAGCTTCCAGAGCTGTGGTGTGGTTGGGGAAGGGTGAAGGGTTTCCTTTGGGGAGTGGGAAAAGGGGTGTGCAGGGAGAAAGGGGGGCACTGTGCTCCTTGCTTTGTCTGCTGGGAACAAAAGGATGCACTGTAAGTGCACAAAAGATTAAAGTGCTGTTTGTTGGTGGAGGTGAGTGAGCTTTAAAGAGTGTCCTGTGAGAGAGAAAGTGCTTGGCTCTACAGCAAGAGCTAGGCCAAGTGTGAAGAGGTGTGGTGCTTCTTCAGCTCACAGTCTGCTGTGTTCCATCAGGCACTGTGCTCTTTGTGGAGGAGTGCAAACTCACTTCATGGGAATGTTCTGATAAAGTTTGCCCCTTCTTTTTAAGTGGATTCCTCTGTAAAAAATTAGCTGAGTAGTGCCACCTACAAAATTGTACTAGAAAACCAGTTAAATAATGTAATTAATTTGAAGAAGCTCCAGCTGCTAATGTGAGACACTGACTTGGAGAGGGGAAGAGACTTCCTTCTGCAAAGCAATGGAAAGGGAATAAAGTAAAAAGCTGAAGTTGGAACAAGTTTCCAGCTCATCCTGAAACAAATGCTGGGCTGGTGAGCGTTGGACAAGGACACTCAAAGAAGTTTTCAGCTGTCCAAGTGAATGGGTTTAGCAGGGACGGGAATCTAAAAATTACCAGTTATAGAGGATGTGTTAGGGAGATCGTGCTAGCTGGGCAGTGTGGGGAGAAATCCTAGAATCTTTTAGGCTGGAAAAACCTTTGAGTCCAACCATGAAGCCAGCACTGCCAAGAGAGTTAACTTTCAAGGAGAATACCAAGGTTAGGAGGAAAGGAGATGTGTATGAGCAGAAGTGAGGAGAAGGATTTATGAAGCTGTTTCACTTTGGTGAGATTTAGCTAATGTTTGTCTGAAGGTTGACTGCGTAGGTGTGGAAATGTTAATGTTGTTAAAATGTTTGTTAAAAGAATTATATGGGAAAGATCAGTGACAGATGGACCTTCTGACACTCCTCCAGGGCCTCCTCCAGAACAATAGATAAAATAAAAAGTTGCTGACATCCTTAATTTAAGCTATTGAATTTTAAATTGATGTAAAGAACAATGGCTTAAAACAGGTCATGGACTTTCTTTCTGTGTACTCAGTGTGTGCCCACCTTTCTGCTGTCAGGGTGGATGTAGGTTGTGCTTCCATGCAGTTATTATTCCAGCTGGATTGTGGATACATGTCCTGAATGCTGCCGCAGAGTAAGCTGTTTAATACTGTAAATACAAATGGACAGAGAAATGCTCTGGACTAGGATATCAAATAGTTCCAGGGACTCCCCAGGCTGAAACATTTCTGGTATTCCTAAAGGGAGCTGAGTGGGTTCCCTTTAGAACATTTGGTGTCAGGCTGCTTGTTGTTTTGTCACTCAGAGTGCAAAGGGTTATTGGCTGTTGCTCCGTTAAGCTGGTAAGAGAGATGGTTTTATAGAGCTGCATTCTTTTGGTGTCAGGAGATTTCTGGCTGGATTTTGTTGCTTTTTCTGTTGACTAGTATCAAAAAGGATATCCTTTGGGGAATAGCAGCTGCTTGAATTTTTATGCCCAGATTTGAAAAGTTAAAAATTGTTCACTGGTTATTTCAGTGCTCATGATTACAAGTCTTTTAGATCAGCACACCAACAAAGCATAACCAGCCCTTCCCTTCTCTTTCCCTGTCAGCAAATGCTTGCCTGGATTTTCTTGTGTTTCAGCATTTATTCTGTTGCTTCCAGGAAATGGATGTACCCCAGGGAAAAACATGGGGGTTTGCTCTCTTGAAGAGCAGCACACAAGGAAGAACTGCCCCACTTGAGACAGTCTCGTAATGAACTTCAAGCCAAATGTTACCAAATACAAGAGTAAGGAGAGTGAAAATCCAGAAATAATTTGCATTGTGGCCTTTTGTGACGTAATTAATGTCAATGTAAGAGATCTTCGGACAAAACAAAGGTTTATACCAGGAGTCTCTCTGCACAAACAGAGAAGAGACTGTTGACTGACTAGAAAGAGGCACATCCTGTTCTTAGACTGGTTTTTAAACTGGTGCTGAACTTTATAGTAAAGCTAAAAGCAGGTGTGAAGGTCAGGATTTGGCATAAACAGTGTAAAAACATGCAAGTGCCAGGGTTATGGGTTGAAAACCACATGAATGTCAGTCACCAGCCTGAGGGGATGTGCACATGGACAGCACACTTGATGGGAATTATGGAGCTGGTAGATACCTGTGCAGTAAAGTTCCCTTATTCCAGTGTTAGCAGTGATGGTCACAGGTTACTGAAGAGATGGTGGCATTGCAAGCCTTGTAGTTATGTCTGAATTAACTTGGCAAAGGAAGGAAATATCCCCTTTACTATTCAGGTTACTGCAAGTATTTACAATTTGGAACCTGTGCAAGTAGCTGATTGGTTACTTTTTCCACTTTTGTCCTTCTGTCTGATTTTTTAATAGTAGGTATTACAAACTGGTGCTAAAACTATACCATGGAAGTTTCTAGTTGCCATACAAGACAAATAATAGGAGACTTGCATCATAAGATCTGTTCTGTAACAGGTTTTTCCCTAGTACAAGCTAAAGCCTGATTCAAATTAACTGTACTTTTCTACTTTAAAATTCCCTTTGTAGTTGCAATTGATGAAGCTAATTTTTAGCTGCTGTTAGTTTTAGTTCCTCTCAGCCTAAAAACCCTCATCAAACATATATAAAGTGGGATGTTGTGGCTGCGGAAGGAACAGTTGACATAATCTGCTGGGGATATGGCTGCAAAGTACCAGTAAATGCTCCTGAGTGAACATGGACAAAAGATTGTTGTGACTTTTCTCAGTACATCTGGGAAATAACACTTTTCAAGGAGGGGCTCTGGAACAATGGCCTTATTGTCAGCTGCACCTGCAATTTGCTGAGTGCATTTATTCTTCAGAGACAGAAACATCATCTTCTCTGCAGTGAAAATAGTGAAATTTTATCTATGTGTACAGAATCATATCTTTTTTTTATGCCTCAGTTGTTCTGACCACAATGAAAAATGGTTTTAAATGTGCTTTAAGGTATTTTAAAATATACAGCCTTCAGAATGCAATTATCCTCTCCCCTCTGATAATATCTCTTCTATTATGGATGCATAAAGCTGTGCTGCAGCTCAATGGAAAGATGGGTTGTGGGATTTTTTTCCCTTTGGAAAGGGGAAAGAGGTAAATTGAAAATGTGAACCTGCAATTTGAATTGAAGGGGAATTTACTTAGATTTGTATTCTGTGAGTGATGGTTCTATGTTCTCCCTTGCCTTTTCTCTTTGGGTTGAGTGTCACATGGACTGAGCAGTACTTTCAAAATTCTTATTAGATTAGGGTAAATTTCCACTGAACTTGTGACAGTAGTGTTTCTCACAGATCTCCTGTGTAAGTTTAGTGTCTTTTTTTTTTCTTCTTTTTTTAAGTTTTCTGATGTGTTTTCTTACACTCTTTTTCTGTTTGCTCTTTCAACATGTGATAGATAGACAGATTAAAATGTAGAAAAATTATATCTTCTAAGTGCCTTGAAGTGTTACTGGAAAACTAGAACAGCAGATCCCCTGTCCTGGTCAAGCCAACCAGGAGGTTGTTGCTGGGCGTGGAAGGATGTTTCCACTTCCTCTGTGGGCAAAGTCCTTCACAATTATCACTCAAGGGCTAATTGCTCTTTTGGGCATTACTTTTGCCATTGGTCCCAGCTGGTAACCAGATCCTGAATGATGAGTTTGTGCGTGATGGATTTAATTCCATTGTTGCTCTGAGGAGCGTCACTGGGCACTGAGTTATTACTACAGTTTAAATGATGTTCTCACTACTCAGACATAAGAAGTTCTGTTGCTGTGTTTGAGAAATCATCCACGCTCCATGCTGGTTTTGTTGTCTGAACAGAACATCTTAGTATTTTTGTAAGGTTTGCTGCAGAGGTGCATTGCTGACAAAAGCTTCAAGAGTTTGAGGAAAGTGTCTAAGCTATGTTGTCAAATCAGTCTTGATGGTTCAAATCTCCTGTCAATGTTTTCTTATCTCAGAAAATCATATGCTATCATATTACTTAAAGTTCAGTAGAAATCCACAGACTGATGTCTTGCATTCAGTACTCTGAACAAGTCACAGAATCACTCATCCTGATTTTATAATTAGGTCAGCATTATCAGTTGCCTTACAGAATTTTGCAGATGTTTGGACATTCTTGTAGAGCTGCAACCACCACTGTCCTTTTAGTGCTTCTCTCTACAGCTCTTTGCAATTTCACTCACTCCTGTAGAAGTTAATTTTTTTTGTATTTAATGTTCACAGTCATCTTTACCTGTTTATCTCTTCGTAGAGCTCTCTTATTCTGAAGCTGTTATTCTTTAAGGCCAAATCAGGAGTTGCAGTTTAACAGCTCGAAATGAGCCTGCTGAGTTTGAGAATCTGCTGTTGTGCCTGTAAATTCGTGATGGTAGACAGGAAAGTGGAAATCCAGGTGATGTTTGAGTAGGAACAATAGTGTTTTAGATCTGTGTTCAACAGGAGAAAATGCATGTAAATACAAATTAAATGTAAAGTAAGCAAAAATGTGGACATAAACTGCTTGAGACTTAGGGATGAACCCAGAAGTCAGATCCTCATGGAAAAAACAGGGAAAAAAAATAATTTGGATTTCTTTTCATTCCTTAAAAAGCAAAAACAGAAAAGCTTCTATTGCAAATCTGATTTATGGAAGTGGTAGTATAAAGAACTAAATTGCATCATCTATATTAATTTCTATATGACCTATGCTGGAAACTAGTGGATGTTGCAAAGTGAGGCCAATACTGACAGATAATCAGTGGGATCAAATAACCATTTCAGTGATTAGAAGGCAGCACACCAGGAAGATGTCTGTGGAGGACTCCCAGGGTCCTGCTGGGGAGGATGGAGTGTGCTGAAAAGGTGGAGGGAAGTGTTGGGGCTTGCATGTGGGGGATGTGGCCATGAAGTTTTGTTCTTGCTAGAGAGCAGGTGAGCAAACCTGCCTGCTGGGGTTTACTGGAGGGAGAGAGAGCAAAGGCATGGGGCTCTTTCATACCTTGGTTGTCTCCCCTTAGCAACCAAATATCTGTAGAGGCTGGAGGGTTTGTTTCTTTTCTTGCCTTTTCAGTCCACTCTTTGTGACGTGGAAGACGGGGCGAGACAAGCGGCTTCGTGGCTGCATCGGGACCTTTTCAGCCATGAATCTTCACTCAGGACTCAGGGAATATACATTAACCAGGTAACTGTCAAAAATGAAAGAAATATGAAGTGAATATGAAATTAGTTCGTTCACTGAAGATCTGTAAGGATTCAAGGTTAGGATGTTGGATCAACATAGTTCAATGTAATATGCTTCATAGTGAACTAAACCTGAGTGTATGAGCGTTACAGTGAGGTGATGTATCAGGATGTAGTGGAACACCTTTGCAAAAGGTGAGTTGCAGTTGGCATTTTTAGGCTACTGTCAAATCTATCTTGCATACTAACAGTTTTGACATCTGTAGCACGTAATTTCTCTCAGCCTGCAGTAGGCATTGGGGAGCATCAGGAGGCTTGCCACTAGTATTACAGTTCATTAGATTAGGGAGAGATGCAAATCACTTTCTCTGCAGTAGGAGAGAAGCATGTTTCATGCAGGCCTAATCAAAAGGGGAATAATTGAGCATCTGACACTTTATTTTGGTGCTTGTACTGGGTGACGTATCTTCTCTTCCCTTTAGTGCACTTAAGGACAGCCGATTTCCCCCCCTGACCCGCGAGGAGCTGCCCAAACTCTTCTGCTCTGTCTCCCTCCTCACTAACTTCGAGGATGCCAGTGACTACCTGGACTGGGAGGTGAGAACAGGTGCATTTGGAACTCTGCATCACTCTCTCGTTCCATTCGGGTTCGGGTTAGTACATGGTGATGTATCTCCTTCCTTACAGGGGTGTGTGGGGATAGAAGAGACTGGGAATAGAAGAAATGGGGCTGGAAAACTAGAAGGAAGGAAGGAAGGAAGAGGATGGCCCAGCAAGATGCTTTTGGTTGTGGGGGATCTGAATGGGAATAAAAGAAACATGAAAGTGGTTTATGGACTTGGCCCAATAGGAATTGGGTGTAAATACTTGTATAAAAACCTGGGAAGTCTTTTGATAGTGTGGATAGGAACTGGAAATAAAGTAGTTAAGACCAAAGGTATGAATGGTTTTTAGGACTTTGTACATTGAAGTGTATTTCATTCAATATATATATGGACTTCATAGTCAGGTAATTTTAGGCATCATTCTTGCGTGCAGAGATTTTATCTCTCTTGAGTGACACAAGAGATGGAAAACTGACAAGACTTAGCTCAGGAGAAGTGGCAGGGCCACTGGTGAGGCTTGTCTGGGAAGGGTGGCTGAGAGCTCCTTGTGAGACCTGCCAGGCAAGAGCAGAGAGTGGGGAGGAGAATGACCTTACCCAGGCAAAAGCCAAATGGTGCAGAGAGAGAGAGAGATGCACAGCGTTGTGGGAATGACAACTCAGTCATGGGCTCAGTGCTAGCAAACACCTCTTATCTGGCTGTTCATTTCCATCTATAGGTTGGAATCCATGGGATCAGAATAGAGTTCATCAATGAGAAAGGTGTCAAACGCACAGCCACGTATTTACCTGAGGTTGCTAAGGAACAAGGTGGGTTTGAGATGGCAGCCAAACATGTCAACATACTGTGTCACAGAATTGGGTAACAATCTATCAGTTTGGGGCTTGGAATACAATGCTGTCCTCACAGTGGTGCCATGGAATCACCAGGCCTAATCTGGACAACTGACACCTGATACAGTTGCTGCTGGGTTTTCATCTGGCCTGTCTCTCACCCATGTCTTTGCACAGCTGTATTTTAGTGCCAGAATGCTTTAGGGCTGAAGAAATAGAGGATCTCAAAGTATGGATCTTCCAGCCTCATTGAGCATTGCATCTTTCCTCTTCTATGTTTCTCCCACCAACTAGGATAACTGCACGCTGCCCAGCACCAACAGGAGAGTCACTTTCCTCCTCATTCTTGCTAAAGTAGCATCCTCCAGAGGAGGGCTAGAAACACAGCCCCTCTGGAGCACACTTCCCACTCAAATAGAGTAGTGGTCACCATGGTAACTGCTCAAAATATTGCCTCCTCCTTTCCTCCACCTAGCAGAGTGGAGTGGTCGCATCCTCCTGGCTCTGGGGCAAAAGACTAAGGTAGGAATTTTAACTCTGATCTCTCACATAGCAGTGCACTGTGCTATCACTAGAGAATCAATCCCAATTTGTCTATGTAAAGAGATTACTATTATCTTATTTTCAAGGGAGCTAAGTGGCAAATGATGAAAAAATTTGGGGTCCCTGCAACGGTAGCAAGGCACAGACCTTTATAAGAAGACATGGAATGGAAAATGGAATTGCTCTTTCATAGGCCAATATCAGTTTAAAGGGGTAGGCATGTGCAGTAGGTGCATGCATCCGGCCACGTATGTCCAGTTCAACACTAGGATTTCTAAAGCTCAGAGTTTCCTGTTTAGTTGTTTGTTTTTCTAGAGTCCTTTTAATGCATCTCTTGTGGTTTTGAAATATTTTTTTGTTGAAAAATTTGCCTTGCTTCTATTTTTCAATAGACTGGGATCAGATCCAGACCATAGACTCCTTACTCAGGAAAGGTGGCTTTAAGGCTCCCATTACCAATGATTTTAGGAAAACAATTAAACTTACCAGGTAAGCAGATGAATTTGTTGCCTTTTAATTTTACTTTATGGTGTTTTCTGGGTGATTTAAAATATTTGTGCTCGATGTAAGTCTTTATGCCTCTTGCAGAGGAGGAGATGTAGTGTGAAAGACCAAATCACAAATGCCATGTGTTAGGCATATAATGCACATAGAATTAAGCACAACGTGTTTGGTCCATGCAGGATCAAAACTGGCGTTTTCCTAAGTGTCACTGGTTTTAATATTACTATATATGTGAAAGACCAGAAGCAGAACTTTTGAGAGTTGAAAAGGTTGATTTTTTTTGGCATCTTTTCAATGAACTTCCTTTTCTCAATGTGCTCATCTGTGAATGCTGTAGCTATTAGTAGGTGACACCTGTCTTCAAACCAAACCACACTCACATTTGGCTGGTTTTCAGAATTTGCTTGCTTTTCTATAGCCCCAGCTGTCCTATTGGTTTCTGCCCCCTTTATGTTAGTAAAAACTGGGGACTTTCTGGTTTTCTATAGAAACACTAAATTATCAGGTCATTCTTTACCTCTAGAGATATGAGGTGAGTGTGCAGGGTTTTCTTTAACAGGAGATGACAGGATGAAGGTTTTCATTAAATTTCATGTAATGTGGTCTTAGTGCAACCCACAACCACTTTGTAGCTGGCTGTTGTTTAGCATGCTTTAGAAGAGCTTGGAAAACTCCAGTCTCTCCAAAGGAACATCACATTTTGTGAATTCTGATTGTACAACATGGACTAAGTCATTTATGTGCTATGATAAACCTCTTTTTACTCACCTCTCCATTTCTTTCACTACCTTTTCAAATGTGGAGATAACCACAAAAGTAAAAAATAGTGAAATACTAATTATTTAATCACTGTAGTTGAATCTTCTTCCAGCAAACTTTTCATGTAATTTATGGATAAAAAAGAATACAAACCGATCATTTATTTCCTGTGTGCTACTTCAGGCATCCCTTTAACTATCGTCACCTTGATTAGGATTCATTTTTTGGGACCCTGGAGCTAATTCAAGCTCACACAGGTTTTTCACACCAGTGGGTTCCTCTTGGTCATCACTGGCTGTGAGCTGGAGGGGAGCGTGGGGTGAATGTTTCACGTGGAGTCGCTCCGCGTTGCGCAGTCTGACGCTGTGTCTCTGCCTGTTCCCGCAGGTACCGCAGTGAGAAGGTGACAATCAGTTATGCAGAGTACATGGCCTCCCGCCAGCATTGTTTCCAGAATGGCACCCTTCATGCCCCCCCCCTCTACAATCATTACTCCTGACACACGGCTGCATGACCAGTCCCACTCCCCAGTTGCTGCCAACGGCTATGACATCATCGGGGCAGACGCCTCCTCTTCCTGGTCCAGTTACTTCTATTACTGCACCATTTTATGATGCTAGCTTCCGTTGCCAAGTCTGCCTTCCCACTGACCTGGGGGGAGGGTGAGAGCGTGACAGGACTTCAGGGGCCCAAGCCTTATCTCAGCCTTCCCTCCCAGCGGGGGTTCCGTCGGATTGGGGCTCCATGCCTACGAACTGTCGTGAGGTGCAGAAGACCTTTAGGAGTGAAAGTGCTGCTTCGGACTGATCTGTTCCCGGGTGTTCCTGACACTCGGAAACTTGAGTCGTTTGTTACGGAAGCCCCCCAGATCAAGTAGGAGCATTCCCCTGGCAGCCTGGGCAACGGAGTCCAACAAAACATTTTTTAGGTTCTTTTTAATTTTTTTTTAACCTCTGGTATCTGTTGTGTACTGAGAGCTGATTGCAGCCCCCACGCATCACAGGCGGACATCATGATATTGGGGAGGCTTGAACACCTGGATAGCACCCCATCCTCATGGACAGAAAACATGTGAAAAATTAATCCATTATTTAAATAAACCCTTGAAGGCTTTAAGGCTCAGATCCTTGGTAGGCTGAATTCTTGGTGATGAAGCCTGCTATGAAATATAATGCTGTTTTGCCTGTAAGAAAGTGACATGGCATTGCTGTGTACGCAGAGGAAAGGATCCTCGAGTGTCCCTGGACAGTCTTGGTTTTGACCAAATTTTGTTTCCAAATATTTGTAAGAGATAGGATTAGGGCTGGGGAGGGGATTTGCAGAGCATTGACTGTAGTCGTACAAGTGAGACCAGTGACTGAAATTTGTTTTAAGTTAAGCTAACAGTCTTGGGGACCTTCCTTTTGATAGAACAGCCACTTTTGCCAGTATGACTACTGATTTCAGGGGCTGTGAGTGTTTCAGGAATGTTTCCAGGAATGGTGCTGTTCAGTTTTGCTGGTGAGATTTATCTTACTCAGCTTAGTCATTGCCACATCCAGGCAGTGAGTGGGGAAATCTGTATTACCCAAATGGCATGAAACTTGTGTGCATTCTGTATTTCTTCTCCCGTGCTGGTTGATGATCACAAGGAATACTCTTTTCTGAAAGGAAGTTATAAGTTGTATTCTGCAGCATCGTTGAGGGATGTCATAAACTCTAAACTATGACACTCTTTTAATGAGATAACCGGACTTCAGAATACAGAGTGGGGTGGGGTTGGTTGGTTGGTTGGTTTTCCAAGCTTCTGGAGGGTCAGTAATGATTGGGGAAGAGATCACGAGTGCATAGCAGAGTCATGGCTGTTTGGTTGCATACATCTTCTGAGCCTGCTCGTGTCTTTTAATTGGCTGGTGTTTGAAGCCTGAAATTATGCTGTGGTGTGGCAGGGAATAGGGCTGGTAGGAAGCTGAGAGCTGCAGGGTGCTGCTCCTGGTCCTAAGGAAGCAAGGCACCACTTGTGCCATTTTGCTTCATGTTGGTGTAAGTTCTGCTGGAGGAGAGAGATGTGAGGGAGATTCCTCTGGATAACGGTGCAATATTGACCCAGCATTCCTTCTGTATTGGGTCATTCCTACAAATTGCCACTTTTCCCTTGTGATGTTGTTGAAAAGAATTGAAGATGAAAGGATTGTTTCGTGACTTCCTGCTGCTGAGAATAAATGAGTCTCGTTACAAACCACTCCAGTTTGTAGTTGCTCCCCCAGGTGCCGTGTAGTGATGGGGGAGGGTGGGGTCAGCTCCAGGCATACCACTCACCTTTCAGCTGTCAAACAGTATGATACATAGGGCTACACTCATTACTGTTCAAGTGTTCTATGTTAGAATTTAATTTCTAAAAGGTTTAAAAAAAGGCAAAAAAATGGTGCTAAAACTTCACCCCTGAGCACGCTCGGTGAGACTGGTCATGCAGGCATACAGTGCCAGGCTTTTCAACTATACTGTTTCTTTTTCAGGTGTTTGCCCTGTTCTGTGTCTTCAACAGTGTATAGTGTTTTCCTAATTTCAGTTTCTTTGACTAGGGGATGAATAAAGGGTGGGGTGGGGAGGGTTAGCTGTCATTTTTTTAAAGAACAGAATTTTAGGATTGAGTAACTTGGTTGGTTTAAGCCTGAAGTGGGACAGGTGGTTTGGGACTGGGGAAGTCTTGTCCTCTCCCACTTCTGTTTCCCCACTCAGTCTGTTTAAAAAAACACAAACAAAACATAAATGCCTCTAAATATGTACTGTGTTCTTGTCTTGTTGCAGTGAGAAGAGAAGCTGTCAGATCAGAAACACTGGTCTGCAGCCTAAGGAACAGGCCCTCTCAGCTTTAGTCCCATAAGGGTCCAGCTATAAAATCAGTTGAAAACTGTGTCAATAGCTAAGTCAGCTCAGAGAAATGTATGACAAGGACAGGTGGTCTCAGGAAATAATCCCGTTTCTAGATCATTACATGGCAGCTATGCATAAGGATGAAAGAGGTGAACTGAGCACAAACTGGAGTTTGAATTGCCTCAAGATGGAGACAACCAAAATCAGTGGCCAATTGATGTGAGATTTTCTCTGTGTTTGCTTGGCTGGGACAGCTGGTTAGAACTACTCCTCAAAGCAACTGTTCCCTGGTTTGATCTGGATTAACTCATCCTTAGAAGCAAGTGCCTTTTGGTCTAGAAGGGCTTATTCTCATGACAACCACAACTGATAAATAATCTCACTGCGATGATGAAATGTCTTTGTTTTACGGTAACTACAGGAGAATGTCTTTGATCACTGGAGTCTGTCAGTGTTGAAATGTTTCCACTGTGAGGTTCTTAATTTTTTTTTTCCATGTTGTTCAACAGTCAATCTCAACTGAAGCCATTTCAGTTTGGGAATGTTATATGGTCAAAATATCACATATCTACAATTTATCAGAACAAAAAAAATCTGTAAGGAAATCTAAGAGTTTATTTTAACCTTTGCACAGAATAATTTGTTTTCATAGTACATTAACAAACCTCTGCAGTCTTCACTGACTATTAGTGCTGTTTTCTGTTTGTATTCAGAAACTACATGTTGTTTTGTTGGGGGTTTTTTGGTTAATTTATTTCCTTAAAGCAGGAGACCTCTTTTGACCTACAGTGCAGAGACGTCAGACCAATTCTTTATATTACACTTGGTTGCCTCCTACCTATATAATAATTTCTGAGTGTAAATAATTGAACTCTATCCTCTAATGAAGTATTGTAGAGAATAAATCATAATGGATAAAGATTATTTGTACTGTCCTCTTTATATGAGTTCCCACAGCCTTTATGGGGGATAAGATGAAATTGTTCTCCTCTAGAAGGACAGGCAATATATTACAGGTATGAATAGCAAACCTGTCAATTGCACCACATTTTCAAAACCAGGGAGGTTGCCAGAGTGGGGTGACAGCTGTCTGGAGACACACCAATAATCAAACAGGCTCACTACAAGAAAGCAAGGAAAAATAGTAGGAAAGTTAAAACCAAATATTAAATCTATTTTGTTAATAATGGCGTAGCAGTGTCTTTGTATCCTGATATAGTTTGCTTGACAATAACTTTCTATCAGTTGTCATGACGGTGAAATGTATAAAGTACATACATGCAGAGTATTGTAAATCTTTCTCAAATTCAAAATTGTTCTTTGGGGGCTTTGTCTTCTAAAATGAACTGAGAACAAATTGTCTACCCTTCAGGGCTATAGTCTTCAGGTGATCTAAAAACCTTATTTCAGAGGAATAAAACACCCTTCTTTCTAGATTCTTACTATTTTAATGTTTGCTTTGACACAAAATTAATTGTAGAATAGTTTTGAATTGGATCTGTGGCTTACATGTTTTCTCCAAACATTTTCAGATAATTGTTAACTTTTTATCTATGGGGGCTGTATAGTTAGAGATGCTACATTTTCTGCCTGTGGCTCTTGGGAAGGGCAGCCCTGGCTGTCAATGAACAGTCATAAAACCCTAAAAAAACCACCAACCAAACCGAGGGGAAGGGTAGTTTTGACTTAAATATGCCTGAGAAGCTATTTATCACAGAACAACTACAAAGCAAAAGACTATTTTCAGGTGCTGGTACTAGGAAGGCTAGAAAGTCAATCCCTTAGGCAGGTGAGCTGGGTGCTGTGACTAATGTGATTTCCAGGTGAATTCCAGCTGATTTTCTTTGTGAATTCTGAAGTTACCCATATCCCTACTATCCCAGGGGAATTACCAAGTGTATTCTCTCAGCTTTGTTGGCAGGAATACAGTGGCTTAATTTGTGTATTTTAGTGTCGTATGCTTTTCCTACTTGATTTTTTTTTTTTTGAATCAGACATAAAATCTTTGCCTGCTGTCTTTCATCAGAGGTTCTTCCAGGCACGTTGCATTCTGTGACCACAGGAGCACTCAGCAGCTCACAGGGAGGATGAGGCCAGGTAGAAGGGTGTGCATGTGACTGCACACTGAAATAGGTCAATCCAGGCTAAATATAAACCAGGATAATTCTCCTGGAAACAGTTTCTTCGGTTCTTACTTCTGTTTGAAATAAGAAACAAAATGAATTAGTCATGTAGCACCAAACCAAATTACTGAAAGATTAGCAGAAACTTCTAGAGGATACTTCAAAGGAAGAATATTAGCATCTTTTTAAACACAAAAAAAGAAATTTGTTTTATCTGTGGTGGAGAAATGCTGTTTTTATCTTGAAGATAAAAATGAAAATCAGAACACTTACCTATACAACTCCATAAATTAACATGTACACTGATAGGACATGGAGCAGCAGGATAGCAGAGTTCCTGAGATGGTTTTGCCACAGTCTGTGAATATGTTTGATATCACTCTCAAAACACAGCAAGCACAGAAGAGTATTGTTCCATGTTCTTTAAAGTCTATAATTCCACAAATTGAACAGTATCCAGATTATTGAACCTTTTTTTTTTTTTTCCTATGGTCAGCTGGACTGCTCTTAGAGTCAGATGAATTCTGGCATAAATTATGTATTATACTAGTTGATAATGTCATATATGTGTTAAAAAACAGATAATGTAGTTTTGCATTCAGAGTCTTACTATGACTTTATTACTGGATATTAATATAACTTTACTTTGCTCATACATGTTCATTCATTATGGTTTTGGGTATATAATTTTCAGTGGAGTAAAAATAAAGGTAAAATGGTGTGAAGACCTGAACCTGAAGAGTTATACTTTTAAGTGCCCAGATAAAATCACACATGTCTGTGCAATGCTGGCTACTGTGGCACATGGTGCTCTCAGTGGGTGGTTATCTCCACAAGGATCTACTGCTATCACACTGGCACTCTGCAGAAAAGATAATTTCTGCTAGAAAGCTTGAAAAACTCCAAGAAAAATCACATTTCTTCTGCTGATGAATTAGAAGGAAAGCATACAATAAAACAGGTTTATACTGGTAACAGGATATCCTTGTTGTTAGTTGTTCCTACGCTGGATTACAGGGAGATATTTAGCTGAGCATTTTGTAAGGTCTGTGTAGGTGCAACGAGTTGTTCCAGGCTCTGTGTTTAGACTGTGGCCACACAGGAGTTACCATGATAGGCATGTCTAACAATCTGCTCCTCAATACCATGTCTCCAGCAAGGATCAAAGCTTTTTGCCCTGAAATAGGGAATATTAGAGACTTTGTTCATGATAAATTACATTTGGCCAAGTATTCTTTTTTTTTCAATGAATTTATTTTAGGACATCCAGTAAAGCTGCCTGAAAGTTCCTTTAGTCAGTGAGTATTGTAATCAAGCTCACCTTGCTTTTCTATGCATATTTTGTTGATAAATGCCAAAACAGTAATTATTAGTGAGGAAGAAGCCAGTGCATTTTAAAAATAACAAAAGGTCAGGTACTCTGCTATGTTTGGGTTGTTGCAGCAGCTGAGCAATATTTACTATGGGGTTTATAAATTTATTTTTTAAATTCAAAAAAAGTGGGGGGAAGCAGCTTCCCTTCAGGAACATTTTTATTTTGCTCTCAAGACCTTAACCAAACACATCAGTGATAATAAACTTAATCTTTCATGATAGCCTCTTTAACTGTACCTGTAAAATCTTGGGTTTGTATACTTAAGTAGAATGGATCCTTGGGGAAAAACAAAAAGGGAAATTAATAACTTAAACTTCTGTGAGCTACCTACTGCTCTGAGAATCACAATGCTCTGAGTTGATGGGTTATTTGAGCAGCCATCAGGATTCCAAGTGATTTTAAATGCTTCTCTCCTCAATCTGGCATGGATTTCCTTGTTTTCTCCTAAGCCTAATTGAAATTGTTTAATTTGCCAGATGTTCCCCAAGATATTTCCATTCCATCTTCCTGAATGTCTTTCTGCTTGTATCACTTAGCAAATTACTTTCCAGTCAGTTTCTCTGCTATGCTCATTATCCAGATAACAAAAATTAAACATCTATTATTTGATTTCTTCATATTCTTCTAATTTATTTTTAATTCATTCCTTTTCCCAGCATGCAGGAAACCATGCAGATACAAGTTTATGAGAATAAGAGTGTTTTCATCATAAATCCTTCAACAGTCTATTTTTGTCTTTCTTTCAGGGCACAGGATGACATAGTAAGGGCTGATAAGATGATTACTTTAAGAGTCTTAGGTTAGGCACTTACATGTGAGCTCCTTAGGGAAAACTCCATAAGTTATTTTGCTGGCAGTGTTGGGAGAATTATCTTCATTTTCAGCCTGCCTATGGCTTTTAGGGGACTGTAGATTGCTTCTGAATAGTCTGAAAATTAACCTTCCTTATGAAGCATGTTATTTATGATATCAATACGCCCTCTTTACAGTCTGAGGTCTATTAATCACAGTGAGCTAGACAGAAATTCTGGCACAGTCACGGTTTTCCTAAGGTTAGGGGTTTGCTGTCCAGCTGGAGCATAATCTGGTAGTGAAATGGAGCTGGTTATAGCTGCCTGATCCACTGCTGGGAATGAAGATGAGATGCTTCTGATGCCTCGGCGCCCTCAGGTGCTCCTGGGCAGGCAGATGCTGCTGTGCAGTCTGGTGAAGGGCACCGGTGCAGCTTTGAGCTCTTTGGTTATTTCCTAAAGGACAGAGAAGAGTTTGCTCATGTGAAGGACGAGTGCTGTTTCCCTCAGTCCCCACACTCCTGCTCTCGGGCCCTGCTTCGTGCCTTGTGAGACATTGGGTTCATGTTCACAGAATCAATTATTTTGGAAAAGACAGATCATCGAGTCCAACCTTTGGGCGAACACCACCATGTCAACCAGACCATGGCACCGAGTGCCACCTGCAACCTTTCCTTAAACGCCTCCAGGGACGGTGACCGCACCACCTCCCTGGGCAGCCCATTCCAATGTCCAATCACCCTTTCAGTGAAGAAATTCTTCGTGATATTCAACCCAAGCCTCCCCTGGCCCATCTTAATACCGTGTCCTCTCGTCGTCTGTGGGAAGAGGCCGAGCCCCGCCTGGCTACACCCTCCTGCTTAGGGACTTGCAGAGTCTTGGTCTGTCACAGCTATTTGCCCTCTGTTCATACATACCACGGTCAGCATCCCGCTGCTTTCTCTCTCTCTAAAAGCAGCTAATCACTAAGCGAGCTTAAACACACCTCTGAGGGCTGTTTTGTTGAGAGAACACTCAATCTCCCTGCTCCCGCTGTTTCCACTCAGTGCCCCACAGCGGCAACCGAGCTCTTTTATCCTCAGCAGCGCCCAGGGTAGAACCGGCCTCCCGCCCTTCGGAGAGAGGAGAAGCAGCCGTGCCCTCAACCCTCATGGCGGGCAGAGCCCTCAGCCCTCACCCCGGCAGAGCCGTTCCCGCCCCTCACCGGGGCACAGCCCTCAGCCCTCACCCGGGCAGAGCCGTTCCTGCCCCTCACTGGGGCACAGCCCTCACCCGGGCAGAGCCGTTCCCGCCCCTCACTGGGGCACAGCCCTCAGCCCTCACCCGGGCAGAGCCGTTCCCGCCCCTCACCGGGGCACAGCCCTCACCCGGGCAGAGCCGTTCCCGCCCCTCACCGAGGCACAGCCCTCAGCCCTCACCCGGGCAGAGCCGTTCCCGCCCCTCACCGAGGCACAGCCCTCAGCTCTCACCCCGGCAGAGCCGTTCCTGCCCCGCCCAGAGAGCCGCCCGCCCTCCCGTGAGGCGGGGCCGCCCTTTCCGCCGTGGCTTTCCGGTGATGGCGGCGGGCGGCAGTGACCCGCGGACGGCAGACGTGGAGGAGGATGCTTCGCAGCTCGTCTTCCCCAAAGGTGCGAGCGGGGTCGGCGAGGAGCCCGGGGTCGGGTGGTGGTTGGAGGCCGGCAGCGGCCGCCTGTAGGGTACGAGCCTCGCCGAGCGGCTCCTTGCACCGGAGCGCTGCTCAACGCCCCTCCAGCAGCTACTAAGCCCCGAGTATTAAAAATCAGGATAATAAGTGATTTGTATATATTTAAGGATCTCATGATTTTTTAGGATATGGCGGTTCGTTAGGTGGGCCGCTACGTGTGTGTCGGGTATTTAAAAAAAAAAAAGTCCTGTCAGGTTATAGTGGAAAGGTTATTGGTTTTTGATATAAGCTTTTTCAGTGATGTTTGTTGACACAGAAGTTCTTCCCTGTGAGGATGCTGAGGCCCTGGCACAGGGTGCCCAGAGCAGCTGTGGCTGCCCCTGGATCCCTGGAAGTGTCCAAGGCCAGGTTGGACAGGGCTTGGAGCACTGGGACAGTGGAAGGTGTCCCTGCCATGGCAGGGTGGGACTGGATGGGCTGTAAGGTCCCCTCCCAACCTAAGCTGTTCTGGAAATTTGTGAATACTGCTGCAGTTAGGAAACCAGCTGTACAGATCCACAGTTGGTAATTATAGACATTTGTTGTCTATGTATTTTTTTTTTCAAAAAATTAATTCAGTAAAAATTCTAGAAATGTTTTTACATCTCAGAGCCACCCTGAAAAAAAGGGGGGGGGGGGGGGAATGGACAGCGTGCTGAAATGGACACCTTGCTGCATTGTTGAGTTATGAACAATAGGAAAGTTCTGAAAGACTATTTTTTCAGGTTTTTTTAATGCTAAAATCTCATGTTTAGCCCAAGCTGATTCACTGCTCAATGCAAAATAAGAGTTGCCAGGCCCTTTCTAGCAGTCCCTGTATCTGCTTGTATAAAACAGTGCTGTCAGGCACTCTGGGATGCAGCCTCTGACCCTGTTCTTTGAACAGCTCATACTGTGATGTTGAAAGATACTCTTGTTATTGGAATACTTATAGTGGTTATGGTGATGATGAATTAATTCAAAGTTGGCTAAAGAGGGGGGGAGAATTTTTTAAATAGGTTAAATTTTTTTTTCTGATAATAAAATTTCAGTCAGGTCAATTAACTTTTCAAGTAAATGAAGCCTTTTTAAAAACATTCAACAGCATTCATATTTACTTCAAGAGCTCAGAAACTTCTGAAGACTGTGGCATCGCTTCTGAATTTTGTGGAATTTTAGAGTTCTAGATTTTTTTTTCTGTATCAAGTCATGCATTACTTCTGCCGAAATTGGGTGAAGAAAACATACTGCACAAATAAGAAAAAATCTGAATGTTAGGGCTGCAGGTGTAAAATATATGGTCAAAAAGACAAACACCTTGGACTGTCACTGAAAGTGTAATTTTTATCAGCATTTTCAGTATGAAATGCTGCCCAGTCACTCGTGAAAGAGCTCACATGAAAGACATTTTCACTTCTTTATTATCCAGATCTAAATTACACACAAAACTTGTGCAATTCCCCTTTTCAAACACCTCTTTCCATGCCGGCATTCCCTCATTCATCCTGCAGAATTTGAAACTGCGGAAACTCTGCTGAATTCCGAGGTGCACATGCTGCTGGAGCACCGCAAGCAGCAGAACGAGAGCGCGGAGGATGAGCAGGAGCTCTCGGAGGTCTTCATGAAAACCTTGAACTACACGGCGCGCTTCAGCCGCTTCAAAAACCGCGAAACCATCGCCAGCGTGCGCAGGTGAGCGGCAAAGTCGGGCTGCAACAAACACTGCGTTAGAGAATTGGATCCCTCACACCCGTCCTGCTTTACAAAAGTGTGGTATCCCATGAACTCTCTCCCCTAGGTCAATCCCCAAGTCCCCAGCCCTGGAAACATCAGTAACTGCTTACCAGAGTTAGACCTCCTGGGGGGAGAAGCACTCCCAAATGGACCTTTGTGTCGCAGCTTCCTCTGGTTTCTCCTTCCCGTCTCCTCCCTGGCTTGGCATCCCTGGTGGCCACCCCCCTTTCCCTGGAGGCCAGCCCTTAGCTCTGACTCCCACCCCTTCCCTTTCTTAAGCTGCCTGCTGCACGTGGTTTGCTCTCTTTCTAGTGGGGTTTCCCTTCAGCTACTGTGTTATTCCGCTGGAATAAAATCTTGCAAAAGATTTTTTTCTTGCCTCTATCGCTGAGCCAGTTGCAGTGAGTGTTGAGTGGAGGTTTGACTGGGTTGCCTGAATGTTAACTCAGCCTGCTTTTCGACAGGAGAGGTTTGTTGAGGACAAGAAATAGGCAGCAGCACTACCACTTCAACACCTGCATTTTTTAACAAAATTACAGCTTAGTGATGTTGAGTGATTTGTTCTTTAATTGAGTCTTGGCTCCCTAACAAAGCAAGAAGTTCTTGATGAAGGGTTATACTTTGTCCAGGTCAAGCCTTCTGAAGTGCTTTGTTTTCAGTATTTCACTGACAGCTGATTGCATTAAATGGGAGGATTTTGTAGACTTTGCAGAATAATTCAGGGGAGGTGGAGTTAGCAGATAGGATTTTATTTTTTCCTCTATGCATTTATATAATGAGGCTTTTCTGCTGAAAAAAATTACTTCAGTGCCAGAAGCAATGTGCAAAAAGAGAAGCATTTGCTTCAGTTTAAGCTCCTTTATATTTCTGTCTTGTAATTCCATCAAATTGTTGTCTTCCCTTACAGCTTACTGCTGCAGAAGAAGCTCCATAAGTTTGAACTGGCATGTTTGGCTAACTTGTGTCCTGAGACAGCCGAGGAAGCAAAAGCTCTGATTCCTAGGTAAGCACTTACATATTGTACAAAGGCTGCTGTCAATTCCCTGTGACCTAAAGCCAGCCATGCCCTGGTACTCTCTCTTCAATCCAGCTCCCTTGCTGGAAAAACATTTGGTCTTGGTCTTTCTTCCCCTGCCTGTTGATCTGACAGCAGTACACTTTGTACATGTCCCTTATGTACTTCTGAGAGCTTTTACTGGATCAAGTGTAAACCTCTTAAATTTGGGTTCTTAGCTGGCTGTGTTTGTTTGGAGTTTTTTTCGTTGGAGCAAATGAACTGCTTTGTGGATAATGTAGGGCAGAGCAGTTGCTTCTTCATGTCTCGATTGGTTACCTCATGGCCTGAGACAGAGGAGGAAATGAAACATTCATCTGAATTACAGTTTTTTCCTTATTTGTCATTATATAAAAGGGAAGGCTTTGGGCTGACCTAATTGTGGGCTCCCAGTACCTGGAAAGAGCCTACCAGAAAGATGGAAAGAGACTTTTTACAAGAGTAGTGACAGCACAAGGGAATTACTTCAACTGAAAGTAGATTTAAATTAGATACTAGGGAGCAATTCATCCCTGTGAGGGAGGTGAGCCACTGGCAGAAGGTGCCCAGAGAAGCTGTGGCTGCCCCTGGATCCCTGGAGGTGTTCAGGGCCAGGCTGGATGGGGCTCTGAACAACCTGGTCTAGTGCAATGTGTCCCTATCCATGTAGGGGTTGGAATGAGATGATCTTCAAGGTCCCTTCCAACCCAAACCATTCCATGATTTTATGTTAAATTTCATAGCAAGAATGGACTGGCTTGTGAGCATGCAGCTATATGGACTTCATACAGAGGTCTGCTTACACCTGCCATGCCTTTTTTGAAAACACCTTTTGAAATTACTCAGCAGAAGGTTCTGGGAACAATGGAGTTCTGTCATGTAAGGAAGAAGCAGTGCACAGGGATTTGAGCACTCTTGGTACAGTGATGTTACAGGTGGTTCCTGGTGGTCACACAGGGGGGTGATGGTGTGTTGAGACTGACAGGAGAGAGTTATGACTGAAGTGAATCAAGGGGAGAGCTTATTTCTGAAACCTTTAATGTCTCCTTATTGCTCTTGCCTTGCAGCCTGGAGGGCCGGTTTGAAGATGAAGAATTACAGCAGATTCTGGACGACATTCAGACTAAACGCAGCTTCCAGTACTAAGGTTAACCCTCAGCCCTGTTATCTGAGCAGAAAGTCCTGAGGACCTGGGCTGTTTCTCAGCCCTCTGGATCAGTCCAGCTCCCAGCTGAGCGAGGGTAGTTGTGGGTGCAGGGTGCTCCAGTTGCCACAGGTGCATTCAGACTGGAGATCAGCATTGTCCTTTTGGTTTGTTCCACGTGTATGTTGGCAAGGATCTCCTGAATTGTGAGAGCAAAGAACCCTAAAGGCCTTTTCCCAGTGGCTCAAGTATTTGTTTCTTCCCTAATTCCTCTCCCCAGGTTGTAAATTTTCAATGTTTTTGGTTTTTAGCAGAAATGTAGATGTGATTTTGTGTTTTTTGGGAACTTCTAAAGGATGTGGAAACTTGTTCTTGGTTCTCAGAAGGTTCAGTGATAAACAGCATCAATATCTGTGGTGTTTTTTGTTTGTTTGTTTTATTGTTTGATCGGGACAGTGAATTTTTACAACTTCAATATTTTTCTATTATTGTTTAGTGTAAATTAAAAGTATTTTTAATTAAAGTTGTGTGTTTTATAAATATTAGGTACATATTATGATTTGGTTAATGAGGAGCTTTTTGATGAATAGATCCTGGAGATCTGGGAGCTCCAAGAGTGTAATAACCCCAGTGCAGTGTAGGACAGTCAGAGGTGTTACTGCAATCACAGCGAGAAAGCATTGGAGCAGCATCTCCCTCTCTGCTCCCCTGTTCTATGCCAAGTGATTGCAGACACCCAATCTGTATCCTGCTACAGAAAAAAAAAAAGGTGAAGAAACCAAATAATTTTGATGTTAACACAGCCAGGTATCCACCCCTGGAGGGATAGACTCCTTAACTAGGTTCCTGACTGCCCTAAGACTGAGATGGAGCCAAACCATAAATAATGGGGCACAGTGGAGGGCTGGCTCCTGGTGCAGCCCGTGGGCATCACACACCCAGTGCTACCAGAGCTCAGCTGCTGGGAGATTCACAGGTTGTTAGCTTTTATTACTCCTTTTGAAAGGAATGTTCTTTTGTGTGGGATAAACTTCTTAAACAAGCCCTTTCAAGTCTTGTAATTTTATCACCCCACCTGAAAGAAGGAAAATTTTGCAGGAAAGAACATTGGGAGAAGAGGTAGACAGATGTGTTAAGACACTATTTGTGATGATAAGCAATAGTCTCACTGATCTTGCAAAAGAGACAGAAATAAAATATTATTTTGGGTCTTACTAGAAATGTAGTGTTGCTGTTGTGCTGAGAGGCTGTACTGCTATGTGACAACATACTTTTGGATCACCTCACCTGGAGCACAGTACCTCAAACAGATTTGTGTATGAGCTGGGGTGGCAGTGGCTCCTTCAAGCCTATAAACCACACATGCAGCTTTACCAGGGTCAGAATAATTCTAACAGAAGAAGGAAAACCAAGGTGGCGAAGCTTTATTTTATAAAGCTTAGTGTCCTCTTTGGACACAGCATATGCTTCCCAGTAGCTGCCCCTGCTGAACCAGGTTTGCTCTGTAAAATGTTTCTGTTCAAGTAGCTTTAAGACATTTTCATCTAAACACACAGATTATTAGGTCTTAATCACAACTAATTCAGGGAAAAAAGCCATTCTGCCCCTCTCTATCTACACTCGCATTACTACTTGACGCCTTTGAAAGCATCCTTAGGACTACCGAGGAGTGTAACAGACCTAGCGATCTGTAAATGATCTCAGGAGTTCCCACCATCCTACGCAAATAGATTATTAGCCTTGACATTAGTAGGTTTTGCTTGTGTTCTGAAGCCCGGTAACGGGGACGAGAATGGAATCACGGAATCGATTAGGTTGGAAAGACCTCTGAGACCGAGTCCAGCCTCCGAGCGAACACCATCCTGCCAAGCAGACCAGGCGCTGAGTGCCACCTCCAGTCTTTCCTTCAGCGCCTCCAGAGACGGTGACTCCACCGCCTCCCTGGGCAGCCCATTCCAAAGGTATTTCTGGGAGCCACACCGGGCGGAGTGTCTTGTAGCGCCTGGGCGTTTGGTGAGCATGAGAGAACTATCACGGAGCAGCGCACAACGCGGCTATGCCGGGAAGCAATTATCGCTCTGGCCGCGGGCAGTGCCTCTTTTGGCAAGCTGTCCCGGGAGTGTCCGGGGCGGGTCCCGGCCCGGCCCCTCTGAGGGACCCCCGGCGACCGCTCTGCTCCACCCCACGAGAGGCGGCCCCACCAGACACTCTGCGCATGCGCGCAGCTCTGCGCACTCTCGCCCTGTGATTGGTACGCCGGCCGGGTCGGCTCGCGGAAGCGGCGCGCGCCCCACCCCAAGCACGCACGCGCGTTACCGCCCGGGGCCCTTCAGGCGCGGCGCCCCCGCCCGCGCGCCCTGACGTAGTGCGCGTGCGCGCTGGCGTGGGGCGCGTGCGCTGCTGGCGGGGGAGGCGGAGGGAAGATGGCGGGCGGCCGCGGGTCGTGAGGCGGCGGCGACGGCGGAGTTTGCCGGAGCCAGAAGGACGAGGCGGGCAGCGAGGTGTCGGTGCGCCTCGGAGTCCCGGTACGAGAGGCTGGCTGGGCGGTGAGTGCGGCTCAGTATTGGGCGGGGCGGGGGAGCAGCCAGGGAAGCGCGGCCGCCTCCGCCATCTTTAGGCCGCGGCCCGGGAGCGGCGCGGCCGAGGCAGGGCGGGGGCCGCGGCGGGAACAGGGGGTGCTCGGGCCGGGGTGCCCTGAGCAGCGGCGGGAGCCGAGCCGGAGCCCAGCGGCACGGCCGGGCCCCGTGGTGGGCTGTGCTCGAGGGCCGGGCCTGGAAGCGGACAGCAGGGCCCCTGTCCTCCTTGCTGCACAGGTGTCTGTTGGTGGCTTCGGCCGAGTCTCTCAGTCCTGGCTTTTTCTACTTCTTTAAATGTTATTATTTCTTAATATTATTCTTCCCTCCGCCTTGGGTCCGAGTGGAGATCGGGTTCTGGCTGCTTTGAACATAGGACTGGGAAGCTCTGGCCATTACGAACCGTGTTAGATATCTCGAATTTTTTACTTATGTGGCTATTTACATGGGTAATTCTCTATGTTTTAAGGAGAGAAGAAAACGCCACGGACGTAGAATACTACGTTCGGTTAGTATTTAAGCTTCTCAGATGCCAAGTGAGATAAATGCATTTGCCAGTAAAGAACGGTCTTAGTTCTGTAGCACTAATAAACATTGGTAAAAGAATGGGCAACGATTATTTTCGGTTTTGTTATGGATCCCGAGGGGGCTGTTGCTCACGTTTTGTACTGTGGAACCCCACTGTTGTTGGAGCGTGTTCCCTGCGATGTAATAACACAGCCGTGTGCAGCACACACTTGCCTGTGCTGGCATGGTGGAGGGGCTGGTGATCGTGTGGTGTCACATTCCACTGGCCGGGACTCATCAGCCTGTGCATGGGTAGCAAACCTAGGGGACGAGTTCAACTTGAAAAAAAATAGCTCAGCGTTTTTCCCTTGGAGAGAGCTCATTAAATTTCCTGCCTCCTTAGAGGTGCGTGTTATTTCTCTCGTGCTGATTGTTATCTTCTTTGTTATGAGTAAATAGTCTCAAATACAGTATTTTTTAATATTAGCAGTTGCTTGAACACATCTGTCTGACAGAGTTGTCATAGGTAAGTAGTTCTGTGCTCTACAAGTCTTGTGCATCATTGTTTCCTTGCTTGCAGTTTGTGGGTACTATTTGGGAATCTGTTTTTCTATGTAGGCAGTGGTCCCTCATCCTTCTTGCAGTGTATTTTTATTCTTTTATGCTTAATTCAATGCTGTAACTTTTATGCTTAACTTATGCTTTGTCCTGCCTTTAAGAGAGGCAATAGTGCATGTCAGAGAGTTTATAGTATCCAAAAAGTGTGTGCCAAAATACTCCAGGGCTCCTAAGTTCTTTTTTGAGTAAACTGACACTTGCTTCTCAGTGATGTGCTGCAATATTCTGCCATCATCTTACTCTGAGACTATATAATAATTAAATGTGTTTCAAAAATCTGATTCTAACATCTTGTTCAGTTGTGCTGTAATAGTTCTGATGAGGAGATCTGAAAATATAGATACTAGAAATAGATTAAAGTATTGAAAGATTGGGGGGAGAAAAAAAACCCTTACAGCTGCAGAGAGTGTTAGGTGTGAGTAGCTACTCATTGAGCTGCTGAAACCTTTTGACTTAAACATCAGTCACTGCAAACAGTGACAGCCATTCCCTGTTGTCTGAAGTGTTGGTCCCTTGGAGCAGTAAATATTGGACTGTTTGGACTGTTGGAATTGAACATTTCTTATCAGTTTTGTCTTCGTGATATCAGCACAGGAAGTAAAAGCCTAACAATCCTAAACTGTGCTTGAGATAGAGGTACTAGAAATGCCTCCTTTTGCTGCAGCAGAGAGACCTTGCTCTGAGGAGGGGATAAGAAGCCTCCTGTTCTGTTCCCATCCCTAGCAGAGGAATCTTCTGACTCACCTGAAAAAACCACTCATGGAGAAGACATTAGGTTGAGTAGCATATGGAAGGAATACAGTTTAATCTGTACTGGGATGATTCCATGCAAAATATTTCATTTTGTGCATCTGCTGGCCAGGTATCTAGGGAATTTCAAGAATTGGTTCAGTAACACTGGAAATGAGAATTATTTTGGTCTTGCTCAAATAGAGGTTATAATTTAGAGAACTGTTTGTGAAAACAAGCCAGAAGCTATCTGCAGTGTGTTTGTGAATTTGACAGAATTTGTTCTTTATTTGCCATGTTTACATTCCTCATACTGGATTGTTATGTTAACAAAAGTAAAAATACAGATCTGCAGGCCTGGTTGTTGTGGTTGATACAGAAACTGAGCATTGTTAGAGCATGGTGCTGGGTAAGAGATGTGCCAAGGGTCTTTCAAAAGATTAAAACTTTAATAACCTTGGTTTTTGCTTCTTATCGTAGAAAATATCTGAAGGTAAGAGCAGAGAAGTAGAGTTTTTGATAGCTAACTGGTTTTGATTTGTGTTTTGCTAGTAATTTCACTTCAGTTTGGAGCATCCATGGTCCCCTATTTTCCAAGTGGTGCTAAACTTCCCAACAATCTGTTCTTGCTCACTAGTATTTAAAAAGCTACTCAGCATTTCATAATGTCACTTGTGGTTCAGCCTGCTCTCCACTCTGGGGCTGGGTGTCCCAGTCACGTTGTTGTGAAACCTGGAATGGGGATGGAAGTGTGTATTTAGCAGGAAAGCAGGAGCTGGTTCCTCTGGTGAGGTAATAGCACTTTTGCTGGCAGTTTGCTGTCGAGGCAGTGAGTTTGCAGTGATTCCAGCCCCGCCTGGGGCTGTGCAGTGATCAGGGGCTCACTCTGCCTGTGGAGGGATCCTGAGACCAAGTTACTCAGTGCTGTAACTCACTGAGCTGATCCCGCTCCTGTTCTACCTCTGCACCACAGCTGGCCTTCTGTCCTGAGCACTTCCACTGACTGGGGCTTTAGCACATTTTCTCTCACCAGTAAAGACTCTAGAATATTGATCATCACTGGTGTCTAACCCTGATAAAGCTCGTGTTGTTCCAAACTATTACATAGAAGTGTTCTAACACATATGAAAAAAAGTATGAGCAATTTTCCACATTCTTTAGACACAAATGAAAACATTTCTTCCTCTCTTATATATTGCATCAAGTAACCCTGGTATCGTTTTTTTCCATCAGTAAAAGAGTTAGAACTTTATCTTCAACTTCATTTTTGCTTTAAATAGGATTTTTTCCATACCCTGTTGTTAAATCTGAACACTTTCAATTTTCTGTTCGCTTTGTTAGTTGATTTTGATGTGATGAACAATAACATGCCATATGAGCTCTTTGGTGCTGTTTAATTAGTCTTCAGTATAATAAAGTATATTGGTTTGAAAAAAATCAACTTTTGAAGCTTTGAAAATATTATCAGAGTAGTTGTAAATTTTATTCAACCTATAATTTTAGGTCATTTGAAATAATTAAAATTATAATATTCATTTGCCTGTCTGGAAGTTGATGCAGTGGTGCAGGTGCCTGTACAGGGGGACCCTTTCTGTGAGCAGAAATAGGATGTTTGTTTTAGTCTGGTCTACTTTTCTGTTTTGACCTGGATGTTAAACATCCAGGGTTCTGGAACCAGTGAGATGGGAAAGAGGAGGTGATGGCAAATCCCTCGCACGTCTCTGCCATGGCTCTGACCTGGGCTGCACTGGCTGGTGGGGAGCCCGATGAGAGGCAGCGTGCTCTGGCCTGATCTGACAGATCAGCTCTTCTGAAATCACATCTCTGAAATTATGGTCATGTCTGCAGTACCAAGGTTTAATCCAAAGCATCTGGTCACGAAGCTTGGAATTTAGGTGGCTGTTGGTCACTCACCTGTGACTTTACCCAAAAGTGAGTGCCATGAAGTTCAGCAGGATAGTCTGACAGGATAGGCCAAAAGCAGTTTTGCCACTAGATTTGTTGGCACGGATCAGTTCTTTATAGTAATGTTTTATATAATTCAGTATGAACACAGGGATGCATTAATTAATCCATGTTTCTGCAGTTTAAGCATTTGAGGATTCCTTTAAATCAGTATCCCCAATCCAAAAGAAACCTTATATAAAAGAATATGATAATGTGTCCTTTTTTATGAAAGAGGCCAGAGACTGGATAGCAAGAAGTCTCTAGCAGTTTGTGTTTGGTATAGTTTTGTGTTCATGGTGCAGTTTTGGCAGCACAGTGACTCATATTTTATTTACTGTGGGTATAGGAGTATTCAGCTGCAGTTTTGGGTTTGACAGGAGCTGCTCTTGGCGCTGGTTAAGCAGCAGCACAGCTCCAGCTAATGGAAGTGCTGATTTACAGCCTGAAGGCTGTGGGTCTGTGCAGTAATCTGGCATGGCATTGCCCAGTGGTAATGCCTGCTTGCCCTGCTTCTGATCCTTTGGTTTTCCTCCTGGTCAGTGGAGTCATTCCCTGGAATTCTCAGTAGTCAGCTGCCTGCCAGGCTGCTCTGAATTTTGACCAACGTTAGCTAAAACAGTCTCATAACAGTGAGCAGTGTTTTAGGTGCATGGCCAGTGTGGTCTCAGATGTTTATGTTGGCTTGAAGGAGGGGTCATGGGAGGGAGCACACACTTGGGCTCAAGCCAGGGCTGCTTTGGTTTTGGTCTCAGCAGTTTTAGTTTGGATTTGGGTCAGCTCAGCAATTCAGTGCTGAAATTCCCTCAGTAGCTATGGCTGCACTTAGGCTGTGTGGTCACAAGAAGCAGCAACCACTGCCCTTGTCCTCCTTCCACCATCCCAGTAAAAATCACCACTTACCTTTGAAAATTTCTTCCTTTGGACCATGTTTGTAAGTAAACCATTGCACCTCTTTGCAGAGACTGGTGAAATGTTGTGGTTGTACCACAAGAAAAGTTGGGAATTGTGCAGAATTGCAGGGACGAGGAGTGCATTGCAGGAGACTGAATGAGTATGTTTATTCTGCAATGTTTGCACTATTTCTCAATTACAGAGTTTGGAGCTAAAGTCATACTAGAATCAGTCATCAAACCATATTTTAAAATCTTTTTCTGTGGATGGATGCAAATATTTTGGTCTGCTTAGCAAATCTAAACTTAATAAATGAAGTAGCTATTTCTAGTAGTATGTAGACTGATAACTGATATAAGCCACTGCTGCCAAGCTTTCTGTGTAGAAGATGAAAATACTGACCTACAACTGGTGATGAAATGCTGCTTTTGACAGGAGAACTTGCTGATATTCTCAAGGCAGGAGATAAGAAGTAGGGAAGAAATGCTAAGGGATTTTAGACTTCTGGAGAACTCCAGCTTTCAAAACTGAAGTTCTCTGGTGATGTGCTGTTCTACTGAATGGTTGTTCTCATGGGGAGATGGATGACTTTTGTATTTAGGGAGAATCTGACACTCAACCCTTTCTCCTTGAAATGCTTTGTGTGAGCTTGACTTTCCTTTACTGAGAAATTTATTGGTACAGAAGGTTTTATTGAACTCTACTAAATGGTAAAAGCAAAGGCTGTTTACTAAAGTGTTTAGAAGTGTTTTTTTAGCAGTTTGTGTCTATATATATATATATATATATATATACACAGATATATATACATAACCTTATATAGGCATTGCATGGCTCATAATCCGCCAACGAAGATCAGAAAACAGATTCCTGGAACAAACTGGCTCTGTGATTCCAGTTAACAGAAGGTGCATTTCTAATTCATTTTCAGTTGTATAAGATGTGTGTACACCCATCAGTTTAGAAAGTGTTCTAGTATTGAAAGTTTCTTGTTATAGGAGAAATATCTAGGTTGGTTATGTTTGAAAATAGGTGAAAATTTCTGACAAAGCTTAGGACTGCTCAAGTGATAGCTATAATTTTATAGATTGAAACTGCAATAAACAGCACTGTTTATTTTTTCCTATTTTAAGTTTGTTCCTCATGGGATTGAACAGTTTCCAGCCTAACCACCAACAAACAGGGATTATGCATTAATCTTCCACACCATACTGTGGCAAAAGAATAGTTTGCATATATGCTAGACTTTCGTATCTCAACTGAAGGTAGTGAGAAGCTACTCACTGTTCCGGAGATCTTCACGTAAATAATCTGCAGTCAGAACTTTATTTGATCAGAATAGTTTTAGAAGTGCTGTTTTCTTGGACTGTTCCCTTAATTTAGCAGGTGTTCTGTCAGATTTGTTGGGGGTTTTTTTGTCTGTTTTAAACTCGTTGGCTTCAACAGTAAGATAAAAAATGGGGAGCATTGATAATTAGCAGCGTTCATCAGCCTTGTTTAGCAGCATTGTGTGATTCAATAATGTTTGAATTGTTTGCTGCAATTCCACTACTTTTGCTTAATGTTGTCTCTTCATCAGCTGAGTCTAGGCATAACAACTGTAGGTATTAATTTGCATATTTTGCTATAAACATAGTTGCTAATTTAGCTATTCTGCTGTTGGGGCAGATAAGAAATTTCTGTCTTTGATAAGTATGTGTGCATCTGCTACATCTTTTTATGAAAAGAGGATAAAGAATCCCTTTAAAAAATCATCTTTGATATTGTGAAGAAAACCTTGTAGAGTAGTGTGTTATAGGCCATTTGTTCTGCAGTGTGGATGTAGGGTTGTTTAGTCTCTCCTTTCCTTGCATTGAATATGTAAGGTGTGTAAATAACCTTGAGGTGCCCAGAAGATGAGGGCTCTGGTGCACAGTCTCCACCTCTGGATGCAGGTTAGGGTATGGACATCAGTGGTGAATGGATTTTAGCATTAAAATATGCAGCAAAATAAAAAGCTCTTTTATCTTGGAGTTTTTACTGAGATATAAAATCTCATTTTGGTGAGAAAAGTAGAAAAAGGATCTTTGAAATACAGTTAATAACTGCTGAAAAAGATTGCTTTTAGTTTTTTGGGTTTTTTTTTTTTTAACCTTCTTACACTTTTCACCATATAAAGGCACATTTTTTTCACATGATCACACATGATAGCACTATCATCCTGCCCCCTGCTACCCCTTGCAGACTTCAATTGTGTAATTATAGAAAATTAAGACACTCTTTTGCCTTTATTTTACCCAGAAACTGGAATGGCAAACAGTATTATTTTGTCAGATGGGCCTGAGTAACATTAAAGGGGGGGAGAGGGGCAGGGAGTGAGCATTCCTGGGGTGTTGAAGTAAAGATTGCCTAAATTCTGTTGATATTTGCAGCTTCTCTTCTATGGAAAAGCAAATGTTGCAAGAGTTCTGGGTATGTTTGGTAATAATTTAACAGATAAAGGTTGTGAAAAGTAAATCTTTGTAACATGTTACTACTCTTTATAATTGCCACATTTTACTAAAAAGGCTCAGGTGTCTTTTCAGCATTGAATTTGCAACTCTTTGGGTCTCAGACACTCAACTGTATTTAGTATATTAAAACGTATGTTTCTGTTCCATGGTGTGAATGAGGAGAAGGAAACTGTTGGTAGATTATATGAACTTGCTTTTCTTAATCATCAGAATTTCAAGAGGTTGTGCCTGAAGCAAAGACAATTTGCTGTGTTTCCCTGCTTCAGTTTTGCCCTGCAAACTGTCTTAGTCTTTCTGGTCCTTTTCCCTTCTGCTGATAAAAAAGTCCTCTGAAGAATTTTTTTTGAGAGTCTCGTCTCACTCTTTCTCCTCCTCTGTCCCTGTCTATCCCATTGTGTAGCTAACAGCAGTACTTGAGTCAAGAGGGATGTGAGGAATGGCTCACCAGGAACACCTGGAAATGAGCAAGGAGAGTGGGCAGGCAGAGCCCCCTGGGTGTGGATGAGCTGCAGAATGACTGGCTGCTCACAGAACAGCCCAAGAGCTTCAGTCAGTGAACAGGAAACAGCACCGTTCTCCTCACAAGAAGGCCAACTTTCTTGAATGAAACTGGGAGGAGCATGCACACAGATTCTGCTATGACTTCTGTTCACTAAGTTTTGATATTATAACCAGATGAAGTGTCTTGATATTTAGCATTAGCAAGGATGACAGGCTTTTTCTTTTTCTTTTAAACTACTTTTCGTAAGTCAGGTTTTTAGTATCTGTCATGACATGTTTATGAGTGTTAAACATCAGTTTAAAGTTTTGTTTCCTGACAAAGTAGCAGCTCCAAGGTAAGACAGCATCAGTAATCACTTCAGCATGAAAACCAAACTGTGAGTCTTCAGCTAGGTGAGATGAATTGTTATCGCAGGAACTCCCAATAAAAGCCAGTTTAGGTTACCGTGCACCTCTTGATAAATACTAAGCAGCAGTTGAAATAAAGGGGTATTTGGGAAGTTTAGAGGGAGGGAAAATGTGCTATTAAAAAAACATTGTGAGTAAACTTTAAGGTGAAACCAAGGTATCCACTTGGTAACAGTAAAATCATGGCAGCAAACCATGATTTTAGCTGAGGTGCAATCTGTGGTTGCTTCCATGTTTTGAAGTACAGCTCAAGAAACTGCAGCTCACAGAAGGTGCTTCTGTGAGGTGCAGAAAGGCAAAGATTCCAGGCTGCTGCACTCATGAAGGCAATTTTCTGTACTGTAGCCAGAGAGGTGAAGCAGGAGCTGTCTAGAGTCTTGTGAACTGAAGTATTTTCAGGGTTTTTATAATGTATGTAAGCACATGATCTCCTGTAAATATGTCTGCTTTGGAATGAGTCAAGGGTTCAGCATGAGCATAAAATAAGGAACATTTGTAATTTGATTATGAGGTCTTTGTTGAGTACTAGAAATCCAAAATTGGAAGTGTTTAAAGAAGGAGTTAAAGTGTGTGTAACTTACATGCAGCTAAGCAGGCTCAGCTGTTGAAGCTTGTCTCTGTAACAGAGAGCTCCAGACTGGCTGTTTGCAGGTGCTCTCCATGGCGATTTTAGGTAGCTCCATTTGTCTGTAAATTTGCTCTCCTGTTTCAGAAGTTCTTGAACATTGTGTGTTTTTATGTGAAACTTAAAGTTGAAGGCCTTTTTTGTCTATTAAATATCAGCACTCCTTTTCCTTCAGGAATAAATAAACCCTTTAAATCCAAAACTGCATCAACATAACACCATTTTGCCAAGTTGCACGTTCTGTCCTTTTACACTCTATACAGCATGTAAATAAATTCAGGTTCTGTTGAAAATCCGAAGGTTTGAACTTCTTGGTGAATCTGGGCATTGTGAAAGTACAGAACTGAAGTTAAAGGAGAAAAAAAGTGCTGCTGCATTTTAGGTTTTTGGTCATGTCAGTGTAGGAGATTCTGGGCTGTGCATAAAACAAAAAGCTTCGGAGTATTTCCAAGAACAGATCTGTGAGGCTTTTGGGCAGAGTAGTTTATTGTGACTTAGACAATTATTACTTGAAGTGTATTTCTGCAATTTCAATGAAAAAAGAGATTTTTATTTTATTTTTTTTACATTTTCTGTTGGAACACAATGACTGGAATGGGGAAAGTTACTAAATTCTTTCCCTTGATTTGGATGGTCAGAATTTAAGCCCCATTTCTAGGAAAATTTGGTTCACAAATAGAATACAATAGAGAATGGTTGCAGATGTGTGTTGGGAGCAGAGCAGTAGAGGCCAGGGAAAAAGTGCTTGCTGCAGAGAATAGGGATGTTGCATAATAGCAGTGTTGTATAACACAGGGCAGTATTTCTGCCTTGAGTTTGTTGATTTGCTGTATTATGGACCTCCAGCACCTGTAGATAATTAAGGACTCTCAAATTGTAAGAATGGTTTTGGTTTTAAGTTTAAACTTCCTATGCTCACATCTGCATGCCTTGTAGGAAATCTCTTGAGATGTGCATATAAAAATGCACAAAAATGCATGCTGCAGTGCCTTTACATAATTCAAAAGTGGGAATAATACTTTAAAATATTCAGAGGTCAAGAACCTTACATAGTTATTTTTGCTGTTGGAGGTCTGATTTTGACTAAAAGGTTGAGCAACTTTGTACTTCATTATTGAATCTAGTTTTTAAACTAATTTTATAATCCTGCTTAATCCACCAATTCTCATAATCTGTCTCAAATCTGTTCTGAAGTAAAAATAGTACAACCTACATGTAATAAGAAAAGTACTCAAAATTACTTGAGATTTTTGTTTTTTTTTTTTTTTTGTCTCACAAAGATGTAGAATTCTGAGACGTTGGGTAATTTGGTTTTGTGAATCTGATTAAGTGTTTTTCCAATGCAGTAGGAAATTGAAACACAAAGCAGTTTGGGGAATTGGTCAGATTAATCTGTTTTCACTACATCTGCAGTTTGGCATAGTGGTTTTTTGGTTTTTTTCATGTTTTTGTGAGTGTTTTCTGAGTGGATTTACCTTATGTGCAGTGAAGGAAATGTAAGATTAATCTTTTCTTTAGAAACTCTTGACATCTGAATGGCGCAGAAACCAAATCTTATCTGTTGTGAGAGATTAATTCATTGACAGACTTGGAAATTAGTTTTGGCAGATTTCAAGTGTGTGTTCAGGAAAATGTGGAAGAAGCTTGCTTGCTGCTGGTTTTACAGTGGCTTTGGTAATGTGATTTTCTGATACTTTTGCAGGTTTTAAGCATACCTGCAGCACTCTTGCTCCATTCCTGTCGGTGAGTGAAGCAAGGAAGATGTAGAAACCCTGACTGAGAACAAACCTTTTGCTCAGGTTCATTTTCTGTTTAAAAGAGAAATCATTTTGGGTCTATCTTATTTAGTATAAAATAATTGGAAGACTATTTAAATGGTTTGGAGAAGTGAAGAATCTTTTTTTTCCCCTGTGTAACCCCTGCCTGGAAATTTTATGATTTTAGGATTTCAAGAACTTTTCTGCCACTCTGCTCAGTCTTTAACTAGGATGGCTGACTCTTTTTCTGTGTAATAGAGAAATTATGTGTGTGTACACTCATAATCGTTTCTTTTTTAAAAATATAATTTCTTTTTAATTTGTAAAAAATATATTTTTTTTTTCTAAAACGTGGTTGCTGAAGGTGACAAAAGTTTGAACATTTATGTCTAGAATATATGTTTTCACATAATTCTTTTGCACTGGGAAGAGGCTGGATGAGGAGGCCAAGAGAGCTTTCCTTGGGAAGGGGAAGCCGTGGAAGGATCCACTGCTGGTGTCCAGAGCAAAAATTCATATTTTCCCAAAAGAGAAAAGAAAGGCAGATCTTTTGGAATACAGACATTAAGTGTTGATTCTCTGCAAAAAGGGAAAGGAATAACATTAAATTGCATTTGATGTGATTGTTTTTCTGAACAGGCGTGCTTATTCAGATGCATTTATAGATTTCTTAATACACAAATTAAAAGTGCAGAGAGATGTTTTCTCATAGATGACTACTGACAGTAGGACTTCTTAATTTTTAAAAGGAATGTAGTTATCTATACATTGTAGATGTGAAAGTGCTTTGCTGATCAAAGAAAGATGTATTGAGCAATAAACTTGGCGGGGTGCCTTTGCACAGTGGTGTTCTTACCTCATTCTTAGGCCTCAGGAAGCTCGGGTGGTTCTTCTCCAGTCCCGTGTTTTTCACCCAGTGTCCCAAGCCATGTGTTGAACTCCTGTGAGCTGTTGCAGTGCAAGTAACTCCTGTCCTTTCCACTGTTTCTGTTACACCAGAAAAGTGCTTCTTTTAGAGTCTGTGGGTACTTTATAGTAGAACTAGTACTTGTTTAAAGAAGTATTCTATCTATACACTCAGGAAATGTGCAGCACTCCTTTTCTTTTGCTGCTGTAGCCATTTCAGGCAGTGTCTGTTAAGCTTCAGCGTGGGGTTTGCAAAGTGGCTGCTGCTTGCACTCTCCACCATAACTTTCTTTGCTCCCATTTGGAAACATAGTTTTCTTTTGCCATACTCAGTGTATAACTCACTATGTTCCACCCAAGTGTCTTTGCCTTCACTTAAAAACACCTATTAAACAGGCAAGGATGTTTTAGTTACCTGGATTTCATTAATAATGAGCTTTATTTTTTGCATAAACCATATTAAATATCTCAAGATTATACATAAATAGATTTTTTTCTTATAGTATTGAGCTACCTATAAGGAGTGATGTATTTAATATAAGCCATCACTTTTTTTCTCCTAGCTTTGCTAGTTTGGTGGTTTTAGTTTGGTTTGAGTAGCCTAATTTGTCTGATTTAGTGAAGTTATGTGTGAAATGCTTTGGTTGCATGATTGAAGTTGCAGTCTGTCAATTGTCAAAACTTAATGCAAGGTTCATTTTTATATAAAAGGAACAACTATATCCGAAGAAGATGATAAAGTAACAATACTACTGTGTTAAATGCCAATATTACCTTTGTAGCCTTATTTGGGTTAATTCATTAAAACATAAATTCAGTGGTAACCATTTTCTGTAATTGGCTAATACCATGACTTTTTGCTCATTTTAAAAAGCAGAGAAACTGCCCAAATCCATCTGCCTTTACTCCATGCTGCTCTGGGTGTGAGAATTTTGGGAGTTTTTGTATTTTTAATTCTCTTCTCCCTCTGATTGCTTGATGGCATTAATAGGCCTGGCATCCTTTTGGCACTGCTAGGGAGGAATGAAGGCCTTGCTCTGTAGGCTCTATATCCCCAAATTCATTTATGTCTCTAAATGTGTGAGGCTTTGAAAAGGGTGTTCTTGGGGACAGGAAGTAGAAAACTGATAAAGATGCATGGAAGAATGGAACACAGAAATAAACTTAGTTCATATTATGCTAAGGGTGTAATGAATTAGAATTAAAAGCAGTCGGTTGGTAACATTACTGTCCAGAAGCAATAAAATGAGACGTGACTTATGCCAGATGTTGGAAAGAAATCTTGAGGTTGCTTCTAATTGTGTGAATTAAGAAAAACATGGTTTCTTCCATTTAAACTCCTATTGGTGGACTCTAAAATAAAGAACATTTTGGTACTTTGCTTAAACTAGGAAATCAGATGTTACTACGCTGGATTGCACTGTGCCCTCTAATATTTGTTTGCATGTTTCTGCTTACACTGCCAATACAAAAGGAGCTTTAGCTAATTGACATGCTGAATTCTGAATTCTTTTTTTATCAACTACACTGTTGACATTGTAGTTGATAAAAAAAAAAAGATCTTAAGGAGCCTGCTGAGGCTTTGGTTTGTCCCAACAAAAGACCAAGTAGGATACTGGTAACCATTAAATGGGTATATTTCTGTGACTCAAATAGAGGTCTTAGGAAGAAAATGCTCTGGTTTCATGTGAGAATTGTGTGCCAAAACCATTTCTTTCTAAAGCTGCTTTGTTTGGAAGCTTCACATTAAATGCACTAATGTGTGTGTGCACACATTTTTTTTATATCTATTCATAGATGATATACTGGTCATATGCACATATGATGTGATAAGGATGTTATGTGGATAAAAACATAATATTTGAAGCAATTATTAGAAGAAAATGGTCCTAAGCAGCTGGATAAACTTTTCTCAGAGTTTGTAAATGCAGGTAGAAGGCTTTTTGTGATAAGAGAGTGATCTCAAAAGTTGAAGAACCAGAATATAAATTCTTCATTTTTCTGTCATGTTGTTGTAGTTGTGGTGTCACTTACTGTCTTGTCAGAATCATGAGTGTGGAAGGATCTGTAGGCATGAAGAGGGGTAATTAACCTTTTTATGGCATTGGTCCACTATTTGCTGATACGGATTGCACCTTAAGTGAAGGTTGTTTATGCTAATTTAAGCTAGACACTGGTTGCACTTACCTAAAACTATTGCAATCTGAATTGACCCATATCACACCTAATGCTGTATTTACCAATGATAGTAATGCAGAAAATTTCTTTGGCATATTTTTTTTTCCCTGGAACATGAAAATAAAGTATTAACTTGCTGCTTTGCAGTGTTCCCCCAAAAAGGGATTTTTGGGATGTAATGTTTCCTTGCAAATGATATATATTTTTTTTTTTTTTTTGGAAGCCCCCCAGTATAGATCCTTGTCCACATTCTTGGTCTCAGTTCTTGACATTTATTTTTGCATTGCCTATTAGAGAGTACAGATGTGTGATTTCGAAAAAATACCTTTTTCTCTCTGGTTTAGAGCACTGATTGGTGTAAGGGAGTGTCAAACTTCAGACTTGAGAAAGAGTAGTACTGGAAATTTCATCTGGGTTTCTGGGGCTTTTTGTGGTGTGTTGTTGGTTTTTGTAGGTTTTTTTGATTGTTTGGTTTTGTTGGGTTTTTTCCTCTGACTATTAAATAATTCCATTTAGGAGACTTAATGGACTTGTGTGTTTAATGCCAGCTTGTTCAACTCATTTGAAGAAGCTGCTTTCTGTTTTTCTATATAAACCCCCAACAATAAAACTGTACCTTTGATATTTTACACGTGAAACCTTTACAACAATTGGCTATCTCCTGCCAAGAGAATTTGAGATGGTGTTAGGGGGTTTTGAAGTAATTCCTGTGTGAGGAAGTCTGCATACCTTGTTTCAGGCAACCTGAACGTTGTCCTAGCTGTGTATTCCAGTGGGGTTCTGGAGTGGGAGTGTTGCAGACAGTCAGACAAGTATGGGGTCTGGTTAGACCGCCTGGATGCCTGGAATGGGGCAGCTTCCAGGCAAATGAGCCTTCAGATGAAGGTTTGTTTTTTGAAAGCTGTTCTCTGTCTTCCCCCCTTCATCCCAGTTACCAAGTTGGTCTAATAAGATGCTCCATCTGCCAAAGATGTTAAATTTCCTTCCCTGTCTCATGGAGATGTGCTGGTTTAGTTTGAACTTGTTTGTCTTGAATGGAGAACAGTTGTGATGGCTTTGGTGTGGGAGTGTGTGTCGTGAGGAGCTGGCTGCTGGAGTTCCTTGTTTCAGAGCTGGCTGTCACACTTTGTTACATGAAAAGGAGAGTGTAAGTCCTGAGTTTGCAGAGCTGTTCACTGCTCTGTGCCAACAAACTGCCTGCTACTTACAGGACAGCCTGCTCCTAGTGGTTAGAAAGAACCTCTTACAAATAATCAAACTCTGTGCTGCTTTTAAATGGTCTCTTATATCTAACATTTCTATCTTAGCTTTATTTTGCTGCTTAAAAAGGGAAATGTTTTTGAACGACTGAGATCAAAAAAACGAGATAAAATTGTAAAATTGGCAGTGAAACAACTTTTCAGCTCTTTCAAATTGAGGATACAAGTATTTTGACTATGTAGGAAAGTACATTCATTAATTTACAAGTAGATTATGTAGTCTTTTTTAAAAAGAAATCTGCTATTTCTTTTTTTTATTACATGCAGTTTGCTTCTGTGTAAACATTTAACCCTTAGTGCAAAGGAGAGTTTGTAGGTGTTTATGAATTTTCTTGATGACAGTGCTAGTTTCTTTTGGTTAAATGTTTTCCAAAATGAGTTTAGGATGTGGGGGAGAACATGTTCAAAAGGTAGTTTGAGCTTTCATTGGTTCAGCGAGTGTCAGTGCTTAGTCTGAAGTTAGTATACACTCTAAAGACTGTGGATATTGTAGTTTTCAGCTCTGAGGGAGTTGCTATGAGCTCACCACTTAAGAATTTCTTAGACTGAAAAATGAGATTTTACACTTATTTCCCTCTGTCAGAAAAATTCTGAATATTGGAATTTTCTCCCTTTTCCTCACGATTTCTTAACATTCTCAGTGAATCTTAGTTGTATCTACAAAACCTTGTTAAATAAGTGTGATTCATTTATTTTGCAGTCACAGAATTGAAAATATACCTAAAGGTAGATTGTGATCTGCAGTCCATTTGCAAGAAGTTGTGTGAAAGGAGTATAATTTTATTTTTAGGTCATAGAATAAAATGTTGAGTCAACATTTGAAAACTTTTTTAATAGCTAAAATAATTTATGATTAATGTGGTGTTTACTGGTTTTTTATATTGAATCTGAAATAGCCTCTGTTGAAGGTTCTTGCCATTTCTTTATAAAACAGTATAAACATTTGTTTATACTGTTTTACTGAGGACATTCTTTTCCTGCACATTTTTAATTTGGGGATGGCAATGCAGACCTAATAGTGATGTATTTCAATACAGAATTCATCCTGATAGAGAAGAAAAGTATTTACATGCTTTGATGTTGCATGGCACAGAGGAAAAATAATAATTATTCAGAGGAAGAAGCAAATTTATTTTTTACCTAGAAACGCTAATTTCTGAAGGTGTTACTCTAAAGTTAGGGAAGATGCTGAAGTGGGATTTTTGCCATGCTCTGTGGGAAATGACTTTGTAGAGCAGCCTTGCTCGCAGCAATGCCCGTGTGCTAAGCAGTGCTGTGCTCCGCAGCCTCCCAGCAGGACGCAGCCATGGCCACGGAGATCGGCTCCCCGCCCCGCTTCTTCCACATGCCGCGCTTCCAGCACCAGGCGCCGCGGCAGCTCTTCTACAAGCGGCCCGACTTCGCCCAGCAGCAGGCCATGCAGCAGCTCACCTTCGACGGGAAGCGCATGAGGAAAGCTGTCAACAGAAAGACCATAGACTACAATCCTTCCGTCATCAAATATTTGGAGGTCAGTAAAGGGATTTTTTGATTTTTGTTTAGAAATCGTTTTTATTTTCTTCCTGATATTTGGGGTTGTGCTTTTCGGTTTCCTCAGAGGAGTAAAAATGGGGGTGTTAAAGTGCTGTGTGCTGCTGCCTGTCCCTGGTCCCCAGCAAGCCTCTCCTGTCGAAAAGCAGGCTGAGTTACCATTCAGGCAACCCAGTCAGTCCTCCACTCAACACTCAGCACAGCTGGCTCAGCGACAGAGGCAAGAAAGGCTCTTTTGCAAGGTTTTATTCCAGCAGAGTAACACCATCGCTGAAGGACAAACCCAGGGAAAAAAAGGAGAATGAACCACGTGGAGCAGGCAGCTTGTAAAGGGGAAGGGGTGGGGGCTGGAGCTAAGGGGTGCGCAGAGGGGCCTGGCCTCCAGGGGAAGGGGATGGCCACCAGGGATCCAGGCCAGTGACAGGGGAAGGAGAAACCAGAGGAAGCTGTGACACCAAGTCCACGAGGGAGACTGTTTTTCCCTTTGGGAGGGATGACTCTGTGGTGAGCAGTTAACGTTTCCAGGGCTGAGGGCTTGGGGGTTGACCAAGGTGGGAGAGTTCATGGGATGCTACAGAGGAGGAATGGGAGAGCTACTGCTGCATTTTTAACCAAAATTAACAAATGCTTGTAAATTTGGTATATTGTGAATAAAAGGCGAGGTTGAGCATTGGCAATAAAACTGCAAGTGTTCTGTATTTTGTGTAAATACCAACTTCTGTGTTTTATCTTAAAATTCCAAGTTGGCGTGCAGTTGAATATCTTGTGTAATGTTCTGGCTTTTCATAAAAAATTGATTATAAGTAATGTAGTCGTTCTTATTTTTGTTTTGAAGTAGAAATTCCCCAGAATGGAAGATGAACCATTGCCCCTTCCCCTCCATAATCAGGCCACTATAAATATTATCTCATCATTTTACTAAATAGCTCTTCAGCTTGCAGTGTGGCCTCTGAAAGTCATTTCTATACGGTTAAGAAATAGAGAAAAACTTCAAATTTTATTGAAGAAACTTTTCTGTAAAAATGATTATTTAGCTCACCTGATGGGATAGCATTACTTGAGAAATACAATTTTCTCATCCAAGATTTACTCTACAAGTACTGGATGTTACCCTGGAAGAAACAGAATGAAATCTAAATACTGGCATTGTTACAGCTGCAAGAGCAAAATGGCAAAAATGCGATGAAATTAATTCCATCTGCTATGGCCAGTGCATGGTTATAGTTTGTGGGTGTTAACAGTTAGGTTTTCATAATAATTAATCCATTATCTAAGATCTGTTCAAACATCAAACATTTTAAGCACATTTTTGTCTTTTAGGAATGCCCCAAAAGAGATTCTATTAGTAGTGGACTATTCTAAAAAACAATTTTGAAGTCCAGGACCCTGTTACTGTGGCAGGAATAAGCACCCTCAAAATTCTGTTTATTAAAACATTAACATCATAGAAAAAAAAATCTGATCTCCATCTGCTGACTTCACTACTACTGATTTTATTTAATGTGATTCTAGGAAAAAAAAAACCAAATCAAGAAAATGTGTAATTTGCTCCTGGTTTAAGAGGTTGTAGCAAACTGTAATGGTGCATGCTGGGAATGCTTTACCTAGAATTGTAACTTGTTTCCAGTATGTGCACAGATCCAAATTGGTAGGGTCTGTGGCTCAAAGCCAAAATAAGTGATTGAATTCTAAATTCATGAGGAGTGTTTTTGAAAAGGTTTTGTTCGACAACTCACAAAATTTAAGTAATTGAAGGCATTGTTACCCTTGGTCTTCTAAGCTGTGACCTTTTGAAAGTGTTGTCTTTATGCTGGCTCTGCAGAAGGATCTTCTGTAGCTGGTGCTGCTGTGTGGATTTCATGGGCAGCTCATCAGCACAGCTGCTAATGGTGTAAATTCTTGTCCTGAATATAAAGCTTTGACACTGGGCAGCAGAGTACCACAGTAATGTTCCTTGTTACATAGGAGTGCTGCTTTCCTGGAGTTGCTTCAATCTGTTGAAATTAACACTTTAAACATTCCTGACTCCTTTTCTTACAGAATATAAATTCCACTTGTTCCTTTCCCTGAGCCCAAAGTCTTAACACAGTTCATTCTAAAATCCTTGGAGCACTTTAAAATTTCCCAAACAGGATCTCCATGTGTTTCTTACTTTGTTACTTAACAAGGAAGTACACTGTTATGAACTAGGAGTTGTTTTTTTCTTTCCAGAATAGAGTGTGGCAGCGAGACCAGCGAGATATGCGAGCGATCCAGCCCGATGCAGGATATTACAATGATGTAAGTAAAGTTTTCCTATTCACTGATAAAGTTGTGCATATAAAATTTGTCCAGAAAATTGGAAGGATTCTGCCTGTCAGCTGAGGATATTTTTGTATCTGCAAAAAGCCTTTAAGCTGTGAAGGGTATCTTCACTCTAGGTTATTTTGTTCTCTTGGAATCTATGTCCATGAAAGGACCTTAAGGTTGGACAGGCTTTTAATTTCTGTGCATAGGAACTTTCATCATGCACTGAGGTTGCAAAGCTGCTCTTGAAGATGCTTTCTGGATGTTTGTGTTGTTAAATCATGCAGACTCTTTGAAACACTTCTACCAACTTACTTCTGGTAATATCCCTGTAAATGATAACCTTGCTTTTCCAAAAATGGGTGTTTAGAATGTGTTCTTTTCTTGAAGGCTCTGATTTAAATGTCATCAGGAGATGTTTTCCTTCTTCTCTTACAGTTAGTGCCTCCTATAGGAATGCTGAACAACCCTATGAATGCTGTGACAACAAAATTTGTTCGGACATCTACTAATAAAGTAAAATGCCCAGTGTTTGTTGTCAGGGTGAGTACAGTGTTGGAAGTACTGTGTTGTCTTAATTTAAATAAGACTGATTCTTATCTGAACAAGATGGCAGTCATAGCATCTTTAAATAAAAATAGCATGTGTAGTGTATGGACTACTTCTGTGTCCAGTCTTTCTATGGAGAGCTTTAGGAAAATAAATTGTAAATTCTGAGTACACAAGAGTTATTATTCTCAGAGTTCGGGGTGCAATTCCTACCTTCCTTACTACATTTCAGAGACCTGACATGTCTTGACTCAAAAGAAAGGAAATTTGGTCTCTGTGCTGTTCGAGTCTCATAGCAGCTTTTAACAACTTTTCCATGGTGTCACAAGTATTGTTTACTATGGATATCGTGTGCTAGAAATACACTCGTGCCAGTAAACTGTTTCATCTTTACTACTACAGTTTTTCATTGTTTTTACAGTGGGCTTTGTCCTGTTGTAACAAAAGTCAAAAGTCCCCTGGCACAGTTTTGCATTTTTGCCTTCTTGCATCCTCCAGAAAGTAATTTAGTAGCTTCCGTTTCCACAGAGTCCCTGAAGAAGCTCATGATTTATTTGGAGAATTGTGAAGAAATATTTGAATGTTATATTTGCACAGTTTAGTTAAATGTTTCTTTTGCAGTGGACTCCTGAGGGGAGACGCTTGGTCACTGGTGCATCTAGTGGGGAGTTCACTTTATGGAATGGACTGACTTTCAATTTTGAAACAATATTGCAGGTAAAGTAATCTGTCAAGATTTCTTTGTATTTCCTTGAGGTCTTGGAGCATGTTTTAGGAACACATCTTCACCCTGTTCATCATGGGTCTGTGGTCTGAGTGGTGATGGGAGCCTTAGAGGTCTTCTGTCTTGTTGTGATCCCATGTCAGGCCATGGCTACAGGCAATTCATTTAATACTTCTCATTCCACCTCCATCTTCTATATTAACTGTTCTCAAGAATGTACTATGAGTATTTGTAATTAAAAAAAAAACACTTTGAAAACAAAGTGCAAATACTCTTATTATTTAGAAGACCACTGTATACAGAGTAAGGGATTTCCCCCCCCCCAACATCTTGAATGTAATTAGATCATCATTGTTCTCGTTTCCTCATTGCAGCTGTAAAGTCGGAACTTTAGTAACTTCAGTGTTTGTGTGGATCAGAGAGTATTGGAATGTGTTTGCTAGAAGTTCTGTTTCTGAATTTGCAGGCTCACGACAGCCCTGTAAGGGCTATGACTTGGTCACACAATGATATGTGGATGCTGACAGCAGACCACGGGGGATATGTGAAATACTGGCAGTCCAACATGAACAACGTCAAGATGTTCCAGGCACATAAGGAGGCGATTAGAGAGGCCAGGTTTATACACAATATACCATTTTCTGTAGTACCTATTGCCATGATTAGACTGTTCTCTAAGTGTATTCTGGGTGCAGAAATGCATGGGTTCTGTCAGATTCTGGGAAACTTCCTGCACCACATAAACAGAGTATTTCCTTTTGTTTCCACATTCTCACCGTTTTGCTGGCACCTTTCTGAATTAGTATTGTCCCAGTATCCGCCTCTGCAATATGTTAGAGATGTATTTGTCTGCCGCATTTTGCACTGGTATTCTTTTCATTTTTATATGGTGACGATGTGTATCAGTTATTCCTTTTTATACGCACTGTGTAAGACAACAATTTCATTCCAAATAAAGAATTCAGTCTTTAATAATCTAACTGAATAAAATATAAAGCCTTCAGAAATAAAACACCTGCATAGTTCTCACAAAATAATAAAACACTAAATAAAGTGAAGAACTGCTTGGCTTGGTGAAGCCAAGACTTCCAGTAATACTAAATACCCACGCAGACTGCCACATACAGAAGTCTAATGTTAATACTGAATGGGTTCTTCAAGCTTGAAACTGTAAGAAAGCTATTGAAAAGAAGATTGTAGGATATTCTCTTGGTTCAGTGTTGATGCCTCAGTTGTGCAAATGTCTATATAAAATCAAACCTAAAGTGATACTTATCAGTAAGATGTAAATGAAGGGTGTTTCTAGAACAAACCTGCATATAATTTTTAGTAAATGTTTTTAAAGTAAGCCTGAAGAGAAGCTGCAGATCCCAAATGGCGCTAAAACAGTGTTTCTTTGGGTTCAGGTGCTGGCCCATGGTGATAAAGGTTCACTGCCACAAACTCACTTTCCACTAAAGTCACCATTTTTCTTGGTAGGGTGCAGCATTTTCTGCCAGAGTTTGGTTATGAGAAGTGCTTACTTTGGATTCAGTTACTATCTGACTATCATGGCCATGCACTGAATTTCTCTACTGCTTTAGGCCCTTTCTTGATCATAAAGATCTAGGATTTCACAAGGGCTCCCTTGTGGTCTTTCACTGCACCAGAAAGAAAGTTGAGTGCCTGTCAGTTGTTGGAGGTGTTCTGGCCCTATTCACATGATTAAATAACTCCTTGCTTTTCCAGTGACTTTCATCAATCAATGTTAACTGCTGAACCTGGAAGCTGCTTACATGTCTGTAGGATTATTTTCATGTTGTTGGTGGGGTGTAATAAGAGGGAGTGTTTCCAAATTGCTCTTATAAGTGTTTGTTTTATATAGGTTTTTTTCCCCCAACAGTTAAACCAAGTAGTATTTTCCTGTAACCAGCTTTCCCTTATGTTTTGCTTCTCTGCTGCAAAGCACCTGTGGCTGAAGAGGAGTTTTTTCCTAAGAACTGTTCTCCTGTGCTTCTGTGCAGTGTCACTTTCTTGTGGTATTACCAAACATGAAAATCTAGGCTGACAGTTACCAAACCATATTGATGTTGCTTCTCATCCTGCAGAGAAGGCACTACTGTGTGCAGTCACTGATAGGAAGGTGCTAAGAATAAATGGCAGATTTTTTCCTCATTTGACAGGGGACTGCAATGCAATAGTAACCCTATGCTGAATTCATGTCTTGTGGTGAAGTGCTGTTTGGCAGGCACTGTATTCACTTACAAGTGCCTATGTTCAAATGCCTCCTTCAGTGTATAACACATTACAGTATAATTTTGCCCTGTCTGAGAAGCATAGATAATCTGTTAAATGCTGACTTCTTTCCCCTGCTGTGTGTCTTCATGTAACAGTTTCTCACCCACGGATAATAAATTTGCTACATGCTCTGACGACGGCACTGTTAGAATCTGGGACTTTCTACGTTGCCATGAGGAGAGAATTCTTCGAGGTATGTGTACCAAAAGTACTGATTGGGGTATTTCAAGAGGGGGAAAACCTTTTTTTTTTTTTTTTTCTTACTAGATGTTCACAATACAGCAGTATCAGCTTGTCTACAATTTTTTTCTTAATGCTCCAAACAAGTTTTTGTTTGGCTGCTGCTATAGGTACCTTATATTCATTCAGAGAGGCTGCAGTTCACAAGGGCATTAATTACACTGTTTACTCTCCACTTGAGCTCTAAACAATGGAGGTGGATAGAAGGACATTTTACTGCTCCTAATTAGGTAGAAACAGCTATTTCTGCATCAGGAATACATTTATCTTTCTCCAAAGCTTAATCTTTGTGGCTGCTGTTACTTCAGAATTTGCATCTTCGTGCAGAGGATTCCATTCTTTTCAGGGGCATAGCTTTCATTTTGATTTCTTCAGAGGCAAGGTGGTTATTTCTCATTCCATAAGAGGAAGAAAGTATTTAAGTAGAGAAAACGTGTACATTTTAATCACATCATTTATAGCACAGGCAAATAATCCTAGCTATGGTTAAAGTTTCTGTCCAGCATCTATGTACACTAAATTCTGGTTCCTTTCTGCTGGCCTTCTTGAACTTTTCTCCTTCTCTTGCTGCAGTCCTAATGAGCAGTAACAGTAACTTCTGACAGCTATTCCTTTTTTTGCAGAGATGTCCAAAGTACATAATTTAATAAGAGAATATATTAAAAGACTGCTGTGAGTCTGAGGGCTGTAGATTTGCAGATAATCTGCAAAGAAGGGATGGAATAAAAACATGGACTTTCAGTTCTAGATGTGTGAGCTTGTACAGTTCTTTCCTAAATTAAGGAATTTTCTTATTAAATCATACCTCCGTTTCGGACCTGCATTCCATATTTTATGATGTAAACCTCTCCCTGTTTCATTTGACTCTAAAGGTCTCCTCTTGTTTTACAAGCATGTTACTTTTAAACCCTGCTACTTTGCAAAGACATTGAGCTCCAGCATTACTGCAGTGATGTTTTAACAGCATGTGTCCACAGACATTATGGAAGGTGTGTTCTTTGCAGGACCTGGCAAACAAATTTCTAGGTTGTATACTTCACACCTATTACTCTGGAAGGCTTCAAACAGATTTAGGACTGTTCTGCTTAATGCTTTACAAAGAAATCTTTCTGCCTTAAACATACTCTGTACCCTCCTCCAGGTATGTACTAACCATGTGGAGGAAATAGGGATTGCCTCCGTGCAGAGTTGTCAAGGTTACAAAAACTCCTCCACTTCTATGGTCTTTCAGTGTTCTGTGTAAAGTAGAAGGAGAATAGCATTTAATTTAGGCTGTAGAGAAGGGAACTTGCAGTACATTTTCTTCTGTTACCTTGCGTATGTTAACATTTAATTGTGAGTAGACCTCAGATAGAATTATCCTGTAGTTTCTTAGTTCATACACCTCAGTATTTAATTTTTAGTTTGCACATAATTCTATAAACAATACATTTGCTTCTGTTATATCATCTAACCATAATACACTTCACTATTCATGTAAGTTGGAAGTGGTTTGAAAACTTTACCATCTTTGGATAAAATAGAACAGGAGAGATTATGCCTCATTTCTGGTGTCAGATAAGCAAAAAAAAAAAAACCCCACCAAGCTCCATCCTAAACCCAAAGAACACCAGCAAAAACATACCCCACACCAAAGTAAAATAATACCCAGACCCTTGATTGTTGGGAGGATGCCTCTGCAAATACACAGGTTTGATTTGGCTTTAGTCTCTAGGACTGGTTTTAAATATGGTCAGAAGAGTTACTTGAAAGAGCTCTGATGGGTAACATAATTTTCTTGACAGAAGATGCAACCTTTCACCCTTTTATTTGGAAGGTAGTGCTCATGGCTTTAGGATGCTGATCTTCAGCTTTTGGCTTCTCCATGTGCATTCTGCTTTTACAAGGTTACAAGTGTGACCTGTAATACTTTGCTGAGTACAGCCTTCCAATTGTGTAACTACTCATGCCATTGCCATGCAGTTAGAGATCTGTAAATTAAAATTTTGGTGCCACTATGTCAAAGGGATTTTTTTGTGCATTGTTTGGATCAAATACAATACTGGGAAATTATTTTTATTTCCTACTTTACACATCATACAGCTCTTCAGGATAATATTGATGCTGTGAAGTTGAAGGAGTTCTACAGTGTCCTTTAGGTCCCAAGTTTCACTTCACATGTTAAGGTGTTCAAGTTGTCACACAGAATTGTAAAAGTCAAATGTAACTATCAATTCACAGTCAGATGTATTAATTAAAAAGATCAGCACTCATAGGGGTAATGTGTCAATATCTTATTGTTCTGAATGATTTTTCAACAACCAATTAAGGAAGATATTTTAAAAAACATATTTGAAGATTCTAATGGTAAGAAATGCTTTTAATGCAATTCTGTAGAGAGCATTAAAGTAATGGGATAAGCTTTGCTGATATAAAAAAGACAGAATTCCATTATTGCAGGTGCTTTTGCTCGCACTGGAACAAACTAATATTTATTCCTATTGTTTATTGAAATGGCCTGAAGCAACAATTCTAGGCTTACCTCCTGAAGAGTACTGGAAAAACAATGGAAGTGGTGAATTACTTGAGATGAATTCTTAAGGTTTTCCTGCAGTTCTTTCAGCTGTCTGGAAGAGGCCAGTAGTTACATGGGATACACTTATTAGGTGTATCAGCTTCCCCTTAATTCCTCAAAGTGAAGGTAAACAGGACACCCTCCAGGGTTCTTGGTGGGTTGTGCCAGGGTTCTGAATCTCATTTCTTCAATCCCTAAGTCCCTTTTTGCTGGCCAGTTTTTCACTGCCTGAAGTTGCTTTGGCTGTTGTTGGTACCAACATAGCTTTCCAGGGCCCAGGAGGAGGGGTAGTTTGGGCATTTTGTTAGATTTATCAGACTCCTCTTTAATACCCTAAAGAAATAAATCTGATTAAATTCTTGTTTTCTTGGGGAACCATCTTGAAATTAAATGAGTTGTCTTGGAAGAACTTGTAGGTGGAGGAGATAGTGTTGTTTGTCATTGCTTCCCCACAGCCCAGGTGTGCCTGCCTTTTCTCTTGAGCTGCTGTGGTCCTGATTTTGCACCAGTTGCTTTTACCTGTGTGAATTTCTGTCATTTCACCATCTTGATGATGGTAACGAGTGCAGTTTAGTGCACTTACGAAAATGCATAGGTAGGAACTTTACTGATATTAAAAAAAGTTCTTTTAAAAATAAGGCAAGGAAAACAGGCTATAGTATAGCATAATTTTATTTTCATGACAATAGTCTCTTCCTCTGAATGGCATTTCTAATAAAATAATCTCAGATCTTTTGTCTAAACTGTTGCAATGAAGCTAATGCTGGAAACATTTCTGTAAGAGCATACACATGGATTGCTTTTAATAATGCTAAAAACATCTAGTAAAAAACTGTATGCAGTACAATGTTCATGTCCCTTTATTTATATGAGAAATTAGTGCTGTTGCTGGTTTTCACTGGTGGCAGTGACGTTCTAGGTAGTGTGTCTGTGCTGATGTATCCCTGGGAATATTTTGGGTAGGTCATTAATAAACACATGATTCCTTAATTATTCCCGGCATGACATTGTGGGTTAGGAGGCTACAAATAGATTTTGGATTTCTCAGTTCCCTTCTCCTTCCTTCTCCTTCCTCTCAGTCATCCAGAATCCACTAGAAATGAGTGCTTGGGAAGACTAATGCTTTCATTTTGAAGTGTAGATGAGTTCTGTATTCCCAGGATTTCAGAGTTACCTGCCTTAAATAGTTATTTTGAGGAGGATGACTCCACCCAGCTCTCTGAAGGATGGTATAACCATGCTTTTGAAATACTTTGTAGATATGTTTTTCCATTTTCTGTCTCTAAAATAGGGTGATACATTGAACAATCTTTCAGCCAGTGTGGTAGACTTGACAAAAGATTTGTCTTAGCCTATTCAAACAATTAAAGGCAATCAAGATTTTATTGCATTCTGCCTGGATTTGAAATGTGCATTTGTAACAACATCTGATTTTTAACACTGTCATCTACAAAATAACGTGTGGCAATCACAGCAATTGTGGTAAACAAACTCTTCATCTGCTCACAAGTTCTGGAAAAGTGTTTCCACCTCTATTCATACTGAAATAACTGAGGGATTTATTCCTTCTTTCTCTTCCATTTCTCAGTCTTTATTAACAGATAATGTACATGAAGTCCCTTAAGCTGTTGGAATCTATTGTATTCTGTCTCTGAACTTTCTGCCTGAAAGGGAAGGATCTCTTCAGAGTTTTTTCCCTCAGTCAAATAGCAAATCCTGAACCTAATTTAGACATGAGTTCCATGGGTAAAAGGAACCTGAGGAGCAGAGCTGCATCTTCAGCTTGGTCCCTCACTTTTAAAGATCTGTTATTATCAAGCTCTTAGCCTTGAAGCAAGTAACTTCTAAAACTGTTTCCTTTTCTTGGAGTATAATTGAACTCTACATTGGATATTTTAAAAGAAAAAATCCTAACACTTCTGTTTCCAACTTTACTACCCTTAAATGAGGTGGTTTTTTTTTTTTTTTTTTTTTTTTTTTGGGGTTTTTTTTTTTTTGCCTTGTCTCAGCAAAGAGAGAAAAGTCAGCAATTTCCAGAAAACCATGTATATCAATACCGTGTTTCTTTTAAGGAGAACTATTTTTTAAACCTTCAGGGGGTATTTGTGGGGATTGCTTCTTTAGACGGTTGGGATTTCAGGTGTATTTAAAACATCATCTAGTCTAGGTGTATCCCTGCACGAGTATCAGAAAGTTTTTATTCAGAACAGAAGCTCAGGCTGAAATGAGACCTGGCTGATAGTGGCACCAATCATATCAATCTAGAGAAGGCAAGTCCTTGAATTTTTGAACTTAAAAAGATGGTCTCTTTTGGAATGCTGGTATTGGACCAGCTCTGTCTCCTCTTTGTTGGTGGGTTTTTTGTTTGCCAGCTGGTGTTGCAGGTCTCTGATCTTGGTCAGTCTTTGTTGCCAAAGCTGAGCTGGGGCTGGGGGAGAGGTGTTGCAGCTAAATCAGTTGAGGAACAGCAAATGGCTGTGCTTTTCATATGCATTAGGCACAAGAAATGTTAAGGAATTTGTGTTAATAGTGAATCTGGGAGAGGTTTTTCCCCTACACAAACGGGATCATTTCCACAGTCTGTGATGCAGGAGCCCTGTTCTGCTGCTCATGTTATGCCAGTAATCCTGCTGCTGCTCCTTTGATTTTTTGTGCACGGTTGGCTCTTTATAGTCTCATGCGCTTTTTTCCTCTCATTAGGAAATGTCTCTGCCTTTGAGAGATTAAAAGTTGCACATATTGTACACAATTTCTTGCTTCATAAGTGGAAGGTAACACACAACATATATTTCCCAAGCATCTTTCTCTACACTTTGTTCCAAGTTAAGCAGCACCAGGGAGTTGGAGTGGGAATACTTATACCCTTTCCTGAGCTTGTAGCTAATCTCAGTTACTGCTGCTTGTTAGGATTATGGATATCTTCTACATTAGATGGGAAGAATCCCATTTCTTGCTTGAGGCTACTAAAAAGTGTTCAGGTGTCCTCTGGTAACTCAGTCTTATTCCTGATAATGACTTTCAGGACTAAAGTGCATTGGTTTTCTCTGCATAGGAAACTTTATTATAGGTAGGCTTTATTGAAATAGCCACTTCTCTATGTGTTAGAAGTAAAAATCCTGCGGAGAGTTGAGAAACTATCCTGCTATATTGACTTACATTGGCTTTCTATTTGTAAAGTGTTCTGGATTGAACAAAAATTTGGGTTGAACCACTATGTTGAGGTGGTTTACAGAAACCACCATTAAAAGATAATGGTAAGGTGGTAGCCTCAGGCTTTTGCTCTGCTTCCTAAAACAATTCCAGGAGAGTTAGAGGATATTGAAGACTGCTCTTGGACCTGGTTGAGCCTGATATGCCTAAAAACTGTAGTTCATAATTTTGTGAGTAGTGTACAGCATACTAAGTCTTAGAGTTCTGATTCTTATCTAGAATCAGTGTTTTGAAAATCCTGAAAAATGAATAGGAAATACATAGAATTCTCAAGGAACAGGTAGAAGAGAGGAGACATGAACCACAGGACTGTGCTATAAAGAAGGCTTTTCATAAGACAAGAATGAAGAGGCACTGTGCTAGAAAGAGGTAATTTCAGATTCAACTTTGAAATGTTTTTATCCCTTAAAATTGTCCTGAAGGTGAAAGTTATGCAACCACTTACTTTGAGCTCAAGAGGAAATTTTACACTAATATTTGTAACCCGTCTATTCTCTTAAGCTTGGAGGAATAATGAGAAACCTCAGAGAAACCAGGACAGCCAGCTCTCAGTGCTGCTGAAATGCAGGATGGTTCCACAAGAACTTCTCTGCATTGCTAGGATTTCTTGCCTCTGCTTCCTTTTCTGTGTCTGCTGATTGAAAGGGGCAGATAAATACTGAACTAGGTGAAACCATTTTTACAGGTTATTAGTTATAAGTACTTGAGGGATGAGAATTTCATTTCCATCAGTTGTGATTTCACATGGAGTTAAAAATAATAGTGCACAATACTCTGTGTAGGGCTCAGGACCCACCTGCAGTGAGAGCCTCTGGTGCACCTGAGAGCTTTGTCCTTCAGCCCTACTCATGACTGTGGAGGAAGAAAAACACCACCTGAGCAGATCACATTGATAGTAATGATAAAATCCTAAATTACAGAGGCATTTGAATGCTGATGCTAAGGTGTTACCAGTCTTCCTTTCTCAGCACAGGTGTGGTTGTTGAAAAGGAGGCAGGCCATTGAGGATGGTGGCCTCTGGGTATCTACTCACCAGAATCTCTCATAGCAAAAGCTCTCAACAAAAAAAAATAAATTTACAATTAGCCTTAAGCCAGTTATTTTAGTAACCCATCTCTGATAAAGTCTTACATGGATGAATACTCAGAATTGGACACTTAATTAATTAGATTTTTAATGGACTCTCTTTTTCTGACATACCATTTCCTCAGAGAGCCCAGATAAAATGAAGCTCTTTTAGAATAAGGGGTGGACATCTTCAGAAAATAGAAAAACACCGTTCCTTGCTGAAAATAATCCATGTCAGTCCTTAGAAACTTCCCTTGCAGGCTTTGTGATGCCACTTGTTTGAGTTAAACAAAACTATTTATTTAATTTGTATCTTTTTATATCCTCCAGTTACTGTACTAAAAGCTTTTGTGCATCTAGGTAAGCATGAACTTTGCAAAGCATTTGATATTTTCTTTGCAGCATTTCTACTCTACATGCTTAAATTATTTCCTGTTATTTTTACTTTTAGTCTGAATGCTATTCTAGGTTTAATAGCGAGACACTTGGCATCAAGTTTTATCATGTGAATGGTACCATAATCTCAATATTTGAGATTACATGTTGCTAGGGACAGCCAGACCCTGGGATATGGGGACAGAGCTTGCAAATGTTTTCCCTAAAATACAGTGGCTCTTTTTCTTTCATGTCTTTCATAACTGCCTGGCATTAACTTCCTCATGAGAAAGCTGATCCTGCTTGTGATACGTTGCATTTTTAGGAAGACACAGTCAAAATTTAATTGGGAATTTGCTGAAATGGGATTGTATAACAGACCAGGAGAAGAGGGACAAATAAGAATCCTGAATAAATCTGTGTGAAAGGTGGCTGGAAATAAGTATAGGAAATGTAGGCAAGCGTGGAGGCTGTGTCAATATGAAAAAACTAACAGCTTGTGTAAGGATTGAGAAAAGCTGGTGACAGTGTGAGTGTGGGGATGAGAATGATGTGTGGTGAAACTTGGCAAGTCACACTGGGCATTTTGTGAATCATTTTGGGCAACCTGAGTCACTGGATCAGCCACTGGAGAGGCAGGGGTTTTATAGCTGAGGGACACAGGTGGGCAGTGCAGAATGTGCCAAGAGTGTGTCTATGCTAATCTGTGTGCTAACAGTACTCCTGATATCTCTTACATTTTGTGTTCTCTGTCATGGCTTGTAGAAACTCCAACTGATTAAATAGAGTTAGGAACGTGCTCTGTGTTTGTTCTGAAGATGAACACGGAGTGAATCATAGACTGTGCTGAGTTGGAAGAGACCCCCAAGAATCATGGAGTCCAACTCTTTAGTCCTAGATGCACAAAATCCCCAAGATTCACATCGTTTGCCCATGAGTATTGTCCAAACCCTTGATGAACTCAGGCTTGGTGCTGTTACCACTTCCTGGGGACTCTCTTCCAGTGCTCAACCATCCTCTGGGTGAAAAACTTTCCTGGTGTCCAACATAAACCTGTCCTGACTCAGCTCTAGGTGTTCCCCTGGGTGCTGTCACTGGTCATGAGAGTGAAGACATCAGTATCTGCTCCTCCCCTTCGCCTCACAAGGAGGTTGTAGACTGCATTGAGGTCTCCTCAGTCTGTTCCAGGCTGAACAGATCAAATGACCTCAGCTGCTCCCCACATGGTTTCCCCTCTAGACCTTTCACAATCCTCATGGCCTCCCTTGAACTCTTTCTGAAACTTCATGTCTTATCTTGTGGTGCCCCAGCACTCGAGGTGAGGCCACCCCAGGTCAGAGCAGAGTGGGACAATCCCCCTTGCCTGGCTCCCCAGGGCATGGCTGGCCCTCCTGGCTGCCTGGACACCCCTGACTCACATTCAGCTTGCCATCCATCAGGGCTTCCCACAGCTGCTCTCAGCCTCTCATTCCCAGTCATACACACAGCCAGGGTGGCCCTGTCCCAGTGCAGAACCCAGCACTTGCCCTTGGTGAAGTCCATGTGGTTGGTGATTGCCCAGCTTGCTGCTGTTTAATGAGGGAGGGATGCTGTTGTTCTGACTGCACCTAGGAAAAGCTATCTCTACCACCTGATTAAAATTCATTATCTTCTTTAGTAGTCCCTGTGATGCTATGTGGGCTTTTTTTTTTTTTTTTCTTTTCAAGTGTTGTCATTTTACAGCTCTAAAACTGAAGCATCTAAAGTGCCTCCTCAGCTCTAAGGTTAGCTCTGGTTCACTTCAGCTGGGAATGTGACCAAGGTACATGTATATGCTTCTGCAGAAAGTAGCTGAATAAGTCAGGCATGCAAGCAGGTACTCAAGACTTATTTACAAACTTCAGTGCCAGAACTTTCCAAGGACTGATCCTTACTTCACTGTGACAATACAAATTATCACTTAAATTTGCTACTCACAGATAAGGCTTTTTGTTGAAATAAAACACTTTTTGGGGAAGACATTTTGATTTTTGCTGTTGAAATTATAAATGTGTCTTGCAGGTAAAGTAACTGTTGGGAAATTTTTATATATTCATACATTCATTTATAAAGGGAAGGTTTTGAGAGAGAGATTTTTTTTAATTCTAAAGTATTAGGGCTGTTAAGTGTTTTAGCTTCAAAGAAGCACACCTGTAAGTATGAAAGGTGTAAGTATAGAGGAGAAATCTAAAACTGCTTTGAAATGTATTTCTCTTATAAAAAGTTTCACAGATGAGGTTTGACAATTCTTCTATCCCAGACAGTTTAGATTACTACTTGTAATTACTAACTCAGTGGAAACATCTGATATTTCTAGTTCTGCAAAACATTCTTTTGATACATTACACAAGCTGTCCAGTTCAATGCCTCAGCTAGTTATTAATTTTATTTTTATTATATTATTTATATAATTAGCTTTTTAATATATACAATATCTTGTTAATATTTGTCATACTGTGTATGCATTGATTTTGCCCCACTGGATTTATGTAGTGAGAGCTGTTCTACAGCCACATAGAGAAGTAGCTGTAACTAACTACAGCCACATAGAGAAGTAGTTGTATCATTGCAGTTTAATTTGCTGGTGCAGACAAGAACTACATGTATTTTACTTGCATTGTCATTGAAGACAGAAGGTGATCTTCATCTGGTTTTGACCATTTATAGAAATTTTGTCTGAAAATTTTTGCTCACCAAAATTAGTTTTTAAAGGGAACTCACTGTATATAAATATGAGCCTGACCTGAAAAGCTGAACGTTAATTATAACAGGACTGGAACAGGTGCTTCTTCCAAGTCACCAAGATCTTAGAGGGTAAACTTCAAGGTTTTATTCAAAAAAGCTGAGGAATGTGTTACCTTAGCTGCTTAATATTGGGAAGAAAAATACCTTTCAGTAAAAAACAAACCCAGCTTTCTGTGTGTCCTGGCAGATATGTATTTTCTGCCATATGTACAGTAGGTCTTTTTTTTTCTGCCTGTTTATTTAGAATGATGGAGAGCATGAAAATACTGTAGATATTGTATTAAAATCTTATATTTTAAAGTTCATAACTTTAAAAAAATCATCTAAAGAGAGTCATAATAACCTTATAAATTGGTAGCTGTAATACTGCTGTGATTACTGTAACTGTTCTAGTTCTCAAAGGGTAAAATGAATAGATGAAAAAAATGGAGCTCAGAATCCTATTATTAGCAGCCTAGTGTTGTATGCTGGGGAAATCAAGTCTAAATTATTATACAATACTTTTACATTGAACTTCTCTTCATAGCTGACTTCCTTCTCTCCAGGATAGCCTTCTTCAGCTTTTTTTTTTTTTTTTCTGTGTTAAGATTTAAGGAAGGAGTAGCTCTGATACACATTTACATTCCTCAGAATTTGGATAGAAAGACCTTAACACAAAGCCTAGTGCTCCTTGAGATCTATTTTTCTTCAGAGGTTGAGGTTCCTACTGGCTTTATAAATAATCACTACCCTCAAAGGCTAAAAAAAAATCTGAGTGTCATTTTTGGATTCAGTGAAGAGCTGATACTCCACCCCACCCTCCAACCTTCTGTGGGAGGCACTTGTCCCAAGCTGTTTGACAGAGTAAAACATTCTCCTTTGAAAAGGAAGTTGTCACCATTTTTAAACATTTGGTGATATGTAGCACAAATTGCTGTAGAGATGGTACTCGTATGTAATTTCCCACTTAAGTACAAGTTTAATGGGAATCCCCAGAAGTTCAAATGAGTTAAAACTCATTGATGTCCTAGATATGTTACCATTATAAAAATAAATAGCATAGTAAAGTTAAAAGTTCTAAAAAAGAAAACAGTTTGTCTCCTTTTCTTACTCAGTGGAAAACACATTTAAAAGGCCATTTTCACTGCAGAGATGATCTCATGTTCAGGGTCTTTTTTTTTGTTCACCTGTTCTCTTACTAGAGCAGTAGAAGAGTGTGAGAGCTTTGCTAAATTTTAGGGCTTGTTCAGTCTCTGTCCTTGGAGGTTTTCAGGTTGAACCTGGATAAATCCCTGAGTAACCCGCTCTGACATCATAGCTTTGAGCAGCTGACCAAGAGACTTTTGGGATTTCTTCCAGCCTGACTTACCCAGTGCTCCTGGGGTACTGATTCAGTAATCATAATGAATCCCTCTGTTTTGCTAAAGCCAGCAAAAATCCTGCTGATGTAGGATTCAGCTGTCCATGTGTGACATAAGGAACTGATCTTGAAAATAATAAAAAACTATATATTTTTTTAGTCTATTTTTCTGGCAGCTTTTAACATGCGTGAGGAAATAGACATTATGTGGATTGGAAAGGATTCTTGTTTAGTGGGTCTTTTTTTTAGAGATGATAAATGTTTGATCGTTCCCTAGTAACTGTTAGTATGTTAGAGTAATCATCACTGAAGTTTCAGAACTTCCTGTGTCCTACAAGCATTAAAACTTCGTTGTAAATAAGATGGAAGGTGTGATTGTGTTCTGTCAGCATCTTTAAAGCTTCTGCTGATGTAGTAAGTGAGGTAAACCAATACCTATATATATATATGCAATAAATATATGTAATTGTTATATTTGCATATATAATTTTTATATAAACATAGAATGGTCCTAGTGGCACTTTTTATCACTAATTTCACTAGTATCATTAATACTTGTTTGTTGCTTTCTTTTATGTGTCACAATTATGCAGTCTTGAAAAGCACTTTGCAGGTTGTGTTGTAAAGCTGTACAATCCATGCACAATGAAATTGAAAGTGCTTGCTTTAAAAGAAAAAATAAGAATAAAAAAGTGATTTAGGTAGATGCTTTACCCCTCGGACTAGGGCAGCCTAGATTTGTCTGTGTGCATTAGTGTTCCTGAAGCTGCATTTCTCTGGATCACATTCCCAGCTTCTCCAGAGTCTCCCTTGGTAGACCTGCTGTGTTTACAAAAATAAGCCTTTACATCCAGGTGAAATGGGTGTTGGATAATCTTTTTCTTCTTTTTCTTTCAACTAAGAGCTGGTTTACAGAGTACATATTTCACTGTTCATTCCCATACCTCTTCCAGGTCTTGACTGTAATGTCTAAACCAAAATTATTTAATTTCTGAATGTAAGCATTTTAACAGAAGACTGCACATTATTAAATATTATTTTGAGACTGCAGTTATCTTAAAATTAAAAAAATAAATTTTAGAAGTTTTTGTCTTAAAACATGAAAAGTGCTGGCCAGATTTGTCTTGGTTTTTACTACACTGAATTTAGAAAGGAGTAACCACACATTTGAAAACTTGCAGACAAAATTCTCCCATTTGAATTGTAATTAATAGAGAACAAGGTACAGTTGCACATGGGAAATACAGTCTGGACAGCTATAAAGCCTATTTCTATATAGCTTAGGTACTTCCAATTGTTGGCAAGATATCTCTGTTTTCTAAGGATTTGCTGAGGATTTACTGAGTCTGTCGCTTGATAGAGTGCTGGGTGTTACTGTTTGCTGTTTTTGCCTGGTCAAGAAGAATCTGCCTTTTCTTTGTCTGCCTTCTGTTCTTCTTACCCATGCATAATTCATAGGCAGAAATAGTGGTTTTAATTAGGCCAGCTGATACAGTGAGAGAAAAGAGTAGGGTTTTGTTTGGTTTTGTTTTTTTGGGGGTTTTTTTGGTTTTGTTTTTGGTTTTTTTTTAAGGCTATATCAGCCCTTCTTAAGGATGCAGAAACTTGCTTATTTTAGGTCAGCTGATGTAGTTACATAATAAGATGCATTTTCCCTGCAGATCTTGCTTTATGCCCTTAAATCTTCAAGCAACAACTCTTTGTTGTTTCCCTAGCAGGGACTCGCCTAAAAGTGACTGTAAAAGGTTTTTTCTGTTTAGCAATACAATAGCATTATTCTCTTGGCTGCTTTGCTAAATTTAGCCCTTAGGAATATTGATAATAGTGATGAATATGGATTATTCTTGATTGCCATTCTCCTTTTGGAAGTCCCTGTTCTCCAGAGACTTACGAGTGAGCACATGGTGTTACATTTACAAATGTAAAACACTAAATTCAACGAGACAGTTTTTTTATTGCATTTAATTACTCTGCAGTTATTCTTTAGACAAAGGTAGGTTCTTTGTTTCACACTACTCCTAGTTTGTCAGGAATATCCCTTGCTCCTAAAGGAGGAAGAAAAGCTCATTCCAGTCACCTACACAAGCATTTGGAGGTGTCGTTTCTGTAGTACGTATTGCATTTGCCGGCACTTTTAAACAGGGCTTTTCTAAAAATGCAGTCAGGAATTTTTGTGCTTGTATTAATTTAGAATTCCTGTGGTCACAGAAAACTGGAGCTTTAAATAGCAGGTGCACTGCTGCCATGTTTGGAGGGATGCAGCCACCCCTTCCTGGCTGGAAAACACGTCCTGCTTGCTCACAGGCTTTGCACACGCTGCCTGATGCTTTCCCCTGCCATTTTCTTTTCTCTGCATCACAGAATTCTTCAAGGATTATCCAGTCTTTGTCCTTAAGAGCACTTAGTGTGGGTGTTTCAGTCTGCACACTACAAGGATGTCTGTTCCCAGTAAGCTTGGCTAGAAATACTGGCAGTTAATCTGCAGTGGTTGCAGCTGCATTATTTCCTGCACAACTCTGTCATCTCAGGTATCATCACTTCCACAGGTGTAGCAAATCACAGTAATTCACTGAAATTAAATGAGGTTCTGAGTCATGGGGGTTTATTCCACAGAAGTGACTTACTAGGTATTCCACAAGTTGTTTTTAACCCATTACACAATATTTATTTACCAAATTAATGACTTGTTCCAACAGAGTGTTGGTATTTGAGTAAGTTCTTTTTCAACTTTTTTGTAAGATGGAATCATTTACTTGGTAAGTAAGTTTACTTCAACTTTTTTTGCAAGTAAGGAATAGGCATGAGGCAATTTTTTTCTGAGAAATACTTAGCAGCATCAATTATCACAAGTAACTAATAAGCATAGTTCATTATTGGTATATGAAAAGCAACAGTGTGAGGAATTCAAATTAGAATTTAGTTTAACATAAAGTGCCATATTAAAAACCTTAGAAGTTAATATGGCATTTATTAGACATTAAGAGTATCAGATGTTTTTCCTGATGTGTCTACTCCTTGCAGTCTTTGCACAGGAGGAACTTGAGCTTAGCAGTGAGGAGGTAATTAATTTTTCAGTTTGTTACTGTCCATGGCTCTTGGATTGCAGTTACTGTGGACTGGACATCTGCAGGGCTGGGAATGGTCACCCAGCTGCTTCAGATCATGTGTTCTGCGCACCAGATGTTTTGTCCTAATTCTAGTTCCAATCAGCCTGAACAAATTACCTGCTAGTGAAAAATGATGAATTGCACTAATAATTCTGAAAAATCTATCCCCCCTTAAGAAAAAAAGAAAGGTTTAATTCACAGAGGAGCAGAAAAGCCTTCCTAAAACCACTTGATAGATGATCAGGCTCTGTAACTTTTATATAACAAAAACTTCTGGGGAGGTTTACTCACTTGTACATGATGCAGGAATATTTACTGCTGCTTTGCCAGGGAATGTGTGTCATGCAGACTGCAGAGCTGAATCCCCAGCAGTTTCTGTGTGAGTGCAGTGATCCAGGGGCACAGCCTCTGATGCCGTGTTGAGATCAGGGCTCTGCTGCTGCTGGAGTGCTCGCAGCCCAGGCTCCAGCAGATGAAGCTCCTGTTTGTAGGGCCAGATGTTCCCAGCCTGCTGCCCCTCTCCCCAGTGCAGTGCTTCTTGCAGCTGCTCACCTGCCTGGCACACTGACTCTTGTAATACTGCATCTTGCTAGCAGCAGATAATTCACTTGGGAGTGTGTATTCCAAAAACAGACTAGCCTGATGGAGGTGTATTCTGTGTACTAAAACAATCATTTTATTTTGTATTTTATTTGCACTGAAAATAAACTGTTGACATGGGATTATACCTGTTAAAGCTTCTTTTTTTGTTGTTAACTTTTTAAGGTTAAAAATGCACTTTACTCCCCAATACACAGTTGCCGTGTTAACAGAAATATTAAAAAATCAAAATGTAAATTTGGCAGCACTTGCATCATTTGGCCAACAAATATATTTGGTTTTTTTCAGTTTCCTCAGTGGCTTATTTCAGTAGCAATGACATGCTCTTGCCTAGTCTTTCTTAAACAGAAATGATACCATCTTCTCTCATGACAGTCATCTTTCTTTGGGCTATGCTTACGAGACTATGTATGGAAATTTATCTGTGCAAGTGAAGAGGTGACTTTTTTTCTGCCTCCCCCACAGCACTGATTCACTTAATCAGTAATTTTTATTTTACAGAAGATTTCCAAAGTCCAACTTCTAGAGGATAAACCCTGCAATTTCACATTCCTCAGCTTAGCTACAGACATCACACACAGCACTGTAAAAGGTGTTTTATTTGAGGAGCACAGATCAGTTCCACTCCAGGCAGGGGAGCAGCCTCATCCTGGCCATGACCTCCCCCTCATTATTTTTGTGCTTAACCTACTTCCTTCCTTCTGCCTGTTATTTTCCAAATTTTCCATCTTCCCAAAGGCACTTGCATTTTAGCTGTCTCCTGTCTCTGGAGCTTCATGTATGGACCCAGTTCATTGTGGTTATGGGAACTGGTTTGTGCATTTCTCAGACTGGAAAGATATTTTGTATTTTCTTCATTTTGATGTGTGTAAGATGAAAATTTTTAAAAGCTGCTACGGAAAACACTGAGAGAAATCTAAAGATTCTTTAGGAAAAAGTTTCTTTCTGAACCACATCATCCCAATAAACACTTGTTCTTTCTTGCCTTTAATTTTAAATTTATCATGTAGTTATGTTTTCTTTTGGTGGTTTGAGCCACGTTTTTTGCACAGTTTCAGATGATTGGAAGTTTAGCAGATATCTTTTGTGGTGCTCGTTTTGTATAATAAATGGTCCAAAATTCAGGCAAAAAAAGCCCCATAGATAACTTGTTCATATTTTCAGCTTGTATTTCCAGAATGATGATAATTAAAATCTCTGGTATTAATATTCCTCCCGTTGTGCTCATTCCATATCAAAGAAGACTTAGCAAAAAGTTAAACTTCTGCAGGCAAGATCACTGTTTCAGAAAAACTGAAGAGTTTCTTTTTTCTCAGTGTTCCTGAAGAGATGGTCAGATTTCTCTTTTTGTTCTGTGTGCACTTGCAAATAGATGGACATTCTCTGTCTAGGCAGTTCTTTTGTCCATGTCATTTGACTTTTTATGTATTCTCTAGAATTTTGTCTCTATATATTGTCTAGAATTTTTTGTACATTTTTTTGAAATTTTTTTAAAGCTCTACAATAGCTTTAGTTCATAAAATACTTCAGACTGACTTATTTTCCTCTGAGTGTAAGATTTTTGACTAACAAAGTTTCTGTTTAAGTATTTGGAAAATTTTCATTTTGAACTATTAGACAGTGTATCTGCTGCTAACAGGTAAGGGTGTTCAGTAACAGCCAGGAGTTGTTGGTGTAGCACTGAAATTGAATATTTTTCTGCTTCTGAGGAGCAATTTTCCTGTTCTAATCAACTTTATTTCCTGTGGAAGTTCTGATTACTTCATGAGAACACAACACTACAATTAAAGTTGCAGTAGGCTTTTAGAATTCTTTCCTGCCAAATTCTGCATCATTTCTTTATGTTCTTTTGGGAATTTGTAACATGCTGCTGGCTGCATGTCCCTGTAGACTCAAATACAAATTCAGTTATAATTACAATTTTATAATTCTGCATCACAGAGGAGAACGATATTCATGTCTTGACTGATGTTTTTCCACCTTTGAGGCTGGCAGTGAAAAAATCTAACTGCTAGTGACTTCCAGAAGCACAGAAGTGTTGGAAGAAGTATTTAGTCTCTCCATAGCCTGATGTGGTGGATGTGTTTGATTCCTGTATCCTCTGTTCTGGTCTTGGAAGAACAGTCTCTAATATGTTGTCATAGGAAACTGTGTCACAGCTATTTTTTTTTTTACACTAAGAAGTAGTAGCAGCAGTTTTTTCCCTGCACTTTAAAAATTGCATCTCTCTTGTTCACATCTCTGTGTGATGTTAGTAAATGAATCTGAGGACAGGATTTTCCACAAATTATTGCCAGCACTTTTGTTTGGAAACCCACTTAAACTGGTGATAGCCCCTTTGCCTTTCTTCTCATGCCCATCTATGTTATCTTTACATGTTCTCCATGTCTTTCCCCCCTGGTTTTGATATATCTCAGTTACTCAAGTATTATTTGGATTGTTTTATCCCATTTCTTCCTGTTGACATCTCTCCCTTTCTTTGTTAGGTTTTATTGCACAAAATCCCTGGTAAGTTTTGAACATCATAATTTTCCCTGTCTCTCTGTTCAGTCACGTGTGAAGAGCTTTGTTGTAGATCCATTCATGTGCTTGTAGAATTTAAAATGACACATGGGGATGCACAGAATTTTAGACAGCTTCATAAATACTTGTACAGCCACACTGCAAAACAGTTGTTTAATAAGGGACCTCTTTTTAGAATTTAAACAGAAATAAAAGATACTTGCATTTCTCTACTTACTTAGGAACTGCAGTGTTATTTTTAAATCTAAAAGAGGGAAAGATTTTCTTAAATTTCAGAATTATTAGTTGGCAAGAAAGAGAGGACTGGGAGTGTAGTGGTGATACAGGAAAGTTAAGAAAATAAGAGCACTGATGGTGCAGAAATTTAAAGTAAGACAGAAAACATTCCTTTTTTCTGTCTCTTGCCTGACCTCGCCTCTGCTACTTAAAATTTCAAATGAAGGGTTTCTCTCTCTTTTTATTCAAATCATTGTTTGTCTCCTGCATTTCAATTACACTTTTTCACTTGTTGAAATTGTTATTGTTTTAAATTTTGCTGTGTTTTTTCTCATTAGCCCCAAAAACACAGCTAAATTAAACATTTCTGTATAGTAGTGTGATATTACATGTGATAATTACATGCCAGATTTTTTTCTGTTTCAGTTCATGGTATTCTGTTCATTAGGTGGGTTTCTGTCCCTATAATTTTTCAGCCCTTTTGTATCTCAATTGCTTGAAAATTGACCCTTTCTGCTTGAGATGAGAATTCTGTTTGCTCAGAAAGAGCAGTGCTTGGTAACTCAGTGCTCTGTTTTCTGCCAGCAGTTTATTTCAGTGGACCTGCTGCTGCTCACTTTGCTCAGCCTTGGTGGCATTGCAAAATGCACAGAGCAAATTGAATGGCCTCTGTCTTCATATCCCTTCTTGGAACTTTTACACTTGCTAATTGGATTACTGACTGACATAAATGTTCTCCTGCAGTCTATATAATAATCTTTCTGTGTGCCTCCTCACCTCACCCCAGGCCTGCTGCTGTTCATGTACTGCTGGGAGTATTGTCAGTCATGCACTTCTTGCCCTGCAACCAAAGAAAATAGTTTTCCCAGCTTCTGTGTAGCTAAACTCAGTATTTCTTTGCTTGACATTACAGTGGGCTCGTAATTATGAGATATTTTGTTATGGTAAACTGACTGTCAGAAATAGCTTATGTGTATTTTTTGGCTGGCAAGAAGAAAAATAGCTTTTGTGCAAAAGTGCTGTCCCTTAAAGTGAGCACCTGGCTGGACAAGTGTTCACTGGGTCTGGCCAGATGATCATGGCTGCCTTTAAAAGTCATTTAGTTGACTGACAGTTGATAGCTCTTCTCTCAAAGAGATGTTAAACAGGTAGGAAGCTGCCCTGTCATCTTAGCCATGAAAACACATTGAAAGCTGTTCTTCCAGTTTAAGAATATCAAGGTAACTGAAAGGTCTTGGTAGTCCTTCTCTGTTGGGTATTTTTATTAAGAGATTCTGGGTCCACTTGGCAGCAAGGGTATATAAAGAAAGACTTCTTATAACTTCTTTTACTCAGATCCACAAATACTTTTCTTAGTTTTTTGCAGCTTGCTGAGCGAATTCTCTGGTCATGTGGCCACACAGGGGTTTGAAACTTGAATTAACCTCTAAACTAGGTATTTGGGCTGTTCCGTTCTCTTGCAACAGCCATAATCACCAGCAGAACTCAAATGAGCATCCAGCAGGATGTTAAAGGAAGTAATTACTGGAAATTAATACTAATGGTTACTCTTAGATTTTCTGGAAGTCTTTGTTCTCTTCCCAGAGATGGGAGCTAAGTATTCTGATTTTACCACTTGGAACCTTGACCAAAATTTTGGTCAAAGCAGAGAGCTAGAGGCAAGGAGGTTGTAAACTCTAAAGTGTCCACCCTGATTTCCTTCCTTTCCCCTCTGTTAACTAAATTGCCAGGCTGAATTTTAGGATGTACCAAAGTCTCTTTATTAGCTTCAAGTTAATTTCAAAGTACATCTAAATTGTACTGTGGTTTTGACATTCCTTCTTTGCATTACTTACTGTAGTTTCAGTAAAACTATTAAACTTTGTGTCACAAGGTGTCACAAACTTTTTGTGACACTTAATGGTGTCACACAGGTGTAACAGGCAGAGGCTTGGCAGAAGAGTGCTGGTGGAAAGGTGGGGATTTTGACTCCCTGTTGGCAGGAAGTAACCACACCGAGTCACCAATTTCAGCAATTAGTGACCAGAACTAGTTTCTTCGTGTGTGTTTAGAAAACCCCACTGAAGCTGCTCTAGGTTCAGTTCATCTTAAAATCCCATCAGTTCCTGGAAGCTTGGCTTCAGGCACCAGTTTTTAACTCATGCCTCGCTTCCTTCTTGATTCATAAAATACAAGTGTATGTTCTGACTGTTCAGTAGTTACTTTGACATAAACTGTCACTGTGAGGCTTCAACTTATTTGATATTCTAATCAAATTCATTTTTTCTGTTTTGGCTGTTATTAAGTTGATGGTACAGACTATAAGCAGACTCCAAAATACTTGTTTGGTTCATTTTTGGAGGACTTGACTGGGAACATTTTCATGTGAAAAATATTTTGGTCTATTTTTACAAAACAATATACTGCCCAGCAATTTGATTCTGTACCCAGATATGAGGCCACAAAGCCATTGAAACTGCAGACTCGTGAGTGACAAAATAATGGAATTTCTCATCTGTTAAGTTGATGCTTTTTCTGCCCTTGAAGGACCAGTGTTGTTCCACTCTTGGGCACAGCTGTACTGATCCCTGTTCTGTCCACGCTGTGTTGGATGAGCTCAGTTCTGGCTGGGGGCTCCAGACTCTGAGCACTCCTTAGAGGCAGTGCAGGCTTTGTCAGATCCAGTGCCAGATCCTCTAAGGAAGGTGCCAGAAAACAAGGAGTAGAAAACTGTGGGACACTCTTCCTGAGGGAGCGGGGGTTTGGCTCCTGACAGATGTTGATGTTATGAAGCATGAGAGATTTTCTTACAATTGCTGTTCATTTTTTAATGTTTCTTGTACGATATTTTTCTTATCATTAAATGTAAATGCCCTTGTAAATAAATATTTTCTGTCAATGAAAAGCAAGTGTGTTGCTGCTTTCAAAGTAGGCTGGTTAATTTTTTAACAGAAAAGAACATCTAGTCCCAGCTACTTTACAGGTAATGTAACCAGCAAAAAAAAAAAAAAAAAAAACAAACCAAAAAAAAGTTGTTCCACCTTTTGCAATTAAAAAAATCCCTTTTAATTCCTTGATAAGTACATGCAAAGAAATCATAAATAAATAGCAATAGGGATTTTAGTAGATAACTGTGCCTGAGTACAAAGTAGAATCCAGTCTGTGTTTCATAAATAATTTAACTGTGAGGAAAACCTGTCTTGGTCCTTGAATTGAGCTGCATTTCTATTTGCAATAAGAAGGTGTTGGAAGTTTTAATATGGTATATCTTCTCTTTTGACACTTTCTGCCCTTTTTTCCCTGTCATTTCTTCTGAGCTAGCCCTGAGCTTTCTGATGGCTTTTTTTTTTTTTTTTTTGAAGATCAGTAGTGACTTTTTAAGTAGAAATAATGACTGCTGTATTGCACTAAAGCATTGTGCTGTATCTAAAGCTCATCACATAGGTGATCTCTGTGACAGAGCTGCTCTTAATGATACAAATAGGGGATTAAGTGCATGAAATTGGTGCTATGTTAAAATATCTGGATGCTGATTAAGCAAAATTAGTGCCACTTTAGTAATATTTTTACATACTAAAATAACTTAGTGTTGATAATTATCGGTGGTCAATCCTGGATATGACTTAACTGTGTCTTATGATTAGAAATTTTGAAACATGCATATTTAATTGATTTTTTTGTTGCTGTTCTCACAAAGAGAATGTTAAACAGCTCTTGACATGTTACAGATGCTGGTCTCAGTCAGACTTGTTTTGTCCTGATATGTTTTACAGCACAAATAACCTGATTAGGTGTAGCTAGTGATAAAGCCCAAAAATAACTTCAGGAATTAGAAAAAAGAAAATATGTCTAAAAGGAAAGGTATCCTTGGAGTGTTTGTAAACTCTAGCATGATCATACTGAATGATTAAAAAACATGGACCTGACACCACAGATGTAAACTAGCAGGCATCTTCAGCTCTGTGATTTTTGGTTCTGTTCAAAACAATTCAGTTCAGTGAATTGAAGAATTTTAACAATTCCTCTAAGTTTAACATGTGGGTACATAAAAACTTAGCCTTTCATGACCAGTTCCCACTGGATCTCAGCTGCTTTTATTCCCCTTGCTGTAAGCAAGCCCTTACAAAAGATACTGTCATTGAATTTCCACAGGTGTAAAGAATTCACTTTACTGGTAATTACATGTCTTGTAACAACTTTTATTCAGTGTTCTTACAGTGCATTTACCATTACCAAGCCGTGCAAACACACAATCAGCATTAAATTTAAATTTTTTTGCCCGTTCATTAGGGTTTTATAGAATTCAAACTGTTCACTGATTGGTATAAGTTTGGGATGAGCACATACAAATTCTAAACTCATTTATGAAAACACTGATTACCTGTTCTAGGTAATCTTGGGGAAAGTAATTTGTTTACCCACACCTGTTTCTTTAATGTTTAGTGATTATTATTGTTTTCGTAACCTCCTGATTTCACTGATGGTAAACTGTCCTGTTACAAGAGCTTTTTTTCTGGGAACAAATTATGATTATAGAAGTGTAAAAAAGGACAATTATTCATAAGTTTTTAAACAAATGTGAGTTATGTCCCTTTCTGTTGCTCACTTAGTGGAATATTAAGGATCTAGAAGGCATCCCCTGTAGGTAGATTAAAACTAGCAGTCTCTCTGCTGTTGCTCTAGATAACAAGTTTAATAAACTACAAGAGAGCTAGACTGAGCAAATAAGGGACAGTAAAACTTGTGTTTGTGGTACAGAAGTCCAAAGTAGGGTGGGAGGCATTATTCTTAAGCCAGTGAAGACTGGAAGGAGCTTTTCCCTTAATTTTTTATGCACCAACCTCCCACATGATGCTAAAAAGCACAAGCTGGCTGTGTATCTGTAGGGGGAGGGTTCCTATGGTATTCATTCTTGCAGTGGAGAAGAGGAAGTGCAAGAGCTCCCAGGACACCTCCTGGGTGAGGACAGTTCACATAACTTGACAGGCCAAAGAACACTGAATTCCTGGAATGAAATATAAACCTGCCCTTACTGCTGAGCTGATCAGTGGGGCCAGAGCTGCCCAGGTTGTTTTAGGTGTGGAGTATTCAGTTCCTCAGGGAGCTGTACATGGAAGCAAGGGATTTCTGGGGAGTGGGTAACTGCCATGTGACATTCCAAAAGCCTTTCATAAAAATGGAACGGAATAATGGAACACAATAATCCAATTTGCCTAATAGGCTGGAAGCAAAGAATAAATTCTAATGGAATTATGTAGAAAACTTAGAATTCCTTTCTGCTAACATTGTTCCCATTATCTTTGACTTGCAGGTCTCTTTTCTGTCCCTTTTTCCTTGCCCTCTCTTTTTTGGGGGTGGAGAACCTTAGCTTGGTTTTTGTAAGACCTAATGCTGTTCAGTAGTTACTTTGACATAAACTGTCACTGTGAGGCTTCAAATTATTTAATATTCTAATCAAATTAATTTTTTTCTGGTTTGGCTTTTTTTAAGTCAATGGTACAGACTATAGGCAGGCTCCAAAGCACTTGTTTGGTTCGTGTTTGGAGGACATCTTTGCAGAACCCTTGGAAATAATCCTGTGTCAAGGCCCTGCTCTCTGAGAGGTGTGATGTTGTTTTGGGGACACAGAGAACAGGAAGGTGAATGTCAGTGTGTGGTGACAAAAAAGCTGTGATCTAACCAGGCTGGGTGGGGGATACACAACTCTGTTTACTCCCCATTTAGAACAGAATTTTTAAAAAAATCCAAACAAATAGAATTCTAAATAACAAACAGCATAATTGCACTTAAATGATGGTTAATTCTTTAAATATAAACAGTTATAAATACACATTTTCTTTGGAATGTGGGTGTTAAAATGTGAAGATGCTTTAAGACTGGCATCTTAGTATGTGTGTCTACATTCACATAATTGCTGAGAAGGATGTAGAAATTTTCCAATATCATCTATAAAATTCTCTTTGAATTTATGTGCATTCAGAATGGGGCACATCCCATGGGCAAAGAATATAAAACAGGAAAGTTAAGCCACAGCAATAAACCTGATATATCTGTAACTGGTTTACACAGTTGCATTATAAAATATATGGATATTTTATAGACTAATGCAGAGACAGTGATTCAAACCAGCTTTTTACACTGTAAGCTATATTCAGAAAGTCATAAATGCAGAAATTAGTGTGGGGAGGGGAAAAAATCATGGCTTTATAATATATGTACTTGTCAGACTTCTGACATATTTGATCAAATACCATTACACATAATCTTATTACAGCTTTTTGTGTCTGTCACTAGCCGGGATTTCTGTTCAGTGTCTTTTAAAGAACAACCCTTCAAAGAAATTGGCTAACAATCAGTACAGTTATTTTATTAAGAAGGTTGTGACTAAGGGTACTCAAAGCATTTATTATGCATGTGGAAGGTAATAGTAGAGAACTGCTTTTGTATCTGAGCTTTCAGAGGTGCCACATGTGCCTGTCTTTGTTTTTCTGCAAATTTTTTAAAGGTTGGAAAAAGTTGTAAGTAAAACCAGCAAGTGTTTGTATGTAAGTTTATGCTCAGACCTTCACTCATGATTTTAAATTACTTGAGTTTCTCAAAAATCTTTGCCTTCAGTATTTCTTTTTGGTTGGTTTATGGGCCTTGTATTGCCACAACTCCTACACAATTCACACATTTCAATTCATTTATCCATAAGGCATCCCTGCAAGACAGGGAGTTGATAATAAGGTCCATGCAAAGGAGAAGGAGTTGTTCAGAGAGGAATTCTCACCCTGCAGCTCTGAGCAGAGAGGCAGATATGTGTGTGTGACTGTTGAAATTACTGAGCAAAAGCTGTTGTTAGCAAACAGGGAATGTAAACTGCAGAGATTTGCATGAATTAAGGTTTTCTGAGCTTGATGTCTGGGGACAGGAGGGTTTTGCACCAGAGGAGAGGTTGATTCCCAACACTAAGAAGGGAAAACAACTGAAATAAAATCTGTGAGGTGGCTTTTTCTCTGGAATGTTATTTTAAATGTATTTTCTGCATCGTGTGTCTCATTACAGATAATAGTGTGCCCATCTCTCAGCAGAAAGAAGGAAAAGCAATATACAACGTCAGTTGCTTCAATTTTAAAAGAAATTAAGAAAGGTCTGATTAGATGATGCTATTCAGTTATTTTGGTTATGTAAATGTTCTGAGTTAGTTCATCCCTTGTGAATAGTTTATTTAAAGCATAATTGTTGTAGGGAAAATTTTATTTTCTCTTGAGAAAGCTTCATTGCATTAGGAACCTAAAGCTAAGTGTGTGATGGTCCCATTTCTGCAGAGCTGGGGCTGAGAGGCTCTGTTGAGGGCAGGATCCATCACTGGTTAGATTACAAATTAGGGTCCCAGCTTTCCCCTCTGCTGCCATAATCCAGAGTGCACTGGTTGAAAGAATGCTCTCTGCAGGAAATGCCAGTGACCTGTTTAATCATACAAAGACTATAATGATTTTGTTTTTATATAAGTGTCTTCTGATCCCCATGAACAGTATTAATGTGATGATAGCCAAAAGCCTTTTGATAAGTACCCAATGGTTTATCTGCTCTATTTACAAGCTCTGAGTGTCCTGGCACCTTCTCCTGCCTCTCAGCTCTGTGCTCTGGGCCCATCCCAGAAGCCTGTCAGCCCGTCTGTTTGTCACTTCCTCTCCCTTCTGAAAACTTTGGAAGGGTGGGTGTTTGAATTGCTCTGTTTAAGATTGCCCATTCTAAATCTTTTTCTCAGGGTACATATTTCTGCTTGGGCTGGCTTAACTCAAGAAGAGCCTAAAGCAGGGCCTTGCTCAGGATGAGCTGTCACCCAGAGATGGCCTTTCACCAGCATCACTTGTTTTCTGGATGCAATCTTTTCCATCAGGCATAGTTAGCCCTATGTTTTCCTGTGCTTTTCCATTGCTAGTTGTCTTTGTTGCAGGAGCAGCAGTGCCAATGTCACTCCAGTCCATGTGGGTAGTCGATTTTTATGGTTTTGCTGGGCTTGGTTTATTTCATATCTATGGTGTTACTCAAGCATTCTAGTCTGAACACATTTTCATACCGTTCAACCAAGTATTAACTTTAATGGAGCGTTTTTCTATAAGGGCCTTGAATTAAAATCTCTCTTTCCCTGGGGACTGCATGATAGCAACTACCTACAGAATATTCTTAGCTGGAAATCTGCAAGCATGGATTCCCCTCCCCTGTGCAGGAGGAGCACTTTCTCCCTGACTCGTGGCTGAATTGTTGCTTCCAAATAAACACTGAGAAGCAAGATCTGTTCAGCATTCAGCTTCGTGTTTTAGTTGAGAGATTTAGTCACAATAAATGCAGACAGTGCCTGTCACTTCTTTCTGCATTAGAAAAGCCAGAGAGGAAGGAAACACTACATCTCAGGGTGCCTCTCTTGGTAGCCCAGACCAGAGCACATTGATGGTCTTGGCAACTTGAGGATCTTGCTCTTCCCTGAAACCCCACGTATTCCAAAGAGAATTCTGCCTGCTGTGCCTGGTGAGGAGTTGGGTTCCTTCATCTTTATTGTCAGTCAGTTCTTATGTTGTTCCCGTATACTTGCCAAGGCTGGACTCATTTCTCCTTTGGTCGGGAGCCTCTTCCCTGTCTGTCCTTTCCTCCAGAGAGGAGGAAAGTTGCACTCACTTGAGAGTGTGCTCTACGTGCTATGAATTTGCTTCCATTTTAAGATGCAAGTATATTCCTTAATCTGATGCCAAAAGAGTTTTGATTTTTTATATATCTTTCATATATTCCTAGCTCTGTAAAGTCTTATTATATACTTACATGGTTTCTTAGCTAGCATTCAGTACTTGTTAGACAGACATATTCCTGGAATCCCATTCTAATCTCTCTGATTCAGTGAACCAAGGCCATTCTTCTACTTCTCTATGTATGTAGACATAAAGAATGTGGGGCTAGGAGAAAGTGGGGAGGCTTCAGTAGGAGGCTGAAACAAGGGGGGAATTACTTCATTAACTGTACTTTTAATTGGGGATTCTTGTCAATTATGCTAATTTGATAAACTTATAAAAGTGTCATAGCCCTATATCACATGTGCATTTTGCCATAAGTACACCTGAAGGATCCTTCAATAAACAGTAACCACCTTTATCCTTTTAATCTTTGGCTTGTGATTTCAGGGCTCAGAAAGGGCATCAGTTCTAATTTGTTTTTTTCAGTGGCCTCAGGAAAATTTCAACTGATACTTATTTTTAATGTCTTGTCAAAGTGAGATCTGTGTTAAGACAGCTTGTGCTGCTTTAACTTGTGTGTTCCACTGTGTAGCAGAGCAGTCTGTGTGGGAGCTGTCTGACTTGGTGGCAATCCGTAGTTTTTCTGGAGTGTGCTCCCATTCTTCCTTGCCATTTATCACTTCGGTGCCTTCATGTTGCAGGCAGACCTTCCTTTCTCAAATTGCTTTTTTCTTCAGTTACTGCATGCTGCCTCATTTTCTGGAATGGGCTATTACTGTTGGCCCTGCCTTGAAGTGGACTGGTGTGGAGAGAGATTGGAGAAAGAAATTATTGCTTGTTATTTTTTCTCTGAGTTCCTGTAGTTAACCTCAGAAACCTCATTTTGTCATGCAGCAGGAGCAGGCTTTTTTTTTTTTTTAATGGATTGTAGCTCATCTGAACAGCACTGATTCTCTCTCAAGTTCAGTCAGTTTAAAAGGAAATTATATCACAAGGGTTTTTCTTTGCTAACTCATAAGCATTGGAAAAACCTGAATCCATGTAAACTGGTAAGAGATCACATCTCATAAGGTTTCTTTTCATCATATACTAATTTAGTATCAGATCCATTATTTCATTTCTTTGCTTATTTTCTGACAGGACAGCAAAAGGATAGTACTGATAGGATAGGAACAAATAGGTATTTGCTTTATATTTCCCCTGTTTTTCACTGAAAGAAAAGTGTCACAGAATCATTTTACCTCACCACCTCCATATAAAGGCTTCATCAGTGCCACATTTAAAATACTGTGAAGTTGTCTAAGGACAAAGCCTAAAGAAAAGTACCAATTTAAACAAAAACTTCTTAGATCATTTTCCCAGTGAGCTTGATTTGACGGTGTAATCTGAGGAGAAAATGCTCCCATTAATTAGTGGGAAGTAAGGCAAGCTAAATAACTTGGAAGAGATTTTATTTAGTTTATGGTTTGTAACCTGTGCTCTGTGATTTACGTTCAGTTTTAAATTAGTTATAAGGTGTGCACCCTGTAATTTTTCAGTGTCTGAAATCTCAGAATGGACAATTTTTATCTTAACAGGCCATGGAGCAGATGTGAAATGTGTTGACTGGCATCCAACCAAGGGGTTAGTTGTTTCAGGAAGTAAAGATAGCCAACAGCCCATCAAGTTCTGGGATCCAAAGACTGGCCAGAGCCTTGCCACACTGTAAGTTCTTACCCACAGACTTTTGATTTGCTTAAATGTAAGCTAACTTTATAAAATATTTTCTTCATTCCCTTCGTAGCTCTTTTCCTCACAACCTTTCAGCCATACACAGCTGCTTCACACATGAAGCTAGGGCTTTAGCTTTGCCAGAAAATCCAGAGGTTAGATGAGGATAAGTCTCTACCTGGAAAATTAAGACTTTAACATTCATTATTTAAATTTACTTTGTTCTTCATAGTCAGTCTAGTCACACAGTTCTCATTCAGACTGAGATAGGGAAAAACGAACAAGATGTTTCATCTGGCTGATGAAAACTGTCTTATGCTGCAGTAGAAACATGCACAGTAACTGGGTACTGTCTCAGTGAGTGCTACCAGTTGCTTTGCAGTACAAAAGACCAGGATCAAAGCACAGGGCCTTTGCACAGAAAGCCCCACTGTTCTGCTTTAGTAGCCTCTACTGCCTTGTTATTGACCTGAATATTCCTGGCTGGCAAACGACACATTTTTATGTGTGTCTGAGAAATCAGCTCCAGGACAAACTGTTTGTTTCTCTCGACTTGCAGACATGCTCACAAAAACACAGTGATGGAGGTGAAACTGAATCTCAATGGCAACTGGCTGCTGACAGCTTCTCGTGACCACCTGTGCAAGCTCTTCGACATCCGGAACCTGAAGGAAGAGCTTCAGGTCTTCAGGGGGCATAAGAAAGAGGCCACAGGTCAGAATTCTTTTTATTATGTAGATTGTTATTATTAAGCTCAGATTTAAAATTAAAATTATTTCCATTCATTAGAAATCCTAGTATTATACCTTGTGATTGTGGCTTATTGTGTGTTTCAGCTGTGGCCTGGCATCCTGTTCATGAAGGGCTGTTTGCCAGTGGAGGGTCTGATGGGTCCTTGCTGTTCTGGCATGTTGGGTATGTGGCATTTCCATCAGCACGTGGGAAAGGTGTTGGTCAGCTGTGCAAGCTGTTAGACAAAACACAAAATACCTCTTCCCCACTGGGTCCATATTTAACCTGCATATTTGTGATAATAGTTTTTCTCTGTACCTGAGGAATTTGTTAATATGCTTCATTTATGAAGAAGTTTTCCTGTAGAAATGTGCTTTAAAGGATGCAATTGCTTGCACAAAACCAGCCATGTGTTGAGTGATGAATGGCTGAAACTCCTAGTTTCTTAAAGCTTGTTATGAGGTGCTGTAATTACTTTGGTTTTGAATGTACAATTAAAAATCCCTACATTACTGAACCGCCTATTAAACCACAGGGAACAATCAGTTCACCCGGTAGAAAAATTACAGAGGCTTAAATTTGACAAAATATGGGATAGAAGACAAACAACAACTGAATAGCAGAAGTTTTCTATTGTAGCTGTAGGAGATACTCAGCTGTGTATGATAAATTTTCATTTTTTTAATGCATCAGGGTTGAGAAGGAGGTTGGTGGAATGGAAATGGCCCATGAAGGAATGATCTGGAGTCTGGCATGGCATCCCCTTGGACACATTCTCTGTTCAGGTTCAAATGATCACACCAGGTAATTTCAAGTATTTAAAGAGAAGGTCTAAGGGAACATATTTACTTTCAGAAACTAGAACAGTGTCTGGCATCAGTGAATAAATAGATTGGGATGATTCTGTTACACAACCAGTGGCCAAAGCAGAGACACAATTTATGTTGATAGGAAGCACTAGGTGACATTTTATATTACAAGGTAGAGTCTGACCTTTTGTAACAAATATTATGATTTTGGTTGGTGGAAGCTTTTAAATCCACTGAAGAAAAGTTTAAAAAAATAATTCTTGTAATTTCTTGCTGAAGAAATAGTCCTATCTCCACAGCAGTTTTTCCTGCAGATCATCTGCTGGTCATATCCTTTCACATTGCAGACACCTTCAGAGGCTGTAGTTTGTGTTTTCAGGTTGGACATGCTATAAACACAGTGCATTTTATAAATGCAGTAAATTTTTGTGGGGGCATGTGTATATTTAGTGTATATGAAGAATATACTTGAGCAAGAAGGTTTTGGAATGGACTAGAAATATTTTTTTTCAGGATCTGATGTTGATCCCTTGTACTTACACACATTACACTTCAAAGTATCTTCTAAGTTGTAATGTTGGGGTTTTTATTTTTGGCTTGAATCTCATACCCTGTGTTCAGATCTGGAGCTAAACTTGATTTAGTAAGAGTTAAATCCTTACATAATCGAGATACTACACTAAAAATCAAAGAACTAATTAGTTTAAAAAATGTTCATGCTCTTGACCTTTTAATGAGATCATGTAACTTCCTTTTGACAGCAAGTTTTGGACTAGAAATCGACCTGGAGATAAAATGCGAGATCGTTACAACTTGAACCTGCTGCCTGGGATGTCAGAGGATGGTGTGGAATATGGTGAGGCATTTTTCCTCAGTAGGGAAGGAAGAGGCTTGGGGTCAGGAACAGGCCTAGGTCATTAGGTGACACTTCTGGGTAAGGTGAGGAAGCAAAAATATAGCATTGGGGACCACTTGGGCAAAAATACCTTTTTCTAAGGATGATTTTACTGCCCGTGTTATCAGTGATCATCATTCCAACAATGGGTTTTCTTCTGTTTCCACAGCTCCAGGAGGTAAGACCTGCTCTGTCAGTCACAGGAAGGAGGTTTGGTTCTCCCTCTGGCAATATTTCCAGTTTACTTTTCTTCCCGAAAACTTCATCTGTCTTCAAGGCTTCCCATAGTCCTGAACTGCAACACGAAAAGCATAAGAATTCTACTAAAATCTTTAAACTTTACTCTTAAGGATTTATCCCAATAATTTTGTGCTGCTCAGGATTGGCCAGTTCAGTGGTGTGCCTCAGCCACCAACTGTAGTTGCATGTGTTTCTTCAGATTTTTGATTATTTGCCTTTTTTCTTTCCTTTCTTTTTTTTTTTTTTTTTTTTTTTTTTTTTTTTTTTTAAAGGGGGTATTAAAATGCAGCACTTTACTACAAGTTAAATTTTAAAATATATAGATTTGTTATAACAAAAATGGTTATGGGTTATTATTTTTTTTCTATGCTTCTACCCTAAATGTAACCTTCCTGAAAGGACATAGTTTTTGATCTTATGGGGTGTATTTATAAATCTGATCTTGCAGTTCTTTTAATATCCTGTAATTCATATACGAAACTAAATTGTGACCTACCAGTTGTAAAATATCTATTTACTATTGGGATGGTAAAAGCATGTGAGAATCCAAAGGGATGAAGTAGTAATGTAATAATATTTTTCAAGAGTAAATATTTATTGGTTTTTTTCTCTAGATGATCTGGAGCCCAACAGCCTGGCAGTTATTCCTGGGATGGGAATTCCTGAACAGTTGAAAATAGCTATGGAGCAGGAGCAGATGGGTAAGTAATAGCTATGGAGAAACATTCTCCTGAGCAATCTAGATACTGTGGGACTTCTTTTTCATTCCTTTCATATTCTTTGGGAGCACAGATGCTCTTTTCTAAAGTTCTGTGTTGTGCATATTTGCTTTGTAAAGAAGGATGAGCTGAAAACCTCTGTGAAAAAAATAAAGGATCTTTGTGTAAGGCTGCATTGCTCTGACTGTTTGTTTCCCTGGTGCCAAAGGGAAAGATGAGTCCAATGACATTGAGATGACAATCCCAGGACTGGACTGGGGAATGGAGGAAGTAATGCAAAAGGACCAAAAGAAAGTGCCACAGAAAAAAGTTCCCTATGCAAAACCCATACCAGCACAGTTTCAGCAGGTAAGTACCTGATACAGAGTGAACAGAACAACCTGTTCTTTTCCCAGCTTCAAAAAGTGTGTGTCTTTTGAAATGTTTCGGATTTTACAGCTCTCCTGTATCAACACCCCATGCAATTTACCACAGTGGCTAGTTTAATTACTATTTAAGCATGAACTATTTTATTAAATAGCTTCTATCTCGTGTCTGTACCTGGGAAGAACTTATAAGATAAGGAAGTTTTATTTGGCATTGTTTTTGCTTCCAAGTATCTGTAGTACACAATGTTTTAGCATATCCTTTTATCCTTTCTCATTGCAGCAATGTGTTGCACACGGAATTAATCTTGTGTTTCCTGATCTTTGTAGGCATGGATGCAAAATAAAGTTCCTTTGCCTCCCCCACCTGAGCCATTGAATGATAGAAAGGAGGATATTAAGCTGGAGGAGAAAAAGAAATCACAGGCAGAGATTGAGCAGGAAATGGCAGCACTTCAGTACACAAACCCACAGCTCCTGGAGGTATGTATGTGTGGAAACACACGGATTAACAATTTGCTTTAGTCCTTTCTGTGACAGATTTGGACTTCAGCACTAAAGTGAGCAGCTTCCTGCAGCAGTTTCACCTGTTTGGCTGTTTTCACTTTTTACAAAAAGACATCTAATTGAACAGGATATTGCAGTCAATGTGTGATGATGTGAAACCCTCAGTGAGGCCCCCACATCTCACTTTACCAGTGGGTCTCTCAGTTAGTTATTGCTGTTAGTTACAAGGAAAGCATTCTTAAATTCCTATGAAATGGGATGACTGCTTCTGATTTTTAATTGAAACATACCTCTGTGCTTAGCTGAATTTCTGTCTCTCTGTTTTGGACAGCAACTGAAGATTGAGAGACTTGCACAAAAGCAAGCTGAGCAGGTGCAGCCACCGCCCCCAGGAGGATCTCTCCATGGACCTCAGCCTTTCCCAGGGCAAGGCCCAATGTCACAGATGCCTCAAGGGTTTCAGCAGCCCCTTCCACCTCAGCAGATGCCAATGAATATGCCTCAGATGGGACCTCCTGGTCCACAAGGACAGTTCAGACCTCCAGGACCCCAAGGACAAATAGGACCACAAGGTCCATTACACCAAGGAGCTGGAGGTCCACAAGGGTTCATGGGACCACAAGGACCTCCAGGCCCCCAAGGGCCTCCACAAGGAATGCCACGGCCTCAGGATTTACACGGACATCAAGGAATGCAGAGACATCCGGGCCCTCATGGGCCAATGGGGCCCCCAGGCCCACAGGGCAGCGCTGGCCCACAGGGACACTTGGGACCGCAGGGCCTGCCCGGCTCTCAGGCTCATTTAGGACCACAGGGTCCACCTGGCCCACAAGGTCACCTGGGTCCTCAGGGTCCCCCTGGAGGCCAAGGAATGCAGGGGCCGCCTGGTCCACGAGGAATGCAAGGACCTCTTCCTCACGGCATGCAAGGAGCTCCAGGATCTCAAGGCATGCAGGGCCCTATATCTCAAGGGCCTTTGATGGGACTTAATCCAAGAGGGATGCAGGGTCCACCAGGACCCAGAGATAACCAGGGACCTAATCCACAAGGGATGATGATGGGTCATCCACAAGAAATGAGAGGTCCTCATATGCAAAGTGGTTTACTAGGACATGGTCCCCAGGAGATGCGGGGCCTTCAGGGACCCCCGCCTCAAGGTTCAATGCTGGGACCGCCGCAAGAAATGCGTGGGCCACCCGGTCCCCAGGGCCAGCAGGGACCTCCACAAGGCTCTTTGGTGGGGCCTCAAGGAAACATGCAAGGACCTCAGGGACAGCCAAACCCCTCGAGGGGGCCGCACCCTTCCCAGGGCCCTCTGCCCTTCCAGCAGCAGAAAACGCCTCTGTTGGGTGATGGGCCTCGCCCCCCCTTCAATCAGGTACGTGGGGGTCTTTGGAACAAGGGGAGTTCTCAGAAGGTGGGAGTGACAACTGTCTGTGCAAGAGAAATTAGAGAATGGAGGTTGGGTATTCCTGGCAGGACCGAGGCCTCAGGAAAATTGAAGTGATGATAAAAAGGATTCTGTAGCTTGGGAACAGCAGAAGGTGTCCCTGTCCATGGCAGGGGGATTGGAAATAGGTGATCTTTAAGGTCACTTCCAACCCAAAGTATTCATGATTCTATGATGGGTAACTGTGGAAAGGGATTATTGGGAATAGTAGTACAGAAACCAGTCTGCTATGAAAATATATAACCTTAAGAGAAACTCCTTTTTTTTTTTCTTTTTTTTTCTTTTTTAATTTAAAGACACTGAACTGTCCTAAGCAGGGTATTTCATTGGGAGCAGACAAGCACTAATAAAAGTCAAATTTCAAGAAACTGAACATAACAAAAGTCATATGTATTAATTAAAGCAAGGTGTTGCTAACTCTCAGTTGTCCAGAGTAGTTAATCCAAACTATGGGATGGATTTCCATAGATGCTGACACACCTGGAACCAGCTTAGATCTGGGTGAACTTGACAGTTGACTCTAAGTGTAGAGGGTCACAGGGACACAGCACTTTCCATTTTCTGCTCCACTACACACCACACAGAGCTCTCTGTGGTTATTGCCTCCTGGAAGTTCCTAGCTGGATAGCACCAGTTCTTGCTTTGTCTCAATTACCTTCAGTTCTGGGTGAATTTTGAAAGGGAAGTTTGGGGAAAAAATTCTACTGAACTGAAAAAAGAAAAGAAAATGTGTGGTGTTTTTTAACCAGAATTGTCTCTTTTAGACCTGCACTCAATAGTTTCACTCAAGGCTTTAGACATGCAGAGTACTTAGTGTGTAGTCCAGTACCAATCACAATGAGGAACTGAATATTCAAATGAGCTTTAGCTCAAGGATTCCTTTTCAGACTGAAGCAGAGTAGCCCACAAGTGGTGGGTTTATTTGAATTTTTTTTCCGTACAAATCAATAATTCCCTCCAGAAGGCTGTTAATGCGCCACTGCTGCTGAGATTTCAAAAGTAGCCAAGTTACACAAAGGAGTGGTGGTTCCCCAACTATATAACTTAAACCAGCAGAGTTGTTTCTCATTTCTGTCCCAGGGAGACTCATTTTTCTTTGAGAATAATTACCCTGTTTGTGGAGGGCTGTCCTTGTCTGCCCTTGCCACTGACACTTTGGAATTCAGTAGGGTGCTTTTGATGGGTGGCTTGTTATTTTCTTTGAATTTTGCTATCTTAAAGGCTTTTACAGATACTAAAAAAATGACATAGTGAGGTATTTTAACCCATTCTTCCTTCCTTGTGCACCTTTAGTATAGTAATGGCTTTTAAAAATTAACATATTTTTAAATTTATGTCAGATTTTGCTTCTTTGTAATATGAATGGAGCATAGTTCCTGTTTAAAAAGGCCCTATATGTGATTTAAAAAAAAAATAGACTTTAGTTTGTTTTGTGTTCTGGATTTCGCTTTTTTCTTCTGTAAACTTGTACAAATCACTTCTCTTCCTTTTCAGTAGCAGAAGTGTGTGAATATCTGCTTTATCAAGGGCTTGTAACACAGAACAATTACAGATAATTGCAAGGGTTAATCTCCATATAAAATACCACTGTTGCCTGCCCTGGCTGTACACTGGATTTGCTGGGATGCACAAGGCCATTTTCAGCTTTTAGTAAAATACCTCTTTCTAAACTCTGCATATTTCCCAGCTCAAGCCCAGTTTGAGGCCTGGAATGAATTTTGAAACAGAAATCCCATTAAAAGGCAGAGTTAGGGCTCTTGTGTTCCCAGCTTGGCAAAGCATGGTTTGTTTGTAATCAAGGTTTCTGCTAAGGAGAGTTATTTACTGAGTGCTAAAAACTGCTGCTTTGGTTAAACATTTCCATAAATGGAAGAAGTTCCATAAAATTTATTTTAAGTAAGCATCTGCTAAATATATGGGAAATGCTGGAATTCCAGCAAGGTTTTGCTCAGGAACAGCAGAATCACTGTGATAGCTGGCTCTTACCTAGTCAGAGGATGGATTTGTTCTGGACTCCAGTCAACATTCCATCACTAGGAAAGTATTTTTGGGGATTTTGAGGTGTTTTTTTTTTTAATGGGCATTAAGCCAGATCTTTTATTTTGCTTATTTTTCCAACATTCTTACAAAATTAATCAATGCAAATATGATGTTTGTAGGACATATTTATGTGCTTTCTTGTGTTTATCACCTACATTGCAGTTGAATATAAATTTTTAATTTTAAACGATATTTCAAGACATGATGGGATAAATGCACAAATAAACTTTCTGCTTCTCTGCAACCCAGAAACAAAAAGGTAGTGTTTCACAAAAATAAATTTAAAGCATTAAAATTATTTAACTTTGATTCATGGAGAAATTAAGCAGTGTAATTATGATCCAGTGGTTTGCTGGAGTACAGGTCTTTTAAATATTTCCAGGCTGCAGTCTGGAAGTGTTTTAACAAGTCAGTGTGAGGGCCAAGTCTAAATCTTGCATACTGGACATGTCTAGAAAAAAATTACATTTTTAGGGGTTTCTAGGAAGGGTTTGGGGGCAGATTGGCTGTTTGGTCATGTCTGCCTAGGAAGGTTTTGTATTGCAGTCCTGCAGGTTTCAGCTCTGTCTGGTTCATATTTTTATTGTTGGATTTTATATCTGCGGTGTAAATTCTGTACATGTCCCTTTTCAGTTCCAGTCAAGCACAAATCCCAAATGAGGACTTTTTGTCAACCCTGTGCTGTTGAAAGGCAGAATCAGAACATCATCCAAACACAGTTTTCCAAACAGTGTCACCAGAGCAGGTCCTGTCAAAATCATTCATGAGTCTGTGACAACAGCTGAATTTAGAGACCATAATTTTATCCTTTAAAATTCACCAAAAAATGAGAAAAAATAGCAAAAGACACTTATATACTTTATTTTTTTTTTTTTGGGGGGATCACATAAAGCACACAAAACTCTGCCCACTCTACTGCCTCTGCTTTTTTTTTATCCAAAAATGAAGAAAAATGAACTTTGCCATCATGTTAAAAATTAAACTTAAGTTAGGAACTTAGAGAGGTTTAGAGAAGAGGTTTCCTTATGGCTCTGTCATTGTCCCCTCATCCCAACATTCTTGATATTTACTTTTGTATATATAGTTTCTCTTTTTTGTTCATTTCCAAATGAAGTCTTTGGTCTGTCAAGCTCTTTAACTGCCTGTAAATCAGTACCTGATGTTTTTCAAATAAATTTACATATTTTCCTCAGGAAAATTCCACTATTCCTCCAAAGGAACAGAATATTTGTACCAAATACTCAATAAGTTCAATACATTTTTACAGAATGTTCATACTCAGGAAGAATATGAGCTTTATCATCTTTGGCTGCGACAGATAAAATGTGAATAGCTGCAAAGCTGTTTCCTGTGAAATGCTGTGCTTCTCAGTGACTGAAGCATTACTGATGTGAATGTTTGGGAACTGAGGCTGAAACCATTGGAACATGAGCTGTTTCTGTTGTACAACCTGTGCAGATGCAGACCTTAGGGAAAGAAAATTGTTTTGGACTCCTACAAACATTTTTAATTACTCACACGTGGAATTCACCTGGCTTTTGTTCTTCCGTGCTCACAGGATGGACAGAACCCAGGTCCTCCTCCTCTGATACCAGGCCTGGGGCAGCAAGGAGGACAAGGTCGTCTGGGCCCTCACAACCAAGGACCTGGTCTTAATAAAGGTAATTCAACTTGTAAAACATCTTGTCTGTTCTCCTGGGAGTCAGTCTGCTCCAAGAGGGGCTGTCCCAGTGCAGTGCACCCAGGGACAAATGGCTGCAGCACAATGCAGGGCCTCAGCTGAGAGAAAAGCTTCTCTGGCTGGGATATACAGGAAAAATATTCCCAGAAATATTGTTTCATGTGAAAGTTATCGCATGTGCTTTCTAGAACTGTATGAACTAGAGCATCCTGAAGTGATTTAGAAATGGTTACAGAACCGTGCTGTGATTTTTCTTGCCCCTCAAGGTGATGCCCGTGGGCCACCCAACCATCACCTGGGCCCGCTGTCGGACAGGCGGCACGAGCAGAACAGCGGCGGCCCCGAGCACGGGCCAGAGAGGGGCCTGTTCCGAGGGGGCCAGGACTGGAGCGATGGCAGGGACAGCAGGGGCATGCCCGACAGACGGGGACCTCACCCCGACTTCCACGATGACTTCGATCGGCCCGACGACTTCCGGGATGATTTCCACCCAGACAAGAGATTTGGCCATCGGTTACGGGAGTTCGAGGGGAGAGGAGGCCCACCATTGCAAGATGAGAAATGGAGACGAGGGGGACCTGGGCCTCCCTTTCCTCCTGATCACAGGGAATTTGAAGGAGGTGGTTCCAACCGGGGGCCTCCTGGTGCTTGGGAAGGACGGAGACCTTCAGATGACAGATATCCACGGGATCCCGAGGATGCGCGCTTCCGAGGAAGGCGAGACGAGAGGTAAGAATAAATCCATTTCTCTTTCTTGGGTTAAAGGGTAAATGGAGGGAACTCTCTTATTCCTGGTTTCCTTTTCATTAAGGAGTCTATCTGTTTCAGATTTATAAACTGGAAACCAATAAGGAAATGAAAACTCTAATATACCTGAGTGTAGAGTCCATAAAAATCATTCAGTAATAGAAGAAAACTTGAAAAATGGTCATTGTACACAGCAGCTTCCGTGTCTTTAAACAGTAAGTAAAGAGAAGGGGGAAAGTTTTAGAGAAGATCCAGTGACACAGGATGAAGATCTGAGGCCGTTTTGATGAAAATTGAGAGGAGACTTAAAGGTTAAAGTGACAAACTTTTGAACACTAGAAGTGGATTTTGAGATTCTGTCTCCAGTCACAAACTACAGCATGACTGTAGAGACTGTAGGATGAGATGCAATGCCCTTGTGAGGAGCAGGAACAGTGATGTGACTGCCAGCTAGAAGGGACAGACTTACAGCATCTGTTGGACTGTCAAGACTATTTTTTCATACGTTTGCTTGTAGAAATTTTATTTCTCTTTCTGACTTATTTCTTAATGCCAAACAAAGAACTCAAAAATAATCTGATTTACTGCAATGTCCTTGTCATTGCTCACAATCTCCGAATAAATCACCAAGGGATAAATTTGCTTTTAGTTACCAATGTAAATATGGAGGAATTAATGCTGTCTCTGAAATTAATTACCAGCAAAATTGCTCCAGATTTATGTTAGTTTAATTAAATGAAATTTGGCCTCCAAGGTCTAAGCCTCTCACTGACCACCAACTCTCTATGTATAAGAACATGTGCTTGTTACAAATATGCTGTGGTCTCCACATAATGTGAATTTTGTGTGTTTTAGTTGCCTTTTTAATCATTTTCTTACATTCCTTTTACTTTGCATCTATACAGCTCTTCTTTTAGCTATTTTCTACCTAGCTCTGTAAGATGTAACTTCCTTTTGTGTGAAGAGTATGAAAAGAAATGAACAGTAACTTAAAGAAGGTAACAATTAAAGCCATTTCTAAAAAGTAAAGCCAGACAAAATCCAGTTGGATGGTCCAGTGGTCCAATGGTCTGCATCACAGAACTCTAAAAGACACAGCAGACAAGAATTTTAGAAGCTCAGTAGAGATTTTTCAGATCTTATATTGAAAATGTTTAGGAACTGGCAAATATTTTATTATGGTCCTGATTTTTAAAACGTTTCAGGAAGGGAAACAAGAACCTTGTAACCTGCAAACCTGACTTTTGAACTAAGAGTATTCTGTTCATCAGAGTACAAGTGTTTGCCCAGAGAGTTTGAAGTGAAATGGCACAAGGCTTTAAAAGGCTCACTGTGCTTGTAAATTTGATGATTTTCTTGGAATGAAGGTGAACTAGGTGCCATTTACTGCAGATGCTGTGGTGGACTTAATCCCAACCACTCCTTTAGCTGACTTGGTTTGAAATTGAGATTGTAACTGGTTTGATCAAGCATGAGAGGCAAATGTGTGTATGTGTGTTTCTCTCTAATTTCCCATCCTTTTCATCCCTGTCCTGTTCTTACTCTATATCAACATGATGCTTCTACTGCAGAGACCTGCCTCTTCCTGCCTGCTAATCTGCACAGTGTGTAGTTGTGTACAGTAAGGTCCTAGGCCTCGGGGAAGAAGATGTGAGAGCAGTCAAACAGGAACTGAACCCGAAGCAAGGCAGGGCTTTATGTGTGACTGATATGAAAAGGCAAATAAGGATATCCATAACACAATATTAGGAGCTGTGGCTGTGTCAGGCGTAGGTATCGTAGATTTCAAAACTCAACTGTGTCCATAAGTTGCCTGAAATAGGAAGGGCCCTGTTCCTGCAGCCCTGGGGCCTCGTGTTGAAGATCTTGGTAATTTCCAAGCTAAGGTGAATCACACCGTATCAGTATTAAAGCAGGAGGCCCTCTAAGAAACCTCTAGAGGACTGTGCTCTTTCAAGGCTAAACAATATTGCTCTGTGATTATTTGAACCATTTGTACCTGAAACTGTTGAGGTTGTTTTCCCAAACCATCCAGGTTAATGTAAATGGTTCATGGTCCATACAAAGCACTCCTCCATCCACTGTTGTACCTGTACAGGCACAGCAGCCTCCTCTCTGTATTGTGTTTGTTTTCTGGGAGGTGGAGACAGACCTATTGTTTTTTATTAAAAACAATGTAAAAGTTTAAAAATATTGTATTGTGTTATGACTACTGTTAAAATATTTAAATTTGTAATTAAAAGGTTAATGTTGTTAAAATTCTAAATAAAAGTATCTAAAGTTTTGCTTGTAATAGGATGCACTGTGTCGTTAATGAGCTGGGGAAGGGGATGCTGCACACAGCCAACGCCACGGGAATACTGCGGTGCTTCCAGTGCAGCCAGTGTGCAGCTGGGAACACTGGGGAGGTGGGGGGCATCTGTGACTGGGCAAGGAGAGCTCCACACCGTGTGCTGTCACTGAGGGTGGGCAGAGTAGTGTGGGGTGGCACGGTGGGGACACCAGTGTGCCTGCACCACCTGAGCACCTCAGCCGGGCTGTGACAGACAGGCGTCCTCACAGGGCAGGGCTGAGCTTTGCAAACCCTCCAGGTGTTTGGTGCTTGTGTCAGGACCAGAACTGCTAGTTATTCACACAGCCAGCTGCAGGCTTACCTGGCATGGCACTGACAGCTCAGGAAGAGCCATTCTCCTCTCTGAAGAGCTGTCCAAGGCCCCCAGTGTGGTGCTGGAGGAGCTGTACTCAGCTAAGATGCTGTGCAGAACCCAATCGTAGCATATTCCTGCAGATGCCCTTGGTACTTACTAGGCAGCAGTTACCAACTTCAGGCTCATAATTACATTTTGCAACACAAAATTCATTACTGCAGTTGGATGAACTGCTCTTCAGGTTGCAGAATGCCACTGTGCACTGTTCAGCCAGCACTGTGCCTACAGATCCAAGAGCAGTCTAGATGCATTTGCTAAAACTGTAAACTTTGAAGAATGGAATGAAAAGGAGCATTGTCTGGCAAAAGAATCATAGAACTAATAGGAATGAGATCCTGTAACGTTTTGTTACAGCCACGACTCTCATTGCTTCTATGTTTTCAGTTTGTTTTATGATGGAAATGGAAAGGACAAAAGGGAAGGGGAATGTAAGAGCATCAGAGTTAAGGGGAACTCACACTTTGCCTTGCCTTACCTCACCTTGTATCTATCGTCACTCATTGACTGTTTTTCCCACCTTTTCATTAAATGAATGCAATGTGTTTAATAATACTTTTCTTGTATGAAAAGCCAACGTAATCAGTGGAAGGAAATATGAGAGGAAGATTACAAAGCTTACTGTCAAAGTGCTCAAAGGCAGAAACGGGCACTTTCCCACCTACAAATCCTGTTCTAGTAACTGTATGTGCTGTAGCATTAAGTGAAACCGTTTAGAAATGAGTTGATAATTAAACTGAAGCTGCCTCAATTATGCCTAAAAACCGCATTTGTATCGTGTTCTTTGTTGTAGCTTCCGAAGAGGAGGACCCTCGAGACATGAGGGCCGGGGGCCCAGGGGCAGAGATGGTTTTCCTGGCCCTGAAGATTTTGGGCCAGATGATGCTTTTGACTCTCCAGATGAAAACTCCAGAGGAAGGGACCATGGTGCTCGGGGGCGAGGTCGAGGTGCTCTGAGAGGTAAGGGGAATGTTCTTCCACACAGAAATGCAAGGATGAGGAGGGAAAGGCACTTCTTGAGCAGGTGACATTATTTTCATGAATACAATGTCTCTTCTCACTCCTGTCCCCTGCTTCTCTTACTGCTCAGGAGCTCGGAAGGGTTTGCTTCCTACTCCAGATGAGTTCCCACGCTTTGAAGGAGGGAGGAAAGCAGAATCCTGGGATGGAAACAGAGAACCAGGTAAAAAATTGGGTGAGGTTTGTAGACTTCTACAATATAATAACTTCAAAAAAATATTTTTAAAATCCTGCCTTTTTCCTGCACCTCACATGTTTGTTACCAGTATTTTACCATGAGAAAAGCCAAATGCAGTTCTTTGGTCTTTTAAATTTAGGAAAAAAGAACTATACAGAATTTAACTGTCTCTACATACAGCTGTCTTATTGAATAAAAGTGATTGTGGCCTCAAAGCCTTGATTTTCAGTTGTGCTCCTGTACAGTCCAGAACTGCCTGGGCACTTGTCACCTCTGGATGACTGAATCATATCATGGGTTTTTTTAATATCTTTATTAATACCAACAGTAATCTTTCTCTGTCTTGGTGTCTTTTCAGCTGCAATGTCTGACAGCTTGTATGTGCAGTTGTGTTACTAAAGGCAACCCTATATGGGACAAGACAGAGCTGTAGAATGTCATGGAAAACAAAGCACAAATGGCACATGAATAAATGAAGGTGTGATTGTCTCTAAAATATATGGAAGTATTTTATACTGGAAAGAACACTTTACATCTGCCACACTTTTCTTTCCTATCATCTTTAGAATCTGTTTTACCTTTAGCTTTTTTTACTAAAAAATGGGACAGAGGAGAAACTTTACATAATTTGAACTTCAAACTGTGTGCCAAACAGTGTGGGCAGTTTGTAAATTTATGTGGCTGCCTTCAAAAATGAAGAATAATGATCCAATGAACATTACTTCTCCTGTGTTTTCGTGCACAGGTCCTCGTCCAGATCACCCTCCTCATGATGGGCACTCTCCAGCCAACAGAGAACGTTCCTCTTCACTCCAGGGCATGGACATGGCCTCACTGCCACCACGGAAACGTCCCTGGCACGATGGACCGGGAACCTCTGACCACAGGGACATGGATGCTCCAGGTGGACCTCCAGAGGAGAGGGGCAAAGGTAAAAAGCCCCTTTGATTAGAACCCTTAAGTAACACTGGCATGTATTTTCAGTATTGAGTGTATCCAGAACTTCTCTGTTCAGAGGGGATAAAGCTGAGCTGGTAAATACCTGATTTTACCAGCTGGGAAGTTAGAGACCAGTCTTACAGGAACATAAGAACAGAGGGATTTTCAAACATCAAATCCAGATCTTGTCTCCAGCATCACAGAACCCCCTTCTTTATTGCCCTGTTCAAAAGTAATTGGTTTTTGGTTCCCTGTTACTCAGCTGGAAAACTCATTAAGAGCATTTTTCCCTCATTTTCAGAATAGTTGTTTATTAATATTAATGCTTGTGATGTTATTCTTTAACTCAAATATAAGAACATTGAGCCTGGAGTGATATGTCCCTGAAGTGCTCTCTAGACCTCTGAAGATCTGACTTACTAAAACATTGTTTTTACATTTAATGGCTTTCTAGTTACCTTTTGTGTACTTCTCTAACTGCTTTGTCATATAAACTTTTGATATGACAACATCCATGGACAGACCTCTAAAACTTAATAGAAGTAGACTATGTTTAAAAAAAAAGAGGGAAAATGTTTTTCCCTTGATCTGTGCTTATCATTCACTAATTTAATTTGATGTCTTGTGTTGTAATTAAGTTGAATGTTGGTTCCTGTTATTACTGAATGCCACCTCTGATTGCACTGAACTCCACCACTTCCAGCCTGAACCAGCTCTTCTCCAAGTCAGAGCTCTGATTTCTTTATTCTTTCTAGAAATTGTTGTCTCTTTCACTATCCTTGTTACTCTGTATGTGATATTTTGAGTTTTAAATTATCCTTTTCTAAATTAAATTAGGTAACTAGGAATTGCACACACTATTTAAGATGTGGTGTAACCATGGATTTCTACAGTTCTCTTGTGTTTGTTCCACTTTCTCCATTCCTTCCTAACAGTTCCTGGTGTTGTAGTTCCCTCTAAGTGGCCCCATGCTACTGTAACCCACAGAACATATTCTTTTGGAGTCAGTGCTATTAGCATCACAGCAGTTCTTGATCCTATTTGTTACACATCTCAGGACTTCTGTTCTCTTGTGTAAATACTGTCTTTCTTTAATGTCCTCATATTGACTACCCACTGTCAGGTAGTGATCAGTGACAAACGTCCTTCTCATTTGCTTCCAGATGCTGAGCTGGCAGCCTGCAGCTCAATTTGGTGCTGTTAGACTGCACAGCTTTGTCTCTGATGCCACTGAACACTGAATCCCAGCCCACTTCTCCCACCACTGTCCCCAAGCTCATTCAGTTTTAACTGCTTATCACTCCTCCTCTGCATGGACTCTGTTCCCAGGTTTTATCATTCCTTCACAGATGTTTTGAATGAAACTCTGCTGATAAACTTCTCTACCAGTATTTTTCCTTCCATATCTACATGCTGTAGTTCTCAGTTTAGCCAGCATCTATCAAGGATTCCTTTTCCAGCTTCAGTAATGATTGTGATAACTCTATCAGATTCTTTGTTAAACTCAAAACAATTGTTGTCCAGGCACAAGTGTGGTAATTAACTCATAATTTAGAATGATGGCAGAAAGCCTGATAAACCATGAACAATACTTCTTCATATGTGGGCTATATCACTTTCAGTTGTATTGGTAAAGTTCTTTGAAGATTAAAACTTCATTAATGTTTCTGTGAAACAGTTTGGTGACTGTTTTACATAGAATCATCCACAGTCAACAAAAATCACTCTTGCTGAAGTGCAGCAAAAATACCTGAATTTAGCTGTAGTAGGTGTCCTTAAAACAAATTTATCACTGATTTTGTTTTCTCAAAATACTACTACTTATTTTAGGCTAATTAATTGGGTTGGGGTTTTTTGTTGTTCATATCAAACATATCAAAACCAAAAAGGTATGTGAGAATTAGAAAATTCTATTCTGTGAGAATTAGAAAATTCTGTTCCTGGCAGTAAGAGCTTGAGTACTTTTTGTTCCAGGTTAGTAGTAAAATAAAGCATTTTTCCATTCTTTTTAGCAAAAAATTGGAACAAAACAGTAATGTTACTCATGATCTTCACCATCAGCCTCAACTGTCTCAATTGTCAACACTGCTATGTCTCTGTTTAGGATTTATAAAAAGTGTTTTGCAATAAAAACAGAACCCCAGTGCTGAAGCACAGGAACTGGCAGTTTGAAGGAAAAGCTATCACTATTCTGACTTCATTTCAGTGCCTGCTGACAGTATCAAATGTTAGCTTTAATTCCCAATGAATTGCTTGATTGTTGTCTGTTTTCTTAGCTGTAATGGAGACACTTACTCTGTATAACAAAATTGTACTGAGGGAGGAGGCATAAAATTGCAGGTTTCAGCTACAGCTGGTTTATGAATGATGACACCAAAGTAGAAGCAGCTCAGTATCTGTCTGAGACTCAGCTCAAACTTACACCAGTAACTGGTTGTGCTTCCTTTGCAGGACGAGGAAATTCGGGACCTTCACAGAGAGCGCCAAAATCTGGGAGGTCCAGTTCTCTAGATGGAGACCACCACGATGGATTCCACAGGGAGGAAGCTTTTGGTGGAGGCCCTGGGGCAGGCAATAACCCTTCTCGAGGAGGAAGGAGCAGCAGCAATTGGGGAAGAGGAAATAACATGAACTCTGGCCAGTCCCGGAGAGGAGGATCTCGGGGTGGACGAGGCCGATAGAAGAGGCTTTGACTGGGTCATGCCCAGTCCTTTTGGGACAATATTTAAATAGACTGCTACTCTGGACTCACCTGCAATGCCACGAACCTGGATTCTTAACTGGGATAACTGAATGTGCATTAGTTCCTAACAAGGGTCTTTCTTTTCCTGAATCAGTCCTTTGCCTCTGGCTGCAATATTGTAGCTACCTTTGTTTTGTTCTTTCCACTCCCATTCCCCTCACTTTCTTGTTTTGTCAAGAGCTGGAATTTCTTTGAAGTGTTGTGGAACATGGGGCATCTCCACAGATTTCAGTTCACCTCCAGACAGAACCTTGTTTCTATATGTACAGTTTGTCAAAGAGTTACGTTGGTTTTGTATGAATACAGAATGTAATTTGCGCAAAAATTAACAAAAAAAAATCAATAGTGTGTGATTCTTTACTCACCTATTCCTACAGAGGGTTGTATTTAGGCAAACTTGTGTTTCAGATGGAGCAACAGTACTACCTCCTGAAATCTCAGCCATTTAAAATACTGAGAGCCGATTCCTGGGGTTTTGGTTTATCATGTACAGAGAAGTTTCATTTTCACCTTTAGCCACAGCTGTCTACAGATTACAATGGTGCTGAGGTCAAAATTCCAAAATGCAGGCAATCACCACTGCTTGCTAGTCTGCCATCCTGAAACAGAAAAGAGTGGAATAGTGTTTAGAACAAGTTGTCAAAGACATAGTGTGAGTTACATAACGTGGATCCTAACACAGACATCACAGCAGACTGGCATTCTACCCTTCACCTAGGCAAGCCACGGATTTTTGTTCAGAACAGGATCTGCTTGTAGAAATTGAGAAAGTTTAGCAGCTTGATTGGTATGTTTTTCAGCAGCTGTGTGACACATTGTTCAAAGCTATGGGTGTAGCAGAGTCTGGTGCATTAATTGCTGAGGTGCAATTCATCACTTCCAGAATAAGTTTTTTTTAAGTGTCTTTTTCTTTAGGATATTGTTACCTGGTTTTACTAAAGGAGGGAAATGAGGAGGAGGGGTTATTCCCATTTCCCACATTTCATAATAAAGCTGCTTACCAACCATGAGCTTGTTTTCCCCATAAATCATTCCTATTAATTATCTCCAGTCACCATGTTATCAGAAGGCTCCTTTAACACCTAAAGCCTCAGTGAAAATGTTATCACGTAAGTACTTAATCTACAGGTACCCCTCAGGAAGGTCCTGTATTGAAAGTAGAGCATAAAATAAGAAATCACTACCAGGCTTCCCTCTCTCCTGCCTCGAATTTCAGGCTATAATCAGGATGAGACTCAGTTCTAGAGGCTCCTGCATCCCAGTAACACACAGAGCTGTTGCATCTTCTCACAGGCAGGTTTACCAAAGACTGGCTCAAGTCCTGATGTCCCATCTTCCTTAAAGACATCAAAGCACAGATGCTCAGCTGTTGTTCTCTTGGTTCAGTCAGTCACTTTTTACTTGGTTTTTAATTTGTGGTGTATCAAATCACATTTGAAAATTGTAACTGATCATTAGCCTATAAAATCCTTGTCATGGGGGTCAGGAGAGACAGAATGGTCTAAAAGGAATTAACTAGAAACAGCTGAGATGCATCTGATATGACACAGTTTGCCCGTTGAGAAAAATGCTTTTTAGCTCTATCTGAAGGACTTTGGGTGTATGTCTGGGAGTTGGGATTTGTCCTGAAGTTTTCATGAGAAATACTAACGAGTTCATCATTGGCAAAGAGTTTTGCTTGCCCTCTTGTTTTTTTTTTGTTTTTTTTTTTTTTATTTAGCAAGCCCAATATATGTTTAAGGGGCTAAAAGAGGTCTAAGACTATTTAGAGGATGAGCTGTAAGCTTTAATTAAACCACAGTCCTCTACCAAAACAAGTGTATCTAACAAGAGAAAATGCAGTTTTATCTAGACAACTTATATTTCCTCTGATGATTGGTTAATTCCTTAAACAATTATGGTACTTAAATAATACTCTTCAAGGGGCAGCTTTTTAAATGGAGTTTTGAAGTATTTCACAATCATATGCTCAAAAAGTCCTAAGAAAATTTGATATAGTTTCTACAAAATCTTGGAAGGTAACAGCATAGGAGGAGACGCAAGTAGCTTCCCAGTCTGTGATACCAAGACCCACTATTACTGGGAAATTGGAACAGTTATTTAATGGGAATACTTCTGTATTCCTCAGGTCGTGTTATTTTACCAGTGCTGCACACAGACTCTTACGCTCTACCTGTTAGTTCAGTAGTTAATTTGACACTGCTGTTAGGAATAAAATTAATTTTATATACTGTAACTTAGAAATTGTAAAAACAAGAGAGCTAATTTAATGCTATTCTCATAGTTCTGATCTACATTCTTAATGGAAAAAAGTGACCATTAGTGAAATGTCTATACTGACAACTGGACACAAATAGTTTTATTAAAGCAATCTATGTACACTTAAGCACGCCCTTTAACAATTTCAGTTTAATTCAGAAAAGTATTTGGTAAATCTGTTAAAACTAAATAGTGATAGCAGGTAAGTATTGCAGTGGCTTTCTTTTCTCCATGAGGCACAAATGCTCAGTGAGAACTCACTGGGGGCTCTGTGCAGGTGAGGCCCCGTTGTCCCATTTCCTTGCACGGTCCAGTACCCAGCCCAAACTGGAGCACCCAGCTCTGTCAGCCTGAATTCAGCACCCTCCTGAGGCAGCTCAGTTTCTGCACTGAAGCAGAGCTCCAGTTACTGGCAAATTATTTTTGAAGGTCACGCTGGGACAAGTAAGCAACTCCTGCCCAAGTTCAGAGAGCAGTACCTATACACAAAAGTAAAGTTGTAAGGGTTGAAGCTCCCGTTTTAAAGCCCAGTTTGGTCCCTTACAGCAGTACCTGCAAACGCCAGTGCTCTTAACCAACATCAGCACTTTGCATCCTCTCATCATCATGCAGGAACACCCCCTCCCCTTACGATTATGGGCAGTGCTTGTGACCCACAGCCCCAGGAAAGTTTGTTTCACTTACTGGATGGTTATTTTAAAGCTGCTTTATAGAGAGAAATGCAGTTCAGTGGCCAGAGTCTTCGTATTCACCACTGGTCTGAGGTGACAGCAAAAACAGTATGTGTTCATAGTGTAGGGGTCAGCACAAAATGAGGTAACACCAGTTAATTTTTCAATGTTCTCCCCTAGCCTCGATCGCATTTTGCTAAATCATCTTCGTGTTTCGGCATCCGTCAGCCTTGCGCACCTCAGCTGCTCCTCAGTACCGGGCCAGTCCACAATGACGCCGCACGGATCCGCGGTCCGCAGCAGCCGCTGCAGCAGCCACACGGTCCCGGCTGGAGGCACGAGCGGGATGCTGCCAGCTCCCCACCCAGAGGTGGAGCGATGCCAAGCCGTGCCTAGGGAGCTGACAGCGCGGTAAGGCAGATAACGAGCTCGGGGGCGGCTCGGCAGGCTGACACCGCACACAGCACCCGCAGCTCCGAGTCACCGGGGCCGCTCCGGGCTGACAGCCCCGCCGCTGCTGCTCGAGCGCTGGCGAGGAAAACGTGCCGGGACGCGGAGGAGGCGAAGAGAAGCGGCGTCCCCGCTGGTCTGGGAGTCGGCTGGCGACAGCGCGAGGCTCTCGGTCCGTGCGCGAGGGACTCCCGCGGGGACGCGGCCGCTGCTCCCCGGCGCGCCGGGCTCACAGAGGCAGTGCCTTGCCCCGGCCGCACACCGCGGCGCGGAGCAGCCCGGCGAGGCGGCGCAGGCCGGCGGCACCGCCGGGCAGCGCGGCCAGGAGCGCGGCGGCGGCGATGCCGAGCTGCGCGGCGGCGCCCAGCGCCGTCAGCGCGGTGCTGCGCAGCGCCAGCGCGGCGTACAGCGTCCCGAAGAGCGCCCCGAGGTACAGCAGCGCCCCGCGGCCGGGCTCCCGCAGCAGCCGGGCGGGCCCGCGCAGCAGCGCGGCGGCGCCCAGCGCACACAGCGAGCCGAGCGACCAGAGCAGCGCGAACTTGCGGGCGCGCAGCAGCAGCAGCGGCACGCACAGCCCCGCCAGCCCGAAGCACAGCGCGGCCAGAAGCACGCACAGCCCGCTGCCCGCCAGCCGCTGCCAGCGCGACAGCCCCGGCAGCCACGGGTCCTCCTCTCCCGTCCAAGGCCACACCGTGGCGCCCGGGGGACTGCCCGGCGGGAACGGGTTCAGCGCCCCCAGCCAGGCCCGCAGCCCGCCGCCGTCCCCCGCCTCCTCCTCCGAGCCGCCGGCCGCCGGCGGTGCGGGGACCGCGCTGGGACCGGTGGCGGCAGCAGCCTTGGACTGCGCGAGGTACTCGTGCAGCTGCCGGCCCAGGTCCGCCATGGCGGGGATGGCACCGGGCGCTACAACGCTCCCTCCGCCCACCCCGGCGCCGCCATTTTCCCGGGCAGGGGCCACATCCGGGGCACGGCAGAACACGCGGCCGCAGGCCGGGGAGAGCAGTGCGCATGCGCCGGGGACCGTGAGGCGTAGGGCGCGTGCGCGGAGGTCGTGAGGGCTATGGGGGCTGTGAGAGCTGAGAGGGCGATGGGGGCAAGGGGATCTGTGAGGGCTGTGAGGGCTCTGGAGACTGCGAGGGCTCTGCGCTGTAAGGGCTATGTGAGCTGTCTAGAGCTGCGGGGTCCCTGAGGGCTGTGTGGGCTGTGAAGGGCTACAAGCCTGGGATTAACCTGTCGGTGATTGACAGGTGGGATCAGCCCAGGAGATTGATTGACAGGCGGTACTAAGAATAGTTGAGATGGGGAGCCGTCCACGCAGAGTGATTGATGGGCAGGGCCAAGGGTGAAGAGGGGCAGGCTCAGCCTCCCGGGGTGATCACAGGCCGGGCCATGGGAATGCCCCTCAGCTGCCGGAGACACCGGGGCACCGGAGCAGTCCTCTGTAGCCAGGCCTGCGGGCCTGAAACTGGGATTCCGCCTCCCAAAACGGAACATCCGAGGATTACTCCCAGACAAAAGCTGCCACACTGACAGGACTCACTGGCCTTTGCTTCCTGGGGATGGCCTCTCAGCTGCCCCACAGACACTGGGGTGCCAGGCTTTCCTTCCTGTGGAAAAGGGCCGTCCTTCACAGCCAGGCACCAGATGGGTCTGCCTGGACCTTTCCTCCCCTGGGCCACCTCTGACCTGCACCTAAAGTACTGGGCCTATGTGCTTTCCTTCCTGTGGAAATTAATTCCCATCCAGGAGCCTGTGCTGGAAATTTGATTTGCACCTCCAACAGGTGCAATGTGCTGGAGTGCTTCTGTGCAGATACACTGTTGTGCACCACAGTAAACTGACATTTCAGACTGCAGGCGTGTGATGCTACATAAGGCTGAGAATTAACCTGCAGAGCACCGTGGTTTAAAGGGTGCAAGAGGAGAGTGACTGCCACAATTGCCTTCCAAATTGTGGTTATCAGCGGTTAGAGAGGTCAGTGAACACTGTCTGTGCTGGCACGGGTCCCATTCGAGACTTGTGTTGAAACAATTCCGTTTAGCTTTAGACTCCGAGATTCAGCAAATATTGTGGTAGAAAGCTGTGAAGAAAACTACAATACTGCACCAGTGCGTTTGGCATGGCTTACAAGAGGCAAGGGGCAGCTGCAGACCAGCACTGGTTCAGCAAGCTGTTGCTGTGTCAACATTTAACTTACATCCTGTGAAAAGCGACCCCACTCTGGAGTCATGAATTTTCCTGCTCAGCCTCATGTACCATCACATTCTTTCACTCTCCAAAACCCAGCTTCAAAACTGTGGGTCCTAAACCAAAAAGTAAGCACTGGCCTTCCCTTTCCCCTTGCAATCTCACAGAGTCCAGTTACAAAACTAAGAATGTTCAGCAGTTCATACCCTGGAAAAGGTTCTAGAGGAGAAAGGCCATGCTGGAATTTGCTTTTCTTTTGCAGCCTATAAACTGCCCAGCCAACAGTGAGACGATTCCTTCCCAGCGATATGCAGGATGACATTCCTTCAGTCTCGAAGATTCAGGATCCCCAACGGAACCCCTACACCAGCTGCTCCCACACTAGCAGTGCCGGGACAGAAAGGGCGTGACTGTTACCTGGCCACTGTCAGCGCTCACAAAGCACGCCACACGATGGCGGTGTGTACTTGCAAAAGAAGGAAATTCGCCTTTTCTAGCTCTAAACCACCCAAAATGCAGATCCAAGTTCAAAATGTCACTGCTCTCAAACTGAGTCAGGACAGAAAGATTTCACTGACTTTCCCCTTCCAAGAACAAACCCCTACTTGCACCATACTCAAAACCAACTCCTCTGTGCTAACAAATTTTTTCTCTCATGGAGTCTGGCTACAAACTTGAAAACCATGGGCAAAAGTGTAGCTGACAAAAGTGCCAGCTGAGAAAGCTGTCGCTGGCCAGAACTGCCGGTGCACCCATCGAGCTGCACCCACACACCCTGCTGTCAGCACTTTCCTCCGCAGCTCTGTGCACCATCAGCATCCTTCAGGCTCTCAGAGTCACGAGCCAAACAGAAGGCACAAGCAGATGCACTTGGCTGAGAAAATAAAATGGATTTGGATCTGATAAAACAGCTGGGTATGAATATTAAATATATACATGTATGAAATCGTGGTACATGTGTGTAAGCTGGTGTGTGAAGAGGCAAAGGAGCAGCTTGGTCACTTGCTGCAGTGATTGATAAGCCTAAATTTTATGGTTTCTCTGAGTTTTCACCTTGAGGGCTGTGAACTGCTGCTCCTCTCAGGATGCTATGATCAGTTTCGTGTCCTGGCTTTGCTGAAGGTTTAGCTGTCTCTGTTGGACATTTATTATGTATTTTTAAAAACATTTGGGCTTTGATGTAATGATGTGTATATGGACACTGAGAAGGTGGGGCTGGGGGAAGAAACGCTCAAGGCAGCAAAAGATGAAATGAACTGAGTAGAAACCCCTTGCATTTGGAAATCAGAAGAAATACAGGTCAGGAATGGTCCTCCAAAGAGCTTCAAGCAGGTATGTGGGGAGGGTGAGCAGAACCAGAACTGCTGATTAAAGACCTTTCAGTTGTTTATTCCCCTGATTTGCCCATAGTAATCCAATATTTACAGTTCCCCTCCTGCTTCCAAACCTAAACCACTCCACTTTGCACCATATCAATTTGTAATTGCTGTTCCCTGTTTAGCAGTTAGTTAATGGAAAACTGGAACGACTGTGGAGATACTAAATTCTGTTGTGCCACCAGGATTGCAAAGATCCTGCTGCAAAGATCAGAACACTGAGGTTCTTGCTGCCTCTCACTGCTCTTTGACTGACTGATGGATTTTTACTGGTTTTGATTTAACCTTTTCCTGTTGTATTGTCCCTCCCCATCCCAGAGAGTGCTGGAACAGGGAATGCTGGAGGTTTTAATAAGACTGATTCCACCAGTGTTAATCTCCTTGTCTGGGATAAACACAGAGTGGTAGTTACTAAGTCAGCAGCCTTGGGATGCTTTCCAAAGCAGAGCTGGAAGGAACACTTTCCCTTTGGATATTTGCCCTGAAGCTACCCCAAGACTGGGTTTAGGAACAAAAATGAGGCAAGGGCACAAAGGCCACCTGACAGCAATGAGGATTTCAATACATGGAGGGTCACTGCCATCCAGGGCCATCTGAAACCCAAAGGTTTATTGCATGTGTGTAGCTGAATGGAGGGCAGGGGGTGTTTGGGATGAAAACAGAAAAGGCTCAACTGAGGCATTAGTTGTCCTGCTCTGTTTCCTGTGGGACGCTCTTGTCACAAGGAAGGCTGTCCTAAGGGGCAGGAGAGATGCTGAAGCAGGTTAAAAAAAAAACAAGTCCTAAAAACAAGGATTCAAATGAAAGTTAAAAGCTTGCAAGTTTTTTAAAATAAATACAGTATTTGCTTTAAAATATTGAATAAAAATTAAGAATAACAACATAACATTAAGGTGGTTATCTGGTGCTAGGATATTGGGGGATGGGGGAGGAAGAGGATGTGAACACAGACAATAAAAGTTGATGAGAAGATGTGGATGTTACCAGCAAAACCCAGAGGGAACAGCAGCCCCAGCAATGCCTGGGGGCAAATGGGATGTCTGGCTTTTGGGACCAAGTGTTCAGGAATCCTCATGACCAGTCTGACAGGTGACTTGAAGATCTGAATTTGAAGGAAAGGAGAAGGAATTGGTAATTGTGAGGTTTTGGCTGCCAGGTCTGTTTTTTCCATGGCAGAAGGGTGCTTCACTTCACTCCTTGAATTCTCCTCTCATTAAGCTGCTGTCTAATCCTCAGCAGTGGAGAAAGAGGAGAATACAGAGCTTAAACTTATCATCACCCCAGCCAGTTTTTGGTCAGTGGGGTTCCCAAAGCTGGGTGTGCTTCTCAGCTTTCCGATCAAAAGCTTGTTTAAAAACTTATTTACCTGACAAGCTGTTTAACGTATTTATGTGAAAAAACATAATATTTTAAGGCCAATGGGAATTCTGTCCCAAAGCTACAGGAAAACAGGTTTTTCAAAAAAAAAAAAAAAAAAAAAAAAAGAGCACTTCAGGTGTACTAAGGAAGGACAGAACTTCAGGCTGTCACAGAGTGTGAGATATGGTGCAATGTGGGAAATTCTCCTGAATTTTACCAAGGAGTTCATCTTCAAAGCAAGTGCCACCTAATTTGAGATGGTTCAGGCGAGGCAGCACTTGCAACAAAGCGATAACAGTACCAAGGGAGACCAAATCATAGAGGTCGAGGCACAGGGTCTCCAGGTGCTCCAGTGTCACAATAGCAACCAGCCCCCTGTTTGTCAGGAAGTAGGCATTGCTGATTTCCAGGTAGCGGAGCCGCTTCATGTGGCGCCCGATGAATACCATGGCAGCATCGCCGATGATGCAGTGCCGTAGAATCAGGCGTTCAAGCGCTTCCAGGTGTGGAGCTGCTGCTTGGATCCCCATATCAGTGACGCGGTAAGTGCCACAAAGGCTCAGCGTCTTCAAGTGGTTCTGTGAGGAAATGTCAAGAAGATGATGGTCAGAAAAGGTGGGAATGCTGTGGATAGCGAGGTGTTGTACCTGTGGTGGCGGCACCGAAGGGGAGACGCAGAACCAGGCATCGGGGATGTCGCAGAGGCTCAGCTCCAGCGTGGTGACAGAGGCGGGCATGCTCTCGTACGGGACATGGCGGAGGTCAGTCTCGGTCAGGCACAGCCGATGGAGCTGGGGGCAGCGCTTCCGAAGGGCAGCCAGCAGTGCCGGCGAGAGGAGCCGCTGCTTGCCGCCGGAGCGGGGCACGCCGCGCATCCGCAGGGTGCACAGGCTGTCCGGGAGGCGGTGGCGCACCAGGTGCCACAGCGTGCGGCGGGTGATCTGCGGGTGAAAGGGCCGGCTTCCAGGGACGCCGCGGGGCAGGGCAGCCCTGGCGCCGTGGGCCGGTTCCCCCCCGTTCCCTCAGCGTCTGCCTGCAGCGGGGTGATCTGCCCCCCCAGTCAGTCTCTGTGCACACTGGGGTGATCTCGCCTCCCCCATCCCTCCTGCCCACAGCGGAACTCTCTCCGCCCCCGGCCCGCGGTGCGGACGGGCGGCCCGTACCCGGTGAGGGCTCAAATCCACATGTGTCCAGACCGCTCGGTCCTGCGCCAGCCGCTGCCACCGCCGGCACACCCTGCGGGGAGGCGATCGGCCGTCAGCGCCGGGGCGGGGAAGCGGCAGGGGGCCGGTCCCGCCCGGGGAGACCCTACCTGGCCGCTCGCAGCCGGTCCCGCAGCGGCAGCAGCGCCAAGACCTGCACCAGCACCGAGTCGGGCAGGGGCGGCCGCGCCGCCATCGCGGCCGTTACTACAACAACCGCGAGCGCGGCCCTGGCGACGCCTCAGCTCCGGCACCGCCAGGCGCGGCCTCGGAGGTACCCGTAGGCCCCGGTAGCTCCGCCGGGCTCGGCACCTCCCTGTTTAACCCCTTTCCTTACCGACAGCCCCCTCACGGTGCCTCCGCGTTGAGCCCCGGTGTCTCGTCCAGTGCCGCCCGTGTCCCTGCTCGGTGCCTCTTGTCCTGTCATTCCCCCCACCCCCGGCCTCTTGCCTGGCACTGCCCCTCTCGGTGTCTCTTGGAGAAGAAGTGGCTTAGCACTGACCATTCCTGGCCCAGTCACTCTCCCTGACGTGCTGTTTCTAACACCCTGCTAATGTTCACATGGCACCGGCTCACATCATTTCCTCTCTGGATGCCCAGCAGGCCATTACAGAGCGGGAACAGCTGTCATAGCTCTCAGAGAAGAGCCTGGAATATCTGCAGTGTGTAGTTGCAACCCAGGAAGAAGAGACTACAAAGTAATAAATTCAACTCTGACCTCAGGGAGATGCTTGAGCAGGTAAAATATGCTGTCCCTACCTCTGCAAAGCTTGGTTGTCCTGTAGAACACGACACATTTCACCAGACAGCACTTTGGAGTTGTCTGCTTGTCGTCTGCTGTGGACACACACTGTTGTGTTGTATTTTCTCTTTATTCTGACACCCCTTCATGGCCTTCACAAGTGCACTTCACACTGATGCCACCTCCTTGCCCCAGTGCCCCCAGAAACACACTTGTCTCTCTTTTGTAGCCCACGCCGAGTGCTTTTTGCCCACAGCTAATGGTCTTTGGGCAGAGATCTCCTTGTCCTGATGTCCAGAAGTCATTTTGCTCCATTTGGTGGCAGGTTTCTGTGATCTTTTCTCACATCCATTGTGTAGGTGGAACAGGAAGGGAGAAGCCTGAGGAGACTTCTCTGAAAGTCTGACCAGCAAACGAGCTGCTTCCGTACGGGTGCAAACAGGATCTTCCCTGGTGGGAGGAGGCTCTGGCCATGCAGTCGTGGTGGCAGTAGCAGCAATTGCCAGACTTGTCCCTGTACTTTCATGGCTTTGGTAACACCCTGGTCTCCCTGGGGAGGTGAATCTTCACAGGCATCAGGGCAGAATACATGGAAGATTTATGTCAGTCAAGTACAGGATGCTGAGCTCTGGGAAGCGAGCCAAGACTGCTGCTGAAGCCACCAAGGCTGCTGAAGACTGCTGAAGGCTGTTTTCACCAGGAAGCCTTGGAGTCTGAACTTCAGTTGTGACTGAAAGCAAACTGAACTCCTCTCCCTTGGGACTCGTGGCTGCCTGTGCTGTGGATCTACTTCTGCAGTTCAGCAGTGTGTTGGTTTTGCACAGCCTGGGTTTTGGTATGGAGATGGACGTGCTGCTGGCCAAGGCTGGGCCAATTACAGAGGTTGGTAACACCTCTGTGGTAACAGATTTAAGAAGAAAATCAAAACAAAGGGGGATGCACTGTTAATTCTAGCTAGAGAAGAGGAGGAGGTGAGAACATGTTGGGGAGACAATGTGGGGACATCAGGGTCAGTGGGGAAGGAGGGGCAGGAGATGCTCCAGGGGCCAGAGCCGAGATTCCTCTGCAGCCATGGTGAGAGCCTGGTGAGACAGCTGTGCCCCTGCAGCCCCTGGGGATCCACGGGGGATGCAGAGATCCACCCACAGCCTGTGGGACCCACGGGGGATGCAGAGATCCACCCACAGCCCCAGGCTGGAAATAAATCCCCACAGACTGATGTCTATAGGGCAGGTGTTTGTTTATTTATTTATTTTTCATTAGTACTACACTTATCTATTTCTAAAGCTATCCCCCTGGTGAGGTTTTTTTCTTTTTTTTTTTTTTTTTTTTTCTGGTCTATTCAGCATTAAGCTACTAGTTAACCATATACCAGCCATTACATTGTATAAAAAGTTATTTATGTCAGGTTATTAGGTATAAAAGTTATAATTCAGGCTATATAAGTGTAAAAAGCTATGATTCAGGTTATGTAGCTATCAGGTTATTTAAATATATAAAAAGTCATTATTTAGGTTATATTGATATCAGGTTATGTAGATATATCAGGTTCTATTGATATCCTATAACAAGTTATATAAGCACTTTGTAAATTTGGTCTAAGTTATATAGCCTATATAACTAATAATAGTTATATAGTCTATATTTCCTTAGAACTGAGGGTCAGGATTTACAGCTCTGCCAAATTTTCTGCCCTTCGAAGGTTTTATACTCACATTTTCAATAGCAGAATGATTGCTGTGTCTTATTAATCCTGCCATCTAAGTCCTTCTCCAGGGAGAAATAGGGAGGTGGCAGCATTAAGCACCCAACAGCCCATTTCTGCAGCTTTTTGGCTGGGCACTGCAGGAGAAATGTAGCAGCAATGCCCTTCTTCTGCCTGATCTTCATGGGACTTTTGAGCTCCTGCTTCATGTACAGCCTTTGGCAAAGAATGGGGCCCACCCAGCAGGGCTGGGTCTGCAGCCAGTGCCCTGGTATGGGGTGTGGGGTCATTCCTTCTCTTCCTGGGGTGTTTACTGACTGATTCCTCCTGGCCTCCTTTACTGCTCCATGGGCTTTCCAGCTGTGAGAGAAATCTGCTCCCTGAGCACCCTTAGTAACAGAAGTAGAAAGCTTTTCCCAGTCCCTCTTACTTTATTCTCTTAACTAAGCATGGCTCTGTGATTTCAGCAGCAGTGCTTCTGCAAGGACACAGTCCTTGGGGAGGCTCCCAGATTTCGTCAGTCTCCCACTGGCTGCTCCACAGGATCAGTTAGACATGAAACCCTCAACCCCTCATTCCCTATATTTCCACTGCTTTTGAGATATCAAAGATATGAAATATAAAAATAAAGTTTAGAAACCAAACCAAGAAAATGAGTCCCAGTTCTCTATAGAATGGCTGAGTCACTGGAAGATGCTGCAGCCTCAGTCATTAGTGCAGGACTGGGGGAATGGGAGCTATGGGACAGGGAAGGATACAGCAGTGGGAACTTGGGCAGAGGGTGGATAAGGCTGAAGAACTGGTGGAGAGGGAACAATGTGGATGTTGAAAATGGAGGAGAGAGGCCATCCTTGGTTGTGTCCGCACTGCTTTGCTCATCCTTCTGGCTATGCAGCTGGGAAAGGGAAAGGGAAGGGGAAAGGGAAGGGGAAAGGGAAGGAGAAAGGCAAAGGGAAAGGGAAAGGGAAAGGGAAAGGGAAAGGGAAAGGGAAAGGGAAAGGGAAAGGGGAGTCCCCCAAGACTCTCTGAGTAGATCCTGAAGGGACCAGTGCCTGCTTTCCTAAGGAACAGAATGAGAAAAGAGGCAGAGATGGAGGTTTAGGGCAGAACCTCCTCTCATACTCTTGCACACCCTTCTACTGTGGAGAGCTGAAATCCTGGAAGATGCTCTCCAGGCTGGGGGAGACAGCCCTGGCACAAGCCTCTGCCAAAGTGCTTTCAGCAAATTCTCCCCTCCTACAGCAAAGCATAACCTGTGCTCATGCTGTGGCTCTGTTGCTGGGCAGCATAAGGTTATCCTCCCCATGAGAGCTGGGTGTCAGCCTTCACTGGAGCCAGGGAAGCTTGAGAGGCTGACTCTGTAATGGATCCTCGCCAGCTAATCGGTGTTTATAGGCTTAGATCTGCTGCTTCTTAATTTTATTCCAGCCCCTCGATTGAATTTCTCACATGTAAGTGAGCCCCACGAGTCCATCCTAGCCATATATAATGGATGGTGGTGGAGGGAAAGAACACAAATGTGGCTGAATGCCAGTAACCGATGCCCAGGCAGCGGTGCAGCAGAACCCTCTGCTGAACATCCCCCACTGCCAGAACCCGCCCTCAGTGGCCCTGAGCAAGATGTTTCCTTTGTCCCCAGCACCTGGCCTGGGGCCGTGACCAGCCTCGGCCATTCTCCATTGGCCCCAAGAGGAGGACAAGGCTTGGAGCCAAGTCACCAAGCCACTATCTCCAGGAACGGCGCCAGTTCAACCCACTGAGCCCTGGTGCTGCCACTCGATGCCCCATCAAATATTAATACAATGCTCAATGCCTCCGTGCCCTGCCCCAGCACTGCAGGGCTGCCCGACCACTCCATCCTCCCCTCCTGCCCCATGTTGCTCACTGCTTCCCACACAGGGACTTTGGGGGTGCAGCCACACCACCCCTGGGTGTTCCCTGAGCAGGGCACGACAGGACCCAGCCCCCTTCAGCAGCCAGCTCAGCCCCCCGCAGCAGGTAAGATCCCACTGGAGCTGGGGGAATGGGCACCCCCATCCCCGAGGAATGCCAGCCTGTCACCCCAGGGAGCAGGAGAACGGGCTCGAAGCATGAGATGCCTGGAGAAGGGCTGGCGGCCATGAGGCGGCACCGGGCTCTGTCCTTGGCTGCAGGGGGCTAGCGGGCACAGGGATTCCTCAGCTCCGTCCTGTCCTCTGAAGGAATCAGATCCACCCGTGGCTGACCCCCGAGGAGGGTTCTCCCTAAGGTCCGGGGTGATGTGTCGGGTCACCCCTCAGCTGGGGGGCCCTGGCGGTGTTGGGGCCCACCTCCCCTTGCTGCCCTCCCCCAGGAGGAGGCCCGCGCCTCTGCCCCCAGCAGCCGCCCGGCCCGGCAGGGGATGGAGCCCGGCAGGTCGGTGCCGGCGGAGCTGAAGCTCCTCCGCAAGCCCTCGCAGCGGGCCAGGATCCCGGCGCCCTTCCTCGCGCACCCGGTAGGTCGCTGGCTCGGCCCGCGGCCCCCGGCTCGTCCCCTCGGCGGCCGTACCCCTTCGAGCCCCCATGACTCTGTCCGCACAGGACGGGGAGCCTGGGCCGGCGGGGCCCCCCAGGCCGGACCCCGCGGAGGTAGACGCGGAATCCCTGGTGCCCACGCACGATGAGCGGGGCCGGCTCATCCCCGAGTGGAAGCGGCAAGTGATGGTGCGGCGGCTGCGGGCCCGACTGGCGGACGAGGACCCGGCGGGAGGGCAGGTACGAGGGGCACGGGGAGTAGAGGGGGCGCGGGCTGTCGCAAGTCGCTGACCGCCTCTCTCCGCAGGATGCAGGCTCCTGGAGCTTCTCGCCCTCCCACCAAGCCGTGCTGGGCCCGTTCGGGGAGCTGCTGACCGAGGCAGACCTGCATCAGCTGGAGACGGCAGTGGAGAGCCTGCGGCTGCGGCGGCGTGGCGAGGTGTACCAGGGCGAGCTGCGGCGCCTGGTGCGGGAGCTACGCGCTCTCTTGCCCGCCCCCCTGCTCAGCATCTCCGTCCGCAGCCCCCCGCCTGCTCCGGGGCTGCCCCTGCCCCTCTGGTGCGGCCGCCTGGCCGGCGCCGTCAATAGCCTGGCCGCGCTGCTGGGCAACGCCGAGGGGGTGCAGGGTCCCCGCGCTGCCGGGGCCGCGCCCGCCGCTCCCTGCGCTCTCCCCGCCGTTCCCTGCGCTCTCCCCGCCGCTCCCTGCGCTCTCCCCGCCGCCGGCGGGCATCCCCGGGAGCCAGGGGGCAGCCTGGCGCAGCGGGAGATCCGGCAGTGCGGAGTTTGTGTCCGCAGCCTGCGCGGTGCCTTCGAGCCCGCCTGGGGGGCCGCGGGGAGCGCGCCGGCCGGGGGCGGCGAGGCCGAGGCCGCCAGCGACTCAGGCATCAGCTGCGAGGAGGCGTTTTCCGACGGCGGCTCCCCGCGGCAGGGCAAGGGGCCGGGGCCAGAGTGGGGCAGCTTGAGGAAGGAACGCATCGTGATGCTCTTCCTGAGCCACTGGAGACGCTCCGCGTACGCGCCCTTACGGCCCGCAGCCGGGGACCCTCGGGAGACAGCGGGGAGCGGGGCCCGGGCCGCGGCCCGCCTGGCCCGGCAGAGAGCGGCCATCCAGAAGCTCCTGAGCGGCTGGCGGGACGCCGCCTCCCGCCGCCCGCCGCCGCCGCCCCCCGCCCGCACCCTGCTCTCCCCGGAGCAGTTCGTGTCGGCGGCGGGGGGCGGCCCGGCCGAGTACGAGAGCCTGTCGCTGGAGCTATTCATGCTGGGCTATTTCCGCATCTTGGAGCAGGACCTGTCCCCCGAGGAGCGCCGAGGCCGCCACCTGCTCTGTTTCGAGGTGTTTGAGCAGCTGGGCCGGCACGGCTGGCGGGCAGTGCGGGCTTTCCACCGCGCCGTCATCGACGAGATCGCGGCCGGGCGGCGCGGCTGGCGCGACGGCTTCGACGACATCAAGGCACGGTACTTCGGGACTCCGCACAGCCCGGCCCAGCGGCCGGGACAGGCCGGGGAGGAGGGGGACGAGATTTGTCGCTACATCGATCGCAGCTTCGCCTTTTGGAAGGAGAAGGAGGCCGAGATCTTCAGCCTGGAGGAGTGATGCCGAGGGGCTCCGGAGGCCGCGGGCTGCAATAAAAACCTTCTCCGTTCTGTCCCAGCTGAGCGAGGCTTTCCGGGGCCGTGAAGAGAGCTGCTAAGCTGGGCGGGCCGCCTCAGCAGCCCAGCTCCCCTCTCCCCGGGCGGGTGTTTCAGGCCTCGGTTGCCGCCGCGTGTTTGCGGCTGAGATAAAGACCTATATTTATAGCGGCACCGGCAGTGCGGGCCGGAGGAGCGAGAGGGGCATGGCGGGGACCCCCTGCTGCCGATGGGGTGCAGGGAGGGTGCTGTGGGAGCTCGTCCCTCCAGGCTCGGTGCCCAGCCGACCCCTTCGCGAGGGGGAGGCTTTCCTAAAGGCAACGACCGAGGATGGGCGGCGGCGAGAGCTCTGCCCGTGCGGTGCCTTTAAGAGCAGGGAGCAGTGTCCAGGTGCCGCCTAAAAATAGCGGGTGCCCCTCGTCCCGGCTGATCCCGTGTCATGTGGCGTGTCCCTGCCCAGCGCGGGGACCGCGGTCCCTTCCCTCCCGGGGAGCACTGCTGAGAGCAGGAGCGACCGCGCCGAGAGGGCTCAAATCACTCCGAGAATCATCCCCAAAAAGCCGGTCGCCGCCCCGGCAGGGCAGCTGCGGCGTGGTGAGGAGAAAACGCGGCCAGCTGTGGGAGGGGGGTGTGGGCAGCGCTTGTGCAGCCGCCGCTGTCCGTGACTCGGGCACTGGGAAGGCGGGAGGATGTCGCGGCAGGGAGAGAGGGAGACAGCGTCGCCTTTTCCTAGCAGGGACACTCTCGCCTCCCGCTGCTCGGGCACTGCCCGCCTGCCAGGCCCCACGGCCATCGCCGGCACCATGGTGAGGAACATGGACGACTTCGACTTCTGCCTGCCTTCGCACGCCCAGGGCGTGCTGGAGGGGCTGCAGCAGTTCCGCACCAACCCCAAACTGGCCGACGTGACGCTGGTGGCGGGCGGGCGGGAGTTTCCCTGCCACCGAGGCATCCTGGCCCTCTGCAGCCACTACTTCTACGCCATGTTCTCCGGTGACTTTGCTGAGAGCATCGCAGCGCGGGTGGAGCTGAAGGAAGTAGACCCCAGTGCGCTGGAGATGCTGCTCGATTTTGCCTACACGGGAAAGGTCACCATCAACCAGGGCAACGTGGAGGGGCTGATGAGGACCTCCAGCCAGCTCCACTTCCCTGCCATCCAGAAGGTCTGCAGCCGCTACCTCCGGCAGCAGATGGATGCCACCAACTGCCTAGGTATCTGTGAGTTTGGTGAGAGCCACGGCTGCCCTGAGGTCTCCTCCAAGGCCTGGTCTTTCTTGCAGGAGAACTTTGAAGCCGTCTCTCTTCAGGAGGAGTTCCTGCAGCTCTCCAAGGAGAGGCTGGCTGTCTACCTCTCCAATGACCAGCTGCAGGTGCAGGAGGAGCGGAGCCTGGTTGAGGCTGTACTGCGCTGGGTACGCCACGACCCGGGATCCCGAGCCCAGTTCCTGCCGGAGCTGCTGGAGCTGACCCACCTTGTCTCGCTGCCTGACCAGTACCTGCAGAACCTCCTTGCCACGGAGCCTCTCGTTCGTGACTCAGATGCCAGCAAGGCCCTCGTCGCCCGATCCCGCACCATGGTGGGTACCCCCTTCCCCTAAATGCCACTTCCTGAGCCAGGAAGGAGGAGCCTGATGGTTCTGTCCTGGCCTCTTCATCAGGGGCAGAGTGGCACCGGTGCCCTGGAGAATCCCCCCACCCCACCACAGAAGCTGGAGGAGGTGCTGGTGGTGGTTGGTGGCCGTGTGCTGGAGGATGGTGAGGATGAGGAGAGGGGGCTGGAAATGCCAGCTGCCACCAGGAACTTTGCCTTCTACAACCCCAAAAGCAGTAAGTGCCCCCCACTTCCTCCAGCTCCCTCCGTCATAATTAACCATCTGTCTACCCCGAAGACACCTCTTGCCAAACTAGTGTCAGTTTAGAGAGACACTGGTTGGGCTGGGATGGGCTTGAAACAGGGGTGGCTTAAAAGGTGCCATCGCTGGCTGTGGGGTTCATTGCTTGGCTCTGCTGGGTTTCAGGGCGATGGATGGCTCTGCCCGACTTCCCTGATTACAACAAATGGGGCTTTTCCCTGGTGGCTCTGAACAACGATGTGTACGTCACAGGTCAGTGCCAGGGCTGCTGGTGCAGGGTGGTGGCTTCAAGGAGCAGGGATGGAGGACAGGGGACAATGACATGAGCATGAGGCACTGGTGTGGGGCCAGAGGCTCCTCTCTGAGCAAAATCCTCTCCTTACTCTCTGCTTGGGCAAATCTGGCCACGGGCAAGGAATACCCAGGGACAGCTGCACTTGGAGAGGGTGGCCCAGCTGACCTGTCTCTCTCTAGGTGGCTCCCGGGGGTCCCAGAATGACACGTGGTCAACGACGCAGGCCTGGTGCTTCTGCCCCAGGGACGGGGTCTGGCAGCCCATCGCTTCCATGCTGAGAGCCCGGACAAACCACACCAGCGCCGTCCTCAACGGTGAGATCTACGTCATCGGGGGTAAGGCTGCAAAGGGCCTGGGGGTGCTGCTGGGCTGGGGGTCCGTGGGTGCCCCAGAGCAGCAGGGTGGCTGCAGTGTCCTGTCACCCCGCAGGGACAACAGTGGACGTGGTGGAGGTGGAGCGCTACGACCCGTACAACAAGAGCTGGTGTGCCATCAGCCCGGCCCTCAAGTACGTGAGCAATTTTGCAGCTGCCAGCTGCTTGGGCAAACTCTACCTGGTGGGCTCCTGCGCCGTCAAGTACAACGCGCTCACTCTGCAGTGCTACAACCCCGTTCAAGGTGAGAGCTGACCCTGCTGCCACACCCCACCAGTGCTGTCCCTGGGAGAGGGGCTGAGGGGGACCCCCAGGCAGGTGACAGCCCTGGACTGCCAGGCATGGTCCTGTGGGATGTGAGCAGGTGCTGACAGGGTGTGGTGATGGCTGTGGTCCAGGAGCACCAGGCTGTTAGCAGCACAGACCCGAGTCACTGATGTCTGACACAGCCCAGAGCTGAGCTTTGGTGGAGTGGAATCTCTGGGGCAGTGGGATGGGGAGGCTGCCTGCCTTAGGGAGAAACTAACCCCCTGTGACAATGCCACCTTCTCAAGTAGACTCTTTCCCATCCCACAGCACCACTACAAACCACATCCCCACCCCCCACTATTTTTTATGCAAGATCCTTGACTGGGATGGGGACTGTGGTGCCCGTCTGCCTGGCTGGTCTGCCTCCTCCCTTCCAAATTCCCCCTGAAATAGCAATGCTTTTTTCAGCGACTGGCAGCTGCATGGAGAGCCAGGGGTGGGGTGCACTGCTAATGGCTGCTCCTTGCAGATCTGTGGAGTGTGATCACTTCTCCCTTCATCCCCAAGTACCTCTCAGCCCCACGCTGTGCCACTCTGCGCGGGCTCATCTACCTCATTGGGGATAACACCAAGAAGGTCCACGTGTACAACCCAGAGGCCAACATCTGGCAGAAGGTGGGATGTGGGACCAGGCATGATCAGCCTCCCAGGGATATGGGGATGGTGTTCCCAGCTGCTTCCCCTCAGTGCCAGCACCCCCCTCTCCCTCCTACCCGCTCATCCCTTGGTTCTGTTAACTCCTGCAGAGCTGAGGATGCCCCATTCCCTCCTCCCCTGCTCCCCATCACACACGCATGAGGCACCAGAGGCCCCCAAACCCCACAGAAAGGAAAGACGGGGTAGGGAGACACATCTGGTGGGTCATTGCCCTCTGTGGTGGGAGTAGGAGGTCACCAAGGAGTCCCTGCACATCTCACCCTGTCCCCCACACAGGTGCAGCTCCTACACACACTGCATGAGAACGGTGGGATGGTGGCACTGGGTGACCGGCTCTTTGTCACCGGTGGCCACTGGAAGGGCATGGACGGGGACTACCGAGTAGAAATGGAGGTGTATGACTGCACCAAGGACCTCTGGATGCGCGAGGGCTCCCTGCCCTGTCTCTGGCTCTTCCACAGCTCCTCCTCCATCTTCATGGACACCTCCAAATGGACAGAACCTTTCCAGGGTGACCATGGGTGGTAGGAGAGCCTCAGTGATGCCTGTCACCCTATGCAGCCATGGTCCCCTTTTTTCTGCTGCCTGTTCAGAGTGGTGAGTGGGAAGAGGAAAGCCCTGTGCCAGGCTGGCTGGGGCATCAGGAGCATGTTCTCCCGAACCACTGCAGGGAAAAGGCTTTTCCTTATAAACACGCTTTGGTTAATGCTCTCTTCTTTTCATTTGTGGGTTTGTGGTTTTTTTAGAACTGCATCCCCCCCCCCCACCAAAACCCTAAAGATGTTAGGGTATTTCAAGTCCTCCCAAAGTGTGGTTCATCCCACCAAAGCCTGACATTGCTGCTTGGGGGCAGCAGCCTGGTTTCTCTCCTGGGACACGCAGCACACACCCCAGGGAAGTGATCCATGGCCATGGTGAAGCAGCTGGCACCTGGCTGAGCCCCTGCCGGTGCGCTGACTCCCGCCCCAGCCCCGTCTCTGGCGGTGCCGGTGGCAGAGGGATGGGCGAGCACAAGATGAGGCTTCCCCGCCGGCTGGGCCCACAGCCAGCACCGCTGGACGGCTCAGCTGTTTCCCCTCCGCTTGTTCGGTGTTCTCGAAGCGTTTCAAACGCGCGGCGCAGAGGAGCCCGCGGGGCGGGGCGGGCACGTCCCGCTGCAGGCTCCCCGCGCGGCTCCGCTCGGCCCACGGGAGCTTTCCCCGGCGGGGCGGTGCCCGAGGGCAGAGGCCGGGGCCGCCCTCCCGTAGCGGCGGCGGGATGCGGCTGCCGGAGCTGTGCCTGGCGCTTCTCTACGCCGCCGGCAGCGGCAGCGGCACCGAACCGCCGCGGGCAGCCCGGGAGCGGCCGCTGGCCCCGGGACGTGAGGAGCCCGGGGCGGCCCGCGTGGATCCCCGGCAGGCGTGGATGCTGCTGGCCGGGAGCCCCGGGAGGGGCAGCGGCGATCGGGGCCGCGGCGGCTCCGGGGCTCACTCGGCACCAGCGGGCCCCGGCTCGCCGGGAAGAACAAGCGCGGGTGCGCCGAGCGGGAGCGGGGCCGGGCCCGAGGAGCTGCTGAGGGAGCTGCAGCTCCTGCTCAGAGGTACCGGGGTGGGGACAGCACGACAAGGCGAAGCAGGGCTGGGCAGCAGAGCCAGGAAAAGTGATGGCTCCCTTCCTAACGTCAAACTCCGGGGGGGTTCGGGGTCAGGCACGGCAAAGATGTGCAGGACAGCTGGGGAAGGGCGTAAGGAGGAGGAAAGCAGCAAAGGCAGCCCCCAGGCCGGGGCCCAGCGTCGTGTGGAAGCAGCCTTCCATTGCCAAACGCGAGAGGACATCGCTGTGGAGCAGAGGACGTGGCAGGAGCTGGGGCTGTTCTACATTGTGAGTGCCCAGCCTGCCCCTTTTCCCCGTCTGCAGGGGCACCTGCCCTGGCACAGGGACTCCTCCTCTAACTCGAGCCGTTCCCTGTGCCAGCCTGAGAGGGAGAGGATGTTCCACCGTGGCCCAGGGCTGAACCTGACCAGCGGGCAGTACACAGCCCCCCTTGCAGGATACTACACCTTCAGCACCACGCTGCACATCGGTGAGCCCTCGCACAGCCCCGCGGCCCTGCCGGGGCAGGCTGGGATGGCCTCACCCCCTGCTCTGTCCCAGCGCGCAGGGACCTGCGGAGAAAGAGGCAGGGATGCCGAGGGAGCCGCCTGCGGGTGCTGATCTGTGTGCAGTCCTGCTGCCAGCACAACAGGTATGGCCAGGGCCGGGGAGGGGGCTAGTAGCCCAGCATCGCTGGGAAAGGAGGGGCCTGCTCCTCCCACTACTGCCCTTGCTCTTCTGCAGCCATCTGGAGAGTGTATCCCGGCTGGAGAGCAGCGGGGACCTTTTCACCATCTCTGTCACAGGCACCCTTTACCTGCAGGTGAGTGGGGCCAGCTCCACTGGGACAGTGCTGGGCAGGAAGGTGTTTTCCATGGCCCGAGCCCAGGGCTGGGCATCAGGTCTGCCTCAGGTGACCTCCAAGCCCCAAAACCAGTCAGGGCAGAGCTCTGCTAGGGCACTATGGCACAGACAAAGGCCTGTGCTGCTCTTTTCCCAGAAGGAAGGGTAGGGGCAGCTCCTCCAGCTCTTGGTTGCTGTGTGCAGGGGAGAGCTCTCTCCTTGGCCCTGCCAGGCCATGCCTGGAGCCCAGGGGAGGTGTCCCGGCCCTGCTAATCCCTCTCTCCCCCAGGCTGGGCAGTATGCCTCTGTTTTTGTGGACAACACGGCAGGCTCTCCCCTCACCGTTCAAAGTGGCTCCGATTTCAGTGCTGTGCTGCTGGGAGTGTGAAGAGGCTGAACCATGCTGAACCTGTGCCGGGAGCAGCCAGACCCTTCCCTCTGCTCAGCACCAAGCCTAAGGAAAACCATTTGCTCATGCAGGAGACTGCAGTCTGGTCCGATACTGCTCGTGCTGCAGAACCGGCTGAAGATGGACAAAAGATCATGAAGATGATGATGATGATAATAATAAAGCAGCCTGAGCAGGACCTAAAGGCATTCACTTTTATCTAAAGGCTAGGCCTAGAAGTTTATCTTGGAAAACACTGCTGACAGTGGCAGCAGATGGCTGCCTAGGGCTCAGCTCCCACCGTGCCCGCTACAAAGCCCCGCATGTCCATTTATTCCCTTAGTGGACTTCCCTTCCCTGCCCAGACTCACTCTCAGCAGCCCAGGCCAGATCATGCATTGCTTTAGCTCCCTCAGAGTGTGAGCAGAGGGTTGGCTGGCAGGAGCCAACATCCTTCACACTGACCATCAAAGCAAAGTCCCAACAACGCCGCACGTTGGATTGAAGCAAATTCCTGCCCTGTGACTCTCCAGAGCAGGCACTCCCTGCCTGTGGCACAGGGCCTGGCTGTGGCAGCCCAGATACAGCCCAGCTCTTTGCTCTGGCTGTGATAGCTGCCTGGGCTCAGCAGGGCCGCAGGCCTACGTGACGGAGCCGGGGCTGCAGCAGAAGCACCGGGAAGGCTGAGCGTTGGATTTCCGAGTAGCACTTGGTGCTGGGTAAGTGGTGCCAGCAACTCTGCAAGATAGCCTGAGCTAACAGCCCCACCTTCTCCCAGGGATGTCCCTGGCCCTGCCTGCCCTTCTCCAAGGGCTGCATCTCCTTGAGGAGCCTGGTGAAGGAGCTGTTAATGCAGTAGTTTAGATAGGGGTGTTTGGGTCTGGAAAAGGGGGGAGGCTGAGAAGGGAAAGAAAGTTACCTTTCTGAAATTTGCCATCAGTGTTTATTTTGCCACAAACAGAAGCAACTCCATGCTACTCTGTCTGGGCTCTCCAAATTTGCCTTTCGAGAGTAGAAACAGGAGAGTGTGCTGCTAACAAGGCATTCCCTGTCAGCTCATCCTGCACTGCAGCCTTACATCAAAATACACAGGAATGGCTGGGGGCAGAACAAGCTGGCAGAGGACCAGCACTACCCAAAATCTGTGCCAGAGGGCCACTTCCTTCCTCAGTGCTCTGCAGGACATGCAGAGAGTCAGTGTGCACCCCCAGACTAAACCCATGAAGTGTAACTCACTACTGCTGGAGCAGAAATAGAAGGTGGTCAAGCCACCTGTCCCAAACAGGACAGCCATCATGTGCTCCAGCAAACAACCCAGGAGCTGGGACCAAGTCCCAAAGTTCCAGGGATACAGAAAACAGAAAGGAGGCAGGGAAGCCTCACTGCCCTGCACAAAACAGCAGGCACCACCCTGCCCTTGCCCCCCTCCCATGGGACTACAGCTGTGCCTCATCAGAGCAAGGAGGCAACCACAATGCACACCCCTCAACCCACCTCCCTCCCTGCCCCCTCACACACAGGGTGGGAAATCAAAACTTCAGGGCTTAGGTAGCTGAATCCATTTAGCTTTCACTCTTGTCATTTGGTCTTAGGCCAGATTTTCTCTGGAAAACAGCACACTGACTGCAGCAACAGCTGGTAGAGGCACTGAGACAGGATGAGACACCAGACACTAATTAGTACCTAAAACCTGAGATGCCTTCTCCTCAGATAGCACAGAGCCTGCCTGCAGCTCAGCTGCCCTTTCACCAAGTCCATTTGGTAAAAACACTTTTTCCAAAAAACATCAGGAGCAAACTCCAGCCACTTTTTCCATATCAGCATTGTGGTAAAACTACAACACGTTCTGCAAGGACAGGGCAGGTATGCTGCTGCTCTGCAAGGGGTGTTTGTGTCCCTCAGCTGCAGGCAAGCTCACAGCCCAGCTTCAGAGTCAGATTTCCCACCCAGTGTGAAGAGGACAGCCCACACCACATCCCAAGCTGGTGGCCTGGAGCACCTCACAGTCTGGCACAGCCTGTCAGAGTCCTGGAACTCCAGACTCTCCCAGGGTCTTGCACACAGCTCAAGGATGTGGACAGCAAACTGTCCCATCAAACAGCTGGCAGAGCTCATGCCCCCAGACACCTCCTGCTAGCACCCCTGCCAAATGAATTCACCGCCTTCGCCAAGACATTCAACCCTAGCACTAAGTGAGCTAAGCCTGTTAGAAAAAAACCATCTTTATTTACACTGCAGAGCATCCAGCAGGAGCCACCCTCCCCCAGGCACACACGCATGCACAGAGCCCAGCCCAGCCCGTCCCTCAGTGCTCTATCCGGACCAGCATGACGGTGACGTTGTCGGCCGAGCCGCGCTGCACGGCCTTGCTGGCCAGCCTGTTACACGCGGCCTCGTAGCGCGCGTCTGCCTCCAGCTTCCCTTCTCTCATCTGGATGTTCTTGTCCTGTTGGGACACAGCAATTTCACTGCTCCCACCAAAGGTAGGATTGTGTTTTCCAAACACTGGGAAGCAAAATAAATGCACACGACCCAGGGAATAACAGAGGACACTGTGGCAGAAGTCCATTTCGTGCCCTCTGCACTGACAAACCCAGCCCCCAGGCCACCTCTCCTCACCTCCAGGCAGGACACAATGAAGTTCACAGCTTCTTCTGGTGTAAAGACTTTAAAGAGGCCATCGCACGCTATCAGAATGAACCTGGAAATCAAGTGGAGACAGACCCCAAGGCTGAATTTTTGGCTCCTCAGCTACAACAAAATCACTCCAATCTATTTTATGAACATCCATGCTTGGATCCAAAGGGAAGATGCTGTAAAAGCTCATCTGAAAATCCCTTGGGACCTACCGTTCATGGCAATTCAAAATACGGGACAAAGAGCCAGGCAACCAATGTAAGACCTTGATCAGGACATCCTGGCTGTGCTACAACACTAGCAAGATCATATATGATCCTGGTCAAATATTCCATTGTTTCTCTAAGAACTGCTTCTTTCCTTTGAGTCCTTTTGATTCATGTATTTTTCCTCTGAAGCAGCTAATGCAAGGAAATAGAGAAACAAGGCTGAACCCCTCATGTACATCACTTTACATTTCTACACTCCCGAGGTATGTTGTAATTTAAATATGCAAATTCAAAAGCAAATCACATGACAACAGTGAGCAGAAAACTCTGACACTAAATATTGCCACAGGCTGCAGAAGGCTGAGGAGATGCAAAGCTCAAGGCAAGGGCAGCACCCCCCTTAGGATGGGGAGACAGCCTGCTGTGCACTCCTGCCTGCACAGGGAATTTAATTAACCAGGAGCCCTAACCAGAGTCAGCAGGACGAGGAAATCTAAAACAAACCTACAGAAGTGGTCAGTCTGCACATGCCTCTGAAGACATCATTTCAGTGCATGATACTCAAGAGTATCTTTAGAAATATTTTAGTGGATCACTTGATATGGAACTCTAATCCCAGAAAAAGCAGCAGTACTGGGTTACACTCACCTCTGAGAGTCTGCAGAGCCATACTGACACAAAAGCTCACTGCAATTTGTCGTTGCCAATCATATCATGGAAAAGTATCTCAAATCTTCAAATATCACAGCTGAATGCAAAAGTATTTATTGGCACCACAGCTGCTAAAAACAACTCCTAGACAGAACGGAGACCTAAGAACTCAAGCCTCAACTCCCTGCCTGAACACTGTTTGTGATTAAGTTTGTGAACTTAATCAGAGCAAACATCTAAGGCTTGTGTATGCTATTGCTATGAGGCTGGTTCCTCCAAGAGGAGCCTTCACAGCATCTTGGCAGAGCAGCAGATTATCCCACTGCTCTCATAAGGAACAGAAGCAGAGAGACAGCAGCAGTAAGAGCATCCATCCTCTAATTCTGGGGGGATCAGTCTGAAGTGCCTTGGCTCTCACAGCAGAGCATGCAGGGTTGTGCAGCTTCTGCTGAGCTGAGCTGGGACAGACAACCCCCCGTGCAAGGGCACACTTTACCTGTCATTGTGTGTGAGTTGGCAGCGTTTGATGTCTGGCACAGAGATCACACCACAGCGCTTGTACTGGCCATCCCCAATGGAGCGGGAAACCTCCAGCACTCCCAGGACTCTCCCGTCCCTGCACAAGGAAAGAAAGCACTCAGAGCCCTCCCCACGTGTATATTTCACTGCACTGCCTGATGGGGACATCGTGCACCCATCTGCTTGTACAAATAATGACCCACTTCCCCAGCAAGTTCAAATATTCCCTTGAAAGTCTCCTTCCCTTTCTGTATGTTTGTGTGAAGCTCTGGGAAACAAGTGAAGGGGAGGAGCAAATGAAGTCAGGAGACTTCAAGGCAGTTTTCTGTCACCCTGCCCTAACTCAAGTCCTGCTTAGCCTAGCAAACTGGGACAGTAAAATTATATGTGAGCTTAACTCCCGGTGGCATAGTTTGAATAGAGATTATTTTTTGGCAAGATATCCAGCAAACTGCTCTTCACTAGAAGCACAGAGTGGCAGAGGCAAGAGGTCTGAATCAGCAGCCTCTCCTGTGTCCTGTGTGAGGACACCAAGCCCTACAGACTGGCCCAGCTGCAGGCAGTTCCCAGAGTGACAAACACAGCATGTTCAGCTCCTGATCACTTGGCCTTTAGTAACCACTGATTGCAGCAAGCAGTTTCTGTGAAACCTACATGACAGCACCCCTTAGGAAACACCTCTGGGCTGTCAAGCTTTTCTAACTAACCAAGCTCCCTAGAGAAACAGCTTCCCACACTTCACCTTTCCAACAATCAAGCATCTTCTCCCCAAAAAGGCTCTTCTGTGCCCTCTGAGAATACACAAAGCTCATTCATCTCGTAGTCCAAGCAGCCCCGCTTGAGATAAAAGCAAGAAGCAAGGCATGTCACAGAGAAGACATCGGACACTCACACACTTTGTGGCTTATCTCTTGGACCCAAAATATTGAACTGCAAGCAATGGGAGAGGCTCCCAGGCAGTCAGGGACCAGTTCTGAAAGGAGCTAACAGACACTGGGCCATCTCTTTGCCATGTGCAAAGAGAGATCAGTGCTGAGTGTAAGTGGCAGCATGTGCTCCCCAGAGATAAAGGGAACAAAGTGCTCCAGACACAGCAGCATAACAGAACTGAGCCCACCCCTCTCCACCCTGGGTGCATTTTGCTTCCACAGGCATGAAGATACTTCAGCTGCACTGAATCCCCTCTTTGTGAAGATGCCACTAAATTAAGAAACAGCCTTCAAAGAAGAGAGAGAACCTAGCCACGGAAATAAGGCTCAGCTGTTGTGTTTGGCATCCACTCTGCACACAGCCACGAACTCCTTTTTGCGCAGGAACATTAAGATAATCACATTTTGGCTCCAGAAAACTCCCCTCTAATGCAGAGAGCCTCAGCTAACGCCAGGGGAGCAACACCAATGGACATTGAGGGCTTTTTGTGCTCTCTCAAACCATGCCCCCTCTCAGAGGACAAGGACAGAGGAGTCATGCTGCAAGGAAATGAGTTCTGTTCAGCACCACAGTGTGCAGAAAGCAGTAACTTCCTCAACAATCCAATCCAGCTCCATAGGTCCAAATCTGTGGGTGAAGCTTAAGCATGCCTATGCTGGTATCCCACTGCCAGGCTTTCACATGGGTCCTGCCCTGGCCACTGTAAGGCTCTGGGAACCACCAACTGCAGTAACTGAATCCTTACAGGCCTCAGGCAGCAACAGATCCTCTCAACTAGGATGCATACTGGGCTGAGAGAGCTTCAGAACCCCAATGCTCAGGCCCCAGATCAGGCTAGGGTTTAGATCAGCTCATTCTCACCCTCAGGGACTCACCTGACGTTTCCCCCAGCTTTCTGTATCCGCATCCTCTCCTCATACTGGGTGGGGTTGTGCTCCTTGCTGAGGCTTAGGGCTGTGTGCTTCTGACTCTCCTCATTGTAACGACACAGAATCGCCTGTGCTGACAAGAGACCACCATCAAACAACACCACAGCTGCAGCACCAGCTTCTAGAGAGAGCCCCAAACTGCAGTGAGTGGTGCTACACCAGGCCAGTGACTGGTGGCCAGGGGTGTTTCTCCAGACTCATTCCTAGGCAGGAGGTGCTGCTCCTGCTTTTATCAGTAATCTGGGTGCAAGAGTTGAATGCAGCATTATTAAGTTTGCTGTTGATACCAAATTGGGAATGCTGTGGACTCTCTGGAGGGACCAGAGGCCTTGCAGAGGGATCTGCACAGATGCACCACGGGGCAGTGCCAGTGGCACAGAATTGCTGAGTGCCCGTGCTGGGTTCTGCACCCAGGGTGGAGCAATGCTGAGCACGAGGGTGGGCTGGGAGAGGAGGGGCTGGAGAGCAGCCCTCTGGAAGGGTCTGGGGCTGCTGGGTGCAGCAGCTCAGCAGGAACCATCGCCAGGAGGGCAGTGGCATCCTGGGGCACCCACACAGTGTGGGCAGCGGGTCAGGAGAGGGGCTGGCCTGGCTGTGCTCAGCACTGGGGCGCCTCACCCAGAGCGCTGCAGCCTTGGAGATGGTGGGAAGGGGCCTGAGCATGTCCAGGAGAGGAGAACCACGCTGGGGCTGGGGCTGGAGGGACCTGGGAGCAGCCTGAGGGCTCTGGGTTTGTCTGCTTTGGAGAGAAGGAGGCTGAGGGACAGCCTCATCCCCCTCTGCAGCTTCCTGAGGAGGGGGCATGGAGAGGGAAGTGCTGATCTCGTAGGAATGCTGCTCTCAAAGCAGGGCCAGGGGAGGTTCAGGCTGGACATGAGGAAGTGTTTCTTTATAAAGAATATAATCAAATACTGCAGCAGGCTTCCTGGAGAGGTGGTTGGTGCCCCAGACTGTCAGTGTTTAAGAGGCATTTGAGCAGTGGTGTAACTTTAGGGCAGCCCTGAACTGGTCAAAGCAGTTGGACCAGATGATTGTCATAGGTCCCTTCCAGCTGAAATATTCACATATTCTCTTTTTGATACTGTGAGATATTTAGCACCATCAAGAGAGAGCTTTCACACACCACTGTTTTACCCTATGGGAGACAACACAGAAGTACTCTGTACCCACCCAAAACAAGATGCTTTGTAGGAACAATTGAGTAGCTCATGACAACTCAGACATCCCAAACAAACCCACAAAGCTCTGGGCAGAATGAAGATGCCACCAGTGCTCTCCATTCTGCTTACCCGGCTGTCCCCGAGGTTGGCTATGTAGAGAATATTGTCAACAGCTAAGACACAAGTAGCTGTGGAGCCATCCTTCCACGCTGGCTTCCTGAAGGGAACAAAAATGAGATTACCAAAGGGGAAAAAAAACACTTAAGAAGTTACAGAGTGTTCTTGGGGACTCAAAGCAGTGTCCTGTGCCAACACACAGCAATCAGGCAGCACAAGCCCACAGCAGCTGCCTGCTAGCAGCTCAGGTTGGTGATAAACAGCAAACTGGACAAGGACAGAGGAACTACACAGGCTACAGATTTTTGAATGCACAGCCAATGCCCAGCTGGTGTAAATACTGCCAACCACAGCTCCCACACCAACTCTTCCTCACACTCAGCTCCCAGGAAACCTCGTGTGTGAGCAGAACAGGCTCAGCCCTGATGGCTGCCCAAAAGCTACAGCATCATGGGCAAACAAACACCCCACACTCCTCCTTGGGAAGCTTCTTTGCAGCAAAACTCTGCAGCAGAACTTCCTTATTTTTTGCTTACATTTTCCTTCCTTTTTTTCACAGTATCCCTGCTCCCTCTCCACCTCAGCAGCAGCAGCACCACTGGCTCTGTTGCTCTCCTCCTGTTTCACCTCCTGTAGTTAAGCTTTTATCTCTAGAGCTCTAGGTAAAATGAGAAGCATTTCTCAGATTACAGCTGCCAGACTAGTCCTGTCCACAAAACAGCTTGGCTATGATGCCATTCTTCACAGAAACTAGCTTTGAGATACTAATTTCTAGACAAATTTCCCCCAGTTTTTCCATACTTTGAAGGTGTGGCTGCATGAACATGATTCATTTCAATCAACAGAGCTATTGCTAGCAATCCTTCATCAGAAGTCATGTTTCTGACCAGAGGCTGGTTTGAGAAAGACACTACTGACAGCTCTTGACAGACTCAAGAAAGCATCCTCCTTTTGCCAGGTCAAACTTGTTGTTCTGATTAGGCTTAAGAGACTGAGCCAGTTTGTAATTTACTTAAAATTGAAAATTTTCAGGGAATCAAATGCATCAACAGTCTCTCCATCTGTGAGAGGTGTCAATGTGAAACAGAACAGTAAAAAACCCAAACCAAATGTGTGTAAAGGATTGGTAACAAAGTGACTGTGTTTGAAATGCAATCTCTGTCTTCCCTAGTCCACATTTGGTGTGTCAGTTCAGCAGAGAGTGAGAGAAGGGTGCTTGGCACTCCACACCCAGCTGCAAGGCAGCCTGGCATTTAGCCCACAGAGGGACACTCCTCATCAACATCTGTTTTCTAAAGAGTTGAAGAAAGCAAGATTTAAATTTACACTGGGAGACATAGGTCTTTCAACACTGGGCATTAAAAGCTACTTCAGGGATGTGTTCCAGCCTGACAAGCAGAGCTCTAAAGAAAGCTTAGTGTCCCCTACAGAGCCCCTCCTGCCACACACTGATGTCATCAGGAGAGAGATCCCACCTCAGGCAGTACAGGACAAGTCCCTTCAACAACATGGCAAGTCTTTAAAAAGAAAGCAAACAATCCTGTCAAGGACAGAGGTGGTCCTTAAACCTGTTTTGCTTCCTTCCTTTGGAGAAACATTTTAGTCTGAGGGATCCTATAGACCACTGACCATAGAGTAAGAGTGGAACATGCCATGATCTAGTTCTAGTTCTAGCAAGCACTCAGCTGGCAGAGTCACAGCCTGGCACAGTGGAGCTGTGTGGAGTTTTGCCAAAGCACAAGTAAGGTTTCCTCTGCCCTGCTCACAACTCAGACCTCAGAGATGCACACTAAGAAATACAAATGAAAGAAAGCATTTGCACTTACTGGCTGGATGCCTGCTTTAGGAACTCCTCATCTGTATGTTTGAAGGTGTCCAAAAGGCATCTCTTCACAGTTTTTTCCACGCTGGCTACCTCACCTGTCAGACAGAGAAAACAGCAATTAAGCTCCAAGTAAAACATATCTGATCTATCCTAGTCTGTCTCTTTGCTCATCCAACATTCAGTCAGGCAGTGCCAGTCAGGCAGTGCATCTCTTGAACTCTGCAGAGCAGCTGGGGCACATCCTGGGCTTACCCTACCAGAAATCCATGCAGTAGTGTATGTGGAGAATTTATAACATACATCTCTCCACCACAGGAGTATTTTCACACTTGATGTGGCACTGCCAAAACCGGCAACAGCACATCCAACACTTGTTTTATGAGTTACAACTGGCTACTTGCACCCTTGTGCCAAAAAGGCTTCCAGCCCTCTTCCCCAGCAGACACAGCAGTCTTGCAAGCCCTCTGGGAATAAGGGATGGGTACTGTAGGACTACACCCAAACAGATCAGTTTCCCTATCCACTGCCAAGGAAGAAAAGGTGATGGTTCTCCTACAGCCCTTTTTCCACTCCTCTCACCTTTAGGAAATTTCTTTATCAGGTTTTGGTGCAGATTCTGTGCTGCAAATTTGGAGGCTCGGACTCCCCCGTGGCCATCAAAAACAGCGAAGTACGAGACACGTGTGCTGTGAGAGAACAAAAGGTAGCACAAGGAGGCTGAGAAAGGCCACTAGCCAGGGAATGGGATCAAGTACATCCCTCTCCATACCACCCTGCCCTGTGTCAGCCAGACCAAAAATTCTGCACTCCAAGGTACAAAAGGCAGCAGGTCTCTGAGCTCATATATATTCATATATATAGCATTTACGTGGTTTACATGTAAATGAGCTGAGAAGTTTCTTGTAATTTTTCACGCCTCAAGAAAATGAAGGGCTAAAGGGTTTATAGACCTCAACTTGGCATCAAAGCAAATTAACATTTTACCTCAAGGACACTGCAACTTTCCAGCATTACAGACATCAATCTAGCCAATCCTACAGTACCTTCCATGCCTGAGCGTCTTCCAACTATGCTACAGAGAAAAGACTTGGATCTCTCAGAACACAAACCTCTATGGGACAGTACTAGTTCAGAAGCTAAATCCAGTATCAGGGTGATGCTTGAGAACATTATTTTAATTTTACACCCCCACTTACATTTGGGTAATACAGGATCAACACCCAGAGTCATCAGGCCCTCATGGTGCTCATAAAGTCAGTGACTGAATCCACTAAGCAGCCCTCAAAGGGACGTGTTTGTACACATCAGCCCTGTGAGTTGCCTGGGAACACAGCTGGCTGATGCTTCACCCCAGGTCTCCCAATAACAAGCCCAAACCACGCACCACAAGAGAGGCAGACAAGAGCATCAGCTGTTGAAAGCAAAAACGATCATCCCATGGGCTTAGCTGAAGCGAGCTGGAGCTCCCCACCCCCAGGATGGCTGTTCTGGCACTGGGGCCACTTACATTTGGGAGGGCAGAGGCCGGCACTCCTCGGTGATGTCGTTTAAGATGACGTGTGCATCCTGCATGTCTTCTCTCTCACCTTTTCTCTCTGCCACATAACCCTTCAGTCCAAGAATGCCCACTGATCCTAAAGGGGAACAAAGCAGACACACACATGCAAATCACACTCCTCTGTCTCCTCAGCTCAGGCTAAAAACCAGGAAGTTCTTAGCTTTCAGAGCCCTGTCCTGCAACAAAACATCCAGCACCTGCTGCTGAGCAGGACGTGTTTACTCTGTAACATGGGTTTTCATGTGCCCCCAAGGTCAGCAGCACTAAAAGCAGCCTGCCCTCATTTTAGCAGGCAGCTGTAGCCAAGCAGGACTGCTGGGCACTGGATGGGACTCTTACCAAACAGGGGCAGGGGACAGGGTGGGCAGGGGAAGCACGTGGCACTGAACCTGCAGCTCAATAAAGCACAGCTTTAAAGAGTGCCCTAAGGACAGGAAATCCAGGTCTGATGTTCCCAGGACATGTCCTTTCCTTTGCACCCCTGAACACCTCTTACTCCCAAAGCTGCAACACGGCACACAGGCACTGAAGCCAAAGGCCCTGTCTGCAACAAGCCTGTCTCTCCCCAGCTCTGGCATCCTTAGCAGCCAGCAGAGATTTGTGGAGGTGGCAAAAGAAAGTGGTGTGGATCTAGCCTTGCAGAGGGTCCACTCCCAATCCCCCTCCTGGCAGCACAAGGTGCTTGCTGCTGCTCCAGCAGGCACAGAAAGAAGGCCCAGGTGAAGGAGACAGAGCCAGGAAGCTCAAGGAGCTTGCAGAGACCCCTGCAGCAGTTTGCTTCCTACAAGAGGATGAAAAGGCAAGCAGACTGAAGAACCAAAGTTTAGCTTTGTTCTGGACTTACTCAGCCCAACGCCAAAAGTACAAATTGAGTACATTTGTTTTCAAATTGTCTGAAAACCTTTACAAACTTTCTTTTCCACAAGTTCTTCCCTGCCATTCTTCTCTTCCTCCTCCTCCAAGGACTTTCTCTTCTGTCCTTTCTCTTGGCTCTCTGCTGATGAGACTTGCTTAGCAGCACTGGAGGCTGAAAGAAAGCAAAAATGCAGGTGGCTCAAGTGTTCCAGGACTGTTTTACTTGCACAAATTCAGCAGCAAGTCCTTTTATACCAAAGCACACTCAGGGGTGCAGGCTCACACACTTACACAGCATTAAGTGACCACAGTCACTACTGAACAACCCACAGGTCTTATTCCTTATTCCTTAGCAACCAGGTTTTTTTTTTGGGTTTTTTTTTTTTTTTTAAGTTAATTGCTCAGGAAGTTAATGCTACAGGCTGGAACATTTCTACATTATTATTATTATTACTATTATTATTCTCTCTCATCTCTGCCCACAGCAATGCAAAGGAACTTATTTTATTACTCTGAACATGCATATTTTTTAGAAGGTTCAAAAGAAGGCTACAAATTAAAGCTAGCAAGCAAAACCTGATGTTAGAACTCTGGCTTTCTCCTTCTGGAGATTTAGGCTCCTGTGGGTATAAGGAATTATCTCAGCTCCTCCCAGGTGACAGCAAGCACATGGAGAAAGCCTTGCCAGAGCAGCAGCCAGGGCACTTCCCCTCCCAAAGCAGGGAGCTTTCAGACAGAGCACCAGGGTCCTCAGAAGACAGGAATGCACTTCTGGGAACAGGCCTAATTTTAAGATTCAGGATCCTGATTTAAACAATTGGGGCACAAATTGCCATGCAAGGTGTCAGCTAATCTGGACTGGAGAAATAAGCACCAGGTTAACTTGCTGTGTGTCCAACACAACAGGCTGCACTGTGGGCTTCTCCCAGAGAGGGGTGGCTCAGCAGAGGCTCAGCAGGGACACAGCTCCTTACCTGGGTCACCACTGCTGGCTGGTGGGAGACCATCAAAGAGCAAAGAGCCTTCTTTTCCTGGAGCACAAGACAACAAAACCAATCAAATACCTTTGTTCCTTTCAGGGAATAAAGCTTTGCCTATGTCTCTCCTGAGGTGAAGAAATTATGTCAGTTTAACAAAGAGAGCCAAATTTCTACTTCCATTACTAGTCAAGCAAATCCAGGCTTTGCATTTGCTCCAGGGAACGTTTTTAAGGAATGAATTAATATATGTGGAACATCTATAACATCCTGGCTGTAAAAAACCAAACAGGATGCAGCTGGTCTCCATGCCAGCACTGATAACCCCACTGTCTTTATTCTGTCTAACAAAGCACAGGATTCACACACATTTCATCTGAAAGAGATGCTGATGCAGAAAACACAAAAAACCAAGCTAATGGTAGGAACAGAGCACCCATACCTGAGTCAGCACTGCTGGATGGTGGGAGATCATCAAACAGCAGAGGCCCTTTTTGGGCATCTTTCCCTGCAAGGCACCAGGGCAGAGTAAGGAACCAGTGCAGGCACTGCTGGGGGGGTTGCTCTGAAAGGAATGTCCCCAGCCAGCACACGCGTGGCAAACCAGGAGAGCCCCACTTCCATCTGTAATTTTAGCAGCTGCTACACAAGCGAAATAACCACCTGCCTGGGGCTGAGGTGAACTTTTGTCTTGAAAACTGTTTTTTGGGTTTTTTTTTTTTTGGCTAGCAATCCACTAAGCTCAGCAGCACAGCGAGAGGCAAGGCTCCAACACGGTCTAACCCGCAGGGAGCTGCAGTTCATACACAGCATGCAAAAACATGGTCTAAACTGCAGCGCGGCGAGTGCCAGAGCAAGACAAAACCACAAAACCCACCAAGCCCGGCAGTTTCTCCGTGGGTTTCTAACCCGTCCCCTCACCCTCCCCCGTGCCCCTCAGGCTCGCTGTGGCGGCGGCCTGGCTGCGCGCGGAGCCACGCTGCCCACGGCCGAGCTGCAGCAGGCCCGGCGGGGCCCGCGGCCCGTCAGGCGAGGCGGCGGGCCGCAGCCGGGCCGGCCCGACGGACAGCGCGGGCCCGAGCGGGTCGCGGCCTCACCCGCGGCGGCGCCGGGCTCGGGCAGGTCCCCGAACAGATCCATCGCCGCCGCCGGCCCAATCCGCACCCGCGGAGGGCCGGAAACGGGCCCGCGCCCCGGCGGCAGCGGAAGGACGGCGCTGGCCCCGCCCACGACAGCACGTGACCATCTCCTCCACCAATCGCAAGCGGAGTTGCGCTGTCAGTCAGCGCCGTGGCCCCGCCCATTTCCCCGCCGTGCTGAGCAGCTCCGCGAGAGGGCGCCCTGTCAGCGGCGGTGGCGCTGCCCGCCCTCAGCTCCGCTCCCGCCCCGTCCCTGCTGCCACCCGCCAGCCCCGGAGAGGACGCTCAGCGCACGGGAATTGCGTTAAATGCGACATTTATTTCAGAACCGAACAAGCCTCACGTGCGCACGGACGGCCAGGACCCGCAGTACTGCCCCCCTGGCACACGGCAGGGAGCGCCGGCGGGAACCGGAGAGCGGGGAGCGCGGCCTCACTCCTCCTGCGGCCCCAGCCCGCCCGCCGATGCCCGCCTGCCTTCCGTGCCACCCGCTGCCCTGTGCAGTTTCCCTTCCGGTTGGGCTTATCGTCGTGCTTGAACCTCCGGTGTGCATTCCTTGCCGAGGGGATGGGGCCAGCGCCGTGGCGGTGCCGGTCGGAGGGCGGGTGGCCCGTGTGCCGCATCCGGCGGGGAGCTCTGGCTCCCTCGGCTCCCACCTCCAGCCGAGCCGTCTGCTCTGCAGGTTTGCTGGCCTCAGGCATGGTTCGGCTCTGGCTGGAGGATGCCCTTCAGTTGGCTGCGTCTTGTCTGTGGCACAGGCAGCACCACACAGCCCTGGCCAGTGAACCCGTGTCTGGTCCCTGACAGACACTGGTCCCGTCTCTGCCAGAAGCTGCCTTCATTCTGGAAGAGCCTCCCCTCAGGTACTCCCTGTTTCTCCACCCTGAGCCCCTTACAGTGAAATTCGGGATGGTACCAACTAGTCCTTGCTCAGAGCATGGGAGCCAGGATGTTGCAGCCCGGGCCCCTGCATTGCCCCAGCTCAGGCTCTCTGTGCCTCCAGGCTGGCACCTCTTCATACGGAAAGGGCACAAGTCGGCCTTCAGGTCTGAAAGGATCACAGAGCGGAAAATAGCCCAGTTTGCTGGGCAGGTTGTCCTGGGGAGCTGGGCTGAGAGGAGCAGCCCCACTGCAGATTTGGGCTGTAGTAATGGGGTAAGAAGCCCAAGGAGCTGTGGCAAGGCCAGGCAGAACCAGCATGTGCTCAAGAAGAATCCCCAAACTCTTTCTGTAACCTGAAACCCAAGCTAAAGGGTGCCTGATATGCAGCAAGGGGGCCAGTGCAAGCCTCTACTCCTCTGCCACGTCCCTGCCTATCCGTGCCCCCCACAACACGAGTATAACGAGAAGACAGCACCACGTCCCACACACACACACCCACACACACACACACACACACCCCACGGACAGTGCAGGGAGGTGTGGCAGAGCCAAGGCGCAGCTGTGCTGGACGAGAGACAGCAGAGCTGGGGGTGCCTGGGAGATGCACGGAGGAAGATGCTCAGCTTCCAGCACGGAGCTGTGCCAGATGCTGCTGGCCACTTGGGAAGCCCTGAACAAAAACATCTAGTCATGGGTGAGAGATGGGAGAAGAGAGAGAGAGCTGCTGGAGGAGGTGGGAAGCAGTGATGGCTGGAGGAAGAAGGTCTTTTCAGCAAAAACACCTCCGATGAAGGAAGCCCCCAGATTAACATGCTGATGGAGGCAGGGTGGGGGAAGTGGGTGCTCACTTCTGCAGCAGAGGAAGAGTGAGAAAACACCAGCTAGAACAGAAAAAAGAAGCCCCGTCCCCACCCTGACACCCTTTGATCTGCTTTGAGTTCATCATCCTGCTGGGAGAAGGGATGTGCAAGCCCTTTTGGGAAAGGGCAAGAAGGATCCTGTAGGGTGGGATAGTCATTCCTAGTCGTGGCTCCTGGGGACTTTTCCCATTCCATCTGAACCTCCACACTCCCTGCAGGGTTGGGATTCTTGGCATCCTGCCCTAAGAGTGGGAAATCCCTTTAGATGAGACACCTGGGGGTCCCAGGCTGGGATAAGGGAGGTGGCCCAAGTGCTTTTGGTTGGAAAGGGTAGCCCAGCATGGGGTGGCAGACAGAGCCATACCCAGAGCTCTCCTTTTCCCTCCAGTAGGACCAAGCTCCAAAGTGCAGTGACCCACCTGCAGGGACAGGGGTGCCCTGGCCGGCCGAGACTGTGGGCTCCTCCCTTCCAGAGGTAGATGGGACAGGTAGGAATTGCCTTCTTTGGGAAGACATGGTGGGCTGTCTGGCCACTGCTCAGGGGAAAAGTAGTTTAAGCTGTAGGGGAAGGCAAAGCAAATAGTTGGGGAAGGGCATTGGGTGAGGGTGAGAGCTGCGCTGCTGCCAGGCACAAGCCAGGGGTGTCCTGGGAAGGCATCTCTGAAACCCAGGCCCAGCACCAAGGCTCTCCCCTGCCTGGGGGAGGCATTGGCTGGGGGCCAGGACTCAACTTAGGGGATTTTTGTGACGTAAATAGAAATAAATACTTTATAAATATAATCTTAAAGTACTGACACCTGATCTTACTCTGCTGTCTCTTGCAGAAACACCGGTAAATTAGGGAAACCCCACACATCTAAATTACCACTTTCCCTTTGCCTGAGGGCAATTCCTCCTGCTCTCCCAGCTCTGAGCTTTACTGAATTCCCATCTCTCTAGATCAAAGACCAGCTTTTAGCCAAAACCACCCTTCTCACTCCCTCCCCTCTGATAGGGACCTTTTTTGGAGCGTTTGATGGTGTGATATGAAGGTCACCCATGGAGGGACAGGCAGAAGATGGCACGTGCACAAGGAATCCTGCCCAGGCGGGTCCAGGCTTTTGCAGCTACAAACAGAAGTGAGTTTCCCCTGTGAAGCTGTGAATCAAGACAGATCCTTCCATGGAGCAGAGAGCTGGGGCGGCAGATGGTGTGAAAGATCAGATATTAACATGGGGAGTCTTCAGACAGAATCAGCTATCTTGATCCTGTTGGCAGACAGATGAGGTGGAGGGTGCTTTTCAGGTTAGATTCTCATCTGGGCTGTTCTCCTTCTGGACAGCTTGGATCTGATTTGGAAAACAAGGGACAAAAGTTGTTTAAAAATGTGGACAAGGAGAGGTGTGGACTCCCAGGTTCAGTGTCCAGGCTGATATTTGAATCCAGACAGCTGGAGGGACATAGAATTAAAGTCTCTTTAGCCAGAGCACACAGATTTCTGTGCATTTATTCCTATTCCCCTAGTCCTGCCACTTGAGGTGATCTCAAGAAGTCCATGAGATGGTCTTGTTGAGGAATGAAAACATTTAGTGCAGGTAGCTTGGTGTGCAGCTGCACATTTGAGCTACAGGGGAGGCAGCCTGAGGCCAGAGCCTGTGAACTGCACATCGTTTGCATAACAAAGGGCACAGGGACCTGCCACACAGCCAGGTGAAGGACACTTAGACTAAAAGGGTGTAAAAGCCCAGGGTTTCCTTTGTTCAGGGTCCTTTCTCAGAGCTCTAGCTGTTACTTTGTTATTGCACCATGATTAAATTGTTTAAAGGATCGAGACGTCTGAGACTCTGCTGTGGGAAAGCTGTGACTGAGCCAGTTAGGAAACCCTGTCTGAGTGTGTGTGAGGTGAGTGTAGAAGTCAACCAAGGCCCCTGTCGGCTCACTGGGACCACCTGCTGTGAAGAGGCCTCAGTTCAGCTCAGGTGGTGCATGTGTGACTTCCAGAGTGGCTCCGGGATGGTGAGACAGGAAAGTTTCCTAAACAGTCTCAAAAACTCTGTGGGATTTCTGTGTCAAGAACATTGACAGGCCAGAGGCCCTGCCACCAGGCACGGACAGCACAACAACACCTCTGCACCACCTGGAATCTGGCCCTAGACTAAAGCATTTAAATGTGGATGAGCTGAATTCAAAATTAATATGGTCCATGTTCTCCCAGCTGAAAGCCTATCCCAGCACAGCTCTGCACAGGAGCCGTTCCCCACACCCGGCTGGGGCTGTAGCAGGAAAGCACTGGGAGCCTGCAGCCCCCCCAGCAATGGCTTCTGTGCATCCCCCTTCCCCCAGCTGCCCCTGGTACCTTATGGATCCAGCCAGGAGAGGGTTGAAAGCGTAGAGCCAGTCGTGCATGTCTTTGTCACTGCTCGCCTGCAGCAGGATGCCCCGGTGCTCTGTGCACACCGCAAATGTGTTCGGGGTCTGCGGGGGGAGAGCCAGAGCTTAGTCCTTCACTCGGGGGGGTGTGCAGAGTGGGGCTGGCTCCCGGTGCCCTACCTTGAGCATGGCCTGCTGGTCCTCGCTGTACTCCACCTGCGCCTTGGAGAGGTTGAGTATGGCCCTCTCGACCGCATCCTTGTCCGAGTTGTAGATGTAGACGTATGGACGCCGGACCACCACAAAGCGTTTCACCCATCCATTGGTGTGAGGCTCCAGGAAGTGCAGGTAGCCCTTTTTGGAGACGATGGGACTGCAGAAGGGATTAAGGGAAGGGGTGGGATACAGACCATGAGGAGGTGGCAGTGGCAGGGCATGGCCCCCCTGCCCACAGGGGCTACCCTTGCTGGCTGCCCCGGTTGCTCCTACCTGACCCGAATCTCCTGGATGTCAGGCACCAGCAACCGCTGGGGCTCCTTCTCCTCCTCAGGCCGGCGGGCTGGGGACTTCTTCTGCTCTCCTTCTACCACAGGCTCCAGTTCGGGGCTCTCTGCCCTGGAGGAAATCTGGGGGGGTCTGGGGAAGGAGGAGAGGATGGAATGTAGGAAGAGTGATGGCTAGGGGACATCCATAGACAGTGTTCCAGTGATACAACTGCTCTCCTTGTGATATGTCACCAGCACCTCCCAGACAGCTTCTTACCTGACCTCCATGGCATTGTAACATCCTTCCACCAGTGATGGGCAGGTCGAGGAGGGGGTGAGAGTGGTGACCCCAAGAGCTGGCATGGAAGGGTCTCTCATCAAGGTCACGGACATTTCAGACAGCTGTGGAATAATGGAGGTGTGAACTAGAGTTTCTGTGCAAAGCCAGGCACATGCAAAGGAGCAGGCTCCTGCTCAGACAGGGAGAGGCAAGACCCCTGGCTGGCAGGGTCCTCTCCTGGCATGGTCCTGAGAGCCACCAGGTCTGGGAAAGGCCAGAGCAAGCACGGGGAGCAGACACCCCAGAGGAGGCATGACTTGTGCCATAGTGCCCATCTGGCCCCCACCCAGCCCAGGGGCAGAGCAGTACCTTGCTCTCGCTGGCGCTGATGCAGACGTGGCTGTGGCTGTACTCCCTGTTGAAGGTGTGCGTGAGCAGGCGCAAACACTGCAGAGAGAGGAGGAGGACAGTGGGGCATGAGGCACATTCCACCTCCCACTCTTCTTGGGTTTCCTCCCACCACAACCCCTAGCCACCATGTGGAAGCCACTTCCTGGCTTCATCCCTGCAAGCTGGGTTTGCTGCAGGATGCAGCTACCTTCACAGCCAGCTCCTTCTGCCTCTCGCTGGGGGTCTCAGGGGGAGAGGTGCGGCTTTCAGGTGCCCCATCAGCAGAGAGTGGGGAAGAGATGCAGGATGTGCTTCGGGACTCAGAGTCCTCACTGGAGCAGGGGGACAGGGTCTCCATGCCCAGGCGCTGGGTCGTCTCCAGCTTCTCGCGCAGTAACAGGTAGTGTCTTGTCTTCTCCACCTGGGCACAGACACCCAGGCTCAGGGGTGGCCCTTTCCCCCATACCCAGGCCCCCTTAATCCCATTTACTCATTAGCTTTGGATCTGCTGGCACCTGGCTAGCAGCAAAGCACAGGAGTACTGGCAGCACAGCCCCATTCCTGCCTTCTCCCACAATGAAGATGGCCCTGCCACGCAGGGTGGGGAATCCCCCCAGCACCAGTGGAGCTGTGAATTGCACTGTTTCAGCCCATTTCTAGCCCGGACTCTCACTTCTTGCAGAAGGCTGAGTTTCTCCAGCTCCCACTGATGGTCAAGGATGAGGCTGTCACTGCGGGGCCGCCAGCCAGCCAGGTTCTCCTCTCCCCGGACGTAGGCTACAGAGGTGTCCAGCACACGCCGGCGCCTTCTCTGCATGCCTGCAGGCACAGACACACAGCTGGGGGGACAGACAAACAGCCCCTAACCCAAAGGGCTGGCTGTGCCTCCCTGCCCCAGCTGAACACCTGGGCAGAGGCGTGGCACCCACCTGGGCTGCCGGCATCAGCCACACGGCAGAGGCTGAGCTCGTAGACTCCTGTCACACGGTTGCTGTGAGCAAAGAGAGATGAGGCATTACTGGCTTTGTCCCATCCCCACACCCCAATTTTTTTAGCCAGGCTGCTGGGATGCCCTAGAAAAGCTCCAGTCCCTAGGTGATGGCTCCCCTGTCCCCAACAGGAGGATCCTGGTACCTCTCAGAAGCCCGCAGGCTGCCGCTGCCAAAAAGATTGCGGATGGAGCGTGAGGCAGGAAGTTTGGCATCCCGGGAGTAGAAAACCATGCAGAAGTCTTTGGTGATGACGGCGGGCTGAGTGCAGTTCTCCATCTGCAGTAGGGCAGAGGGAGGTGTCAGGGGTGCTGCAGGGTGGCAGCCCAGCAGGTCTCTCCCTCCCCTGTGCCCAGCAGGTTCCAGTCCCAGGGTCCCACATGGGCCCCAAGCACCAAGTTGAACCCTGCACCCCATAAGCAGTAGCTAAAGAAGGGCTCATGCTGGCTGCACACCAACAGCAGGGGCAATACCAGACTTTGTTGGTGTATAGTGACCCCAAGCAAGGTCCTTGCCTCGATGTAAGCTGACAGGGTGATGTAGATCTTCTCCCGGTAAGGGGTAACACGGTTGAGCAGCAGCGAGTTGTGCATGGAGCTATCCCACGCCGCCTCAAACTGGTAGAAAGTCCTGCCAAAAAAACCCAGCAAGGCCAGTAAAACAACCTCCCTGGAACCCCTGGCAGGCGAGCAAAGAGATGTCATTGTCCCCCCCACAGCGCTGCAGCAGGCCTGCAAGGACACACAGACATGCATGCGCAGTGGGGACAGATGGGGACAGCCACTCCAGAGGACACAGGCTCAAGGCAAAGGGCACAAGGCATGGTGGGAAGAGGACACGGCACCCTTGAAATGGCCAATGGACCGGGGTTTTGGGGAGGTGGGACCGCGGGAGGAGGGGGGGCTCAGATGGGGTGCAGGCAAGGCAGAGCAGGCTAGGAAGGCAAAGGAGGGCGAAGGAGGGTTCATGCCCCACCCCTGTGTTCAGAGCAGGGGTTGCCACCCCCAGAGCACTTGGGCCAGTCCCCACCATCCAGCCTGGGGCACAGCACCTCCCAGTCCCTGCCAGGAGTGGCCGTTGCCATTTGGGTGACGATGGCCAGAAGGGAAAGGAGGGAGGATGCTCAGCACTGGGGGTGTGCTGCCAGCCCACCTGTGGGAGCACAGCCCCCCCACCAGCCAGGTCCCCTTTCCCAGGGCTGCCCCTGTCTGCCAGCCCTGGGCCCCAGTGAGAAGCTGAGGACCATGATTTGGTGGCCGACCCCTGTCAGGCTGTCTCCCCTGGCTCTTGCTCTACCCTCATTGCCAGCCCCATTCCCACTCTGCTGCCTCAGGCCCCTTTGCTGTGTTTTCCATGGCTCCCAGGCTGGGAGAAGGAGCAGGGGACACCTGGTCCCACTCATCCATGCCTACAGGATCCTGGAGAGGATGGCAGAGCTCACCCAGATCAAGAGTGGCAGCTGCCCTCCTTGGGTTGAGCAACCAAGGGTGAGGAAGAAGGAGGTGACTCTGGCAAGAGAGCATGGGGGATCTCCATTTCACCCCCTGCACCACTCCTGGGCTCCCTCACAGGTCAGCCTTGGCTTTATGGTACACCCACTCCCCAAAACCACCCAGAGTTGCTGCGGCCCTGGCTCCCGCCTGAGCATCCTCAGGAAGCTGTGGTTCAGCCATATCTCAACGAAACACTTCAGCGCGTCCCTGAAGCAGCATCCAGGTGGCTGAGGAGCAATTTTAACAAGAGCCAGGGCAGCCAGCAGGAGTAGGGAGAGGTTCTCAACTGCAATTTCCCCCATGTTGGAAGAAGAGGGAGAGTGATACTTTCAAAAGGCGTACAAAATACATAACCCCACCGGTGTGAGACACAGCCAAGGCAAAGGATTGCTTTGCAGACACAGGTTGCTTAAGAAAAGAGTGCTCCCCAAGGAGGAGGAGGAGAAGAGGAGCCTCAGGGGAGGGGAGAAAGAGCAAAAAGCAGAGGGAGGAGGCAAAGGGGAAGAAGAGAAAAGCAGGAGGGACCAGACCGAGCAGGTGCGCGTGAAATACCTAGTGTCATTTCCCAGCGAAATGCTATAAGTGGAAGGTGACCCAAGGACAAACACACACATGTACACACACAGAAAAACGACAGGTCAGAAGAGCCCCTCTTGAAGGGACTCGCACATAATAGCACCGCTGGCCACGGGAGCTCCAGCCTAGCTGAACCCATAGTGGGAACCAAAAGGAGCTCAGCGAGGGCAGACAGACGCTTGCCAGCCTGGGTGAAAACCATCTGCCTCCCACTTTCCTCATGGTCCAGTAGCTGGGAAGAAAGCACTTGTGCTCCCTATGCCCTTAGCTCTGCCCTTGTGCCATCCCAGGGCAAGGAGCTCCCGCCCAGTGCAGTCCCCTGGGACAGTGCCAGCTGGGGGGGATGAGATTTCCCACTGCCACTCACACAGCAGGTGACTTCTTGGCCCATCCCCTGGTCCACAAGGAAAGCATCACTGTGCTGAGAGACCACAGGCAGTGCCAGTGTGAACCCACCTCTCTTGCGGTGGGGGGGCTGGATCAGTGCTGTACCCACTTTCCTGCACCCTGGGAGGGGACAGAATGCTGCTGCAGGGACAGCTCTGCCCTCAGACATCTCTGAGCATGACCAGCTTAGAGTTGCTGGAGAGAGGACAACCTTCAGGCACAAAGTTATGTGCCAGGACTCGGGACATTCCATCCCTTGTTTCCCAGGCACGTGCTCCTCTTCTGCCACGGGCCACAGTGGTGGCCCCTGTCCCTGAGGCCTCACCAATGCTCCCATCCAGAGGCTGGTGGCACACCCACAAACCTGGCACCTCTCACACATATGCCAGGCTCACCCAGTGGTCCCAGCTGGAGCCTGCAGTCCCAAACAGCCACTGCCCCTTTACACAGGGGTACAACAGTCTGTGCCACATATGCACCCTCTGTCACACCTGCATACAGACACACGCTCCCGTACGCCGCACCTACACACACAGGACATCCGTGCACAGGGTGGGCAGCTGCTGCCACACCAGCTGCAGTGCTGCCAGCGATACCAGGTGCCCAGGAGAGGGCAGGACAAGCCCCAAAACTTCCACTGTCCTCACCAGCCCTGCAGCTACTCCAAGCAGTACCAGGGGCTGAGCTGGGGTGGGAGACAATGGAGGGTCTGGCACACTCAGCGCCAGATGCCAGAAAAGATGGGACAGTAGCGAAGTCGAAAAGCAAGAATAAAACCCAAATCAGGCAATGGAGACGCAGGCGTGCGAGGGGGAGCGGCAGCCAGCCAGAGCGTGGCCCACACGAACAGCAAAAGGGGTCGAGTGAGCAAGAGGTGCCAGCAGTAGGGAGGAGGGATGGGGCGTGTGAAGGGATGAGGGGCCGGATGTCCAAGTGCTGCCTCTGGCGGGAGTGAGCGTGCCGAGGCAAGGGGGTAGAAAGAAAGAAAGGAGAGAAGAAGGAGGGGTGGAAAAAAAACCAATGGAAACAAATAATACCTAGGCATATCCGAATCAAGAAACTGCCTGCAAAAACACAAAACAATCACATGGTTAGTGTGGGCTTAGATGGGCAGCAGCAGCTGAGGGAAGCGAGGGGGGACACCAGGCACTGCCCCCCGCGCCTCCGCCCTGGGCGCTCGATGCGGGGATGGATGCGTGCTGAGGAGAGAGCGGAACCGCTCTCCCGGCCTCTTCCTGAGTGGCTCCGGGGCGCTGGGGAGGCTGCAGAGGGGAAGCCAGGGCTGCTCCAGGCAATGGAGGCTGCGTGGCACAAGGCAGCAAAGCGGGGAGCGCAAGCGGCTGGGAGGAGGGTGAAGTGGGCACTGGCTCTGCTCTCTGCCTTCCTTCTGCCTGTCCTCACAGCTGCAGGGTGAAGCATGCATGTCTGCATGTGGAGTGGAAGTGGGGGCATTGCAGCTAGCGCCCTGCAGGCAGCTGGCCACCCCCTCCTCCCCCTGCCTCACCATGGGTAGGCTCCATGGAATAGAAATGGGACAGATATGACATGAGCACCGTGCCCCCAAATGGGCCCCCGGTCTCCACACTTCTCTCCACACCCCAAGTATCCCCCCAGGCCCAGCCGTGTCCCCTTGTCCTGCAGGACGCACGGGATGGAAGGTAGAGCAGGAGGCACATCCCTCCTGCCAGGCTACGTTAGGCATGCCGAAGATCCCATATGGCTGCATCTGGGACCAGACAATCCAACAGGCTGACAAAAAACTGCACAGCCCCAAGAGCCCACAGGTGCCACCCAGCTCCCAGCAAAAAAACCACCACTGCTCCATTGGGCTGGGCTCTCCTCATCTGACCATCCCCATCTGCCTCCTTCTGTATCCCCAAGGCTGCGACAAAGTCTCCTGGTCCGACGCTTGCATGCGTGCTGACCCCAGGACTTGCCTCTGCTGCTCAGATACTTTGTGCCAGTTGCTCTGCCAGGTCCAGGGAGCTGCCCTGAGAGTGCTCAGGGTACCAAATCCTATCCAGACCCCCATCATTCCCCCAAAACCACCCTGCCTTGGGACAGGCCTCCCTGGGACAGTGGTGATCACAAAGCAGATGAGGGAAAAAGTGGTTCCCATTCCTCGCCAGGATGTTCCTACACCAGTGACCACAATGCACACAGCCAAGGACCAGCCCTGCTGCTCCCAGTGCTGGCAACGACCATCCCTGTCTTGTCACAGCTGCCTGCATGCACACATTCTGGCCAGAGACCCGCACCAGTCCCCCGAGTTCCACCAGAAGCCCTGGTGCAGAGGAGAGCTCTGCCCTCCATACCCACAACTCCCCCTGCCACTGCAGGACTCACACAGGGAGATCTTGGAGGAAAAAAATCTTCTGGTCCTGCTTCTTTCACACCCTGCCAAACCCACAGTGGGGACACCTTTAAGCAATCTGGTCTCTAGTGGAAGGTGTCCCTGCCCGTGGCAGGGGCTTTGGAATGTGGTTATCTTTAAAGTCCCTTTCAGCCCAAACCGCTCTGTGGTTTCTGTGACAGCCCCCTGGGATAGACAGGAAGGGATGGGCATCCCTGGAGTCACCCACAGTGGGTGGGAATGGCTTTCCTACATTACTTACATGCAGATAGGGATCTGCCATGGGTGCCAAGTGGCTTTCCAGCAATTTTGCTGGGACACAGGACAAACTGCCCTACCCTCTAGCCATGGAGTTGGGACATCCTCCTGGCACCAGCACCAACTGCATCCCTGTGCCAGCCCATCACAGCCAGCACCAGAGAGCAGGACCCACACACAAATTCCCTTTAGTGCCCTCCCCAGCACAGCAAGGCCTTGGGGAGGAGGAGAAGGAAGGGGGTTGGCAGCCCTGTACCCCAAGACCCCATGCAGCTTCAGAAAGATCCTGCCTCAAGGCAGCAGTGGGTCAGCAGAAGGACCAAGAGCCTTCCAGGGGAGAGGGGGGCTGCTACCCAACCCCTCCATCCCTCACCACAGCAGGGGAAGAGCAAGAAAAAAAGCATCACGCACCGGTCATCCTGGGAGGGGTGGATGTAGCCGGAGGAGAGGATGTTCAGGGACAGAATGTTGGGGTCGATGAGTGACTCGTCTGCCTCTGGGGTGTTCCGGATTCGACCTGCAAACACAGCACAGAGTTGCCTCTGAGGTGACAGGCAGTGGCCCTGTGAGGGTCCCCGTGAAGGCAGGGGCAGATTGCCTGCCTGCAGCCCCTCCTGGCCATTCAGCACCAGAGATGCTGGTCCAGCTCCTGGACACGGGGACAGGGGCTGAGGTGTCCTGCCCACACAGTGTCCCAGTGTCACCTGCCAGGCAGCCAGTGCTTTACTATAGCAGGGCAGAAGGGGAGACAAGGCATAAAGCTCTATGTGGGAACATGGGAATGCGGGCAAGAAACAGTCTGAGAGGATGCCTGGGAGCTCAGCGGGCTGGGGGCTGGCTTGGCTTACCCACAACCAGCTCCCGTACTTCCTTCCAGTGGATGAGGCTGCCCGTTTCATGCACCAAGGTGACACTGATTCTCCTCTGGATGCCCTGAGACCCACAAGGCCAGAGAGAAGGAACAGTAGTTAACACGGGCCCCAGCAGGAGTCAGCTAGGATAGCACCTTGGGCAGAGAGTACCTGATGAAGGAGGAAGGTCCCATGGCATGGCATGCCTCCACGGTGGTCCACAACAGCAGGGATGTAGCTGGAAGAGAGGATTGCAGCATGAAACAGAATCCTGCCAGCCTGCCCAGAGGTGCTGAGCACTGGGTAAACCCCTCATTGCCTCTCCCAGCAGGACTTACTCTCCATTGGCCTCCAGCTCACAGATCTCAAAGAAGACCATCAGGTCGTACTTGCACTGGCAGGGGCCAGCACTGGGCCGAGTCATGGTGCTCAGCTTTGTCGCAGGCACTGCAGTGGGTCAGAAACGACAGGTGAGAGGTTGAGCCTGCTGCTGGAACTCAGAATGAGGAATATGAGGGCAGAGAAAGGGCAGAGCAGGCAAGGACCTCAGGGCATGCATAGAGGCAGCAACAAGAGCCCCATGCCAGGGACCTTGCTGATCACTGGCAGTGCCTTCTCCCTTGCCCAGTGTGGGGTGTCAGCAAGAGACCGAGCTCACCCATCCCAGGTGCACACAGTGTGCCTGCAGGCTTGGCTCTGACACAACCCAAAACACACAGTGCTGCTCCAGACACTGCTCGGGAACCACCAGAGGGAGGCTCCCTCTGTGCTGGTGTTTTCACTGTACAGCCAAACCCCCACACTGGGCCTCAGCAGCTGTGCCACCCTGTGGGACACTGGGGCTGGGGGCCACCTGAGCCACCCAGGGCAAGGAACCTCCCCGCTGCTGCTCTGCAGGAGGTGACATGGGGGCTTTCCATCCGTTGAGTACTGTGGAAATGGGTGTCTAGGGCTTTTGAGTGCCATGACCCATAAAGAAATAAAAAAAAATAGTACATTTTGTGGTGCTTCTGGGGTCCTAACCAGTCCCTCTGTGGAAGGGGACACCCACCCAACATGGGAACTACGGGTGGGCACAGGAGTGGGAGGCCAGGTTCCTTACCTGGTTTAGAGAGTGGCATCACACGAGGGAAGTGGCGTCGGGATGGCCTCAGTGGGCTGCAGACAGAACCAGCTTGGTTATAGCATCCCCAAAACCAGGGACCCCCAAACCCAGCCAGCCCCCTCTATGCCTTGGGGCCATGCTGGGTCCCCAGGCAGCCCCTAGCACAGCCAGGGGCTGGGGGTGGCCCAGATGTGCCCACCTCAGGACATCCTTGCAGAGAGGTGGGAAGGGGTGCTGCTGGTAATGGCCAAACACCTCAAACACAATTGGCTGGCTCTTGATGTACTCAATGAAAGATTTTGTCACCTCCACAGCGATCTGGAAGAGAAAGAGCTGCTGAGCCACTGACAGTGAACTTTATCTGGGAAAGGGGATAGAGGCAGCAACAGCACCTGGGATGTGAAAGGGTGCAAGAGTGTCAGTCCCCTGCGTCCCTCACCCACTCCTCCCTCTCTCCACCAAGACCACTGCAGTGAAATCCCAGCCTTTTCAGGTATACAACAGTTGCTTTTGGTGTTTTTCCTGCATGTCCACCCCATCTAAGCCTGGCTTAGCTGGGTGTCTGTGAGGGGCTGGGAAAGCCAGGAGGAAGCTGCTTCCCTGGGAGAGGATCCAGCCAATGGCCCTGCAGAGACCCCAGCAGGTGCAGGAGCAAAGGGGTGGTGGAAGAGGGGTACGCACATTCTGGACATGATAGAAGCCCAGGGGTGGCCCCCGTCCTGTGTTCTTCAAGGGTTCTGTTGAAAAGGCCTCATCGTGGCGGTGGATGAAGCTGTGGAGGGAAGGAAGGTTGTTCAGGGGCTGTGGGATGGGGACATGCTGGAGCAGGGAGGGGAGTGAAAGCAAGGGACCACAACAGAGCCTATTCCCCCTGGGGCTACTGCCCAGGCCCTTGACTGGCACAGGACTCCCTGAAGCTGATGGGAGCCTCTCCTTGCCTTTTGCCAGTGACCAAACAAGTGCTTGGGCAGATTTCACAGCCATTGGTTTTGCCTCCCCATCCACAAAGGGCTCAGGGGTGAAGGAAACTTCCCAAATTCACCATGAGCCCCCAGGTGATGGCTGGAGCTTGGTGGAAGAAGCAGGGCTGGGGGGCACTAGGGGCTCACTTGAACTGGCAGAAGATGTCAGCGTATTCTGCAGAGATGCTGGAGGCTTGCAGGACTGTCACACGGAAAGTGAAGATGCTGCCCAGCTTCAGGTGGTCCAAAGCCACTTCCAGCGGCCCGTCCGCTGCAGGCTTCTCCGGGCTGTCCAGAAGATCCTCTGGGGTCACTGCAGGGAGGAGAAGGCCCTTAGCAAGGCAGGGTGTCTTCCCCTCAGTGTTAGGAACATTTAGGAACAATGTTGAGATGCTGGAGCATGTCCAGAGAAGGGCAACAAGGCTGGTGAAGGGTCTGGAACACAAGTCCTTGTCCAACACAGCTGGAGCAGCTGAGGGAGTTGGGGGTGTTTAGCCTGGAGAAGAGGAGGCTGAGGGGAGACCTCATCATTCTCCGCAACTCCCTGAAAGGAGGGCGTAGCCAGGTAAGGGTTGTTCTCCCAGGCAACCACTGACAGGACAAGAGGACACAGTCTTGAACTGCACCGGGGGAAGTTTAGGCTGGACATTAGGAATGAGTTGTTCACAGAAAGGGTGACTGAGCACTGGGCTGCCCAGGGAGGTGGTGCAGTCACTGTCCCTGGAGGTGTTTAAGAAAAGCCTAGATGTGTCACTCAGTGCCATGGTGGTTGACAAGGTGGTGTCAGGCCACAGGTTGAACCCAATGATCTCAAGGGCTTTTCCCTCTGTGATTCTGTCTGCCAGCAGCCCCCCACCGGAGCAGTGGGCTGTCAGTGCCAGGAGGTGCAAGAGGCTGGGTACAGGGAGCCACTCCCAAAGTGCCTGTCACCCCTCCTCACCTGCACAGGTGTTGTTGTTGACTTCATCCGCGGACGGACCCACGTCGCTGACCTGCCCCTGACCTTCCACGATGCGCAGCTCCTCCTGAGAGGTCCCCGAGCGAGACATCCCGACAGCCGGGCACGACTCTGACTGGAACTGAGCCAGGAGTGGAGTTCAGGGATTCTGGTGGTCCCCACGCTGGTCCTGCTAGCACCACCACCAGCATCCCAAGCACCCAGGCACCTCCAGCTCTCCTCTCCCACCCCACGGCAGCCCCCTGGGACACGGGCGAGAGCAGGACGCACCGGTGGGTGCCCAAGGCCCGGTGGCCCAAGAACACATTCCTTTCCCTCCACCTCTAGGAGCTTGGGGGTCCTCATGGGGAAGCACTGAGGTGGCAGGCAGGGATCTGGGGTCCATGGGCATCCACCAAGAGCCAGCCCCACCTTACCTTCTCAAAGTGCTGGTCGTCAAAGGAGATCTTGGCCGTTCCTGATTGCCGCACACCAGAGCCATAGTCAGGGGCTTCTTCATCCGCTGGAGGAGGGATGGGGGTGAGCCGGCACAGAGGGTGCAGGGGATGCAAGGGGCACACGGTGCAGGGGGGTTCATCCTACCTGAGATGGCCTGGACAGCCACGCGCAGGAAGCCCTTCACCTCGCCCTTCTCGCTGACGATGGCCACGCGGTGCACCAGAGGCACGGGGTACAGGAGGTTGCTCAGGTACACAAAGGCCCTGCCAGAGAAGGGGGGGACACACAACAGGGGGGAGAGCGGTCACTGCTCCCACCCGTGAGTCCCCAGCACGGCTGGCGTGGCCGGCAGTGGCCGGGATCCCAGGTCACTGCTCAGGGCGCGACCGCAGCGCTGCAAAGCAAAACTAAAGAGAAGGCAGCCAGGGCCAGGCGAAGGGGCTGGGGCAGCGGGCAGGCAGCGTGCCGCGGGCAGGAGGGTGGGCAGGAGGGTGGCACACGCCACGGACAACACCACAGAACACACCAGACCTGCAGACCTCTCTGACTGTCACCTCCATGGCAGGCAGGAGGGGAGAGGGCTGCGCTGGTGCCACCGTGAAGCCGTAGGGCGAGAGGACCTTCTGTGTGGTAGAGAGCTGGAGAACTTGGGCAGGAGGTGCTGCAACGTGACTGGGGGGGCAGCTGCAGAGTCACCACGGGGAGGACAGGGGCAAGACAGGGGGGAGGAAGGGTGACAGGGGAGATGGAGGCTGTCAGGAGCGAAGGAGGTTAGAGGACAAGGTCCTGGACCTCCAGAGGTGAACCTGCTGGGGGTTCATGGCCCTGGCTCTGCCCCCCGTGTTGGACACCACTGGGAGGGAGGCTGCATGGTGTGGCTGGCAGCATCAGGTTGTGCATCCCCCCTCCCCATCCCTTCACACACATGGCTTCGGGGTCCTGGGCCACCTGCCAGCAGGTCACAGGGATGGACAGCACGCCTGGCAAGTCTGAGCCTCCCTGCTCTCCTCTGCAGCATCCAGGTCACCGGCGCCACCATGGCGAGGTGCCACACCAGAGTCCAACATGATGGCTGCACTATGTCTCTGTCAGCACCTCCTGTCAGGCCACTGCTCTCTGCTTCTCAAGCATTTTGGGTTCTCTTGCTGCCTCCCTCCACCTCATCATCGGCTTGCAATGGTCATCCAGCTCTGGCCACAGTGGCATGCTGACCCTCTGCAGTGACAAGTCACCTTTGGCACTGAGCTCCCTGCCAAAAGGTGTGAGCTAGCAGCACCACTTTCAGCAAGATGGGGCGTGGGGTGCCTGCCACCTCTCCCTGTGGCACCCACCGGCATCTTGACGTGTGGTGGGGTGGGATGGTGCTGGGGGCTGGCCAGGACATCTCTGCTTCAGGAGGCTCCCATGAGGGTCGCATCTCCAGGCGGCTGCTGTGCTGCTCAGGGCATCCCAGCCTCACAGGAATCTTCATATTCAGTGGCACCTCAAAGTGCCCAGGGGGCTCTTGCAGCCCTGCACTTGCACCCTGACCCCCAAGTCCGGAGATTCCCCCTGCTCTGGTGACTCCCATGGACCTTCAGCTGCTCCTCGAGGCTTTTCCACCCAAAGCATGTGAAAGGACTCAAGTTGTGGAAGCAGCTGATGCCAAATCATTATCTCCTGATGGGCCTGTCTCAACCCATCTCTTCTCAGATGCCACTGGGAACAGGTGATCAGACCATGCCAGGGCTTCCCAGCAGGACTCATGGCTGGGGCAGAGCCCCATGCCCACAGGGAACTCTCGGAAGCGCAGGGATCTGTGTGCACCCACCCACCCGAAATCACAGGGCAGCTGGAGTGGAAGCCGAGGACTGGAGAGGGCAGGGAGGAGTGGGAAGGAGGTGGGGCAGGCAGGGAGGAGGGGGACAAGTGTGTCACTAGAGGAAGGAGGGTAGGGACACTAACCACAAGATTGGTGAGGTGCAAAGATGGCATGCTCAGATCAAAGAAAAGCCTTTCCAAAGGAAGATAAAAGTGAAAGGACCCCAATTTTTGCTAAAGCTTTGAAGAGATAGAGCCAGCAGCTAAAAAAAAGAATAAAAACCCCTTAAAATAACCAAAATTTTTAAAAAAAATTGAAAAGAGAAAAAGAGAGAAAGAGAGAGAGAAAGAGAGAGAGAAAGAGAGAGAGAAAGGGGAGAAAGAGAGGGAGAGAGGGAGAAAGAGGAGGAGAGAGAGAAAAAGATAGAAAGAAAGAGAGAAAACGAGAAGAGGGAAAGAAAGAAAGAGAGAGAGAAAGAGAGAGAGAAAGGGGAGAAAGAGAGGGAGAGAGGGAGAAAGAGGAGGAGAGAGAGAAAAAGATAGAAAGAAAGAGAGAAAACGAGAAGAGGGAAAGAAAGAAAGAGAGAGAGAAAGAGAGAGAGAAAGAGAGAGAGAAAGAGAGAAACAGAAAGAAAGAAAAAGAAAGAAAGAAAGAAAGAAAGAAAAAGAAAGAAAGAAAGAAAGAAAGAAAAAGAAAGAAAGAAAGAAAGAAAGAGAAAGAAAGAAAGAAAGAAAGAAGAAAATCAAAGACAAGGATCCAATCATAAACCAATCCAAGCACACTTCACAAGAAATGTGGCCGGCGGAGCTGCTGCGCGGGGAGCCAAACCCAGGGCAGACTCAAAAGAAGTCAGGAGGCACCAAGCTCTGGGGAACACGCCCCCGGCATGGAGTGGGGCCGCTGCCACAGGGCCTTATTTGGTTTTTTGAGGTGCCCTTGAGAGTTTTGGGGTTGTTTTGATATGTTTTGTTTTTTTTTTTCTTTTAAATAAGGAAAAAGGAAAAAAGAAAATAAAAGGGGAAGAACCCAGCTCTTTCGGTCTGAGGCTGCAGGACTCTTACCCCACCTCCACCCTCTCTGCCTGTTTTGGTCCCTCCTTCCCACCACGCTGGCTCTGGCACACCGAGGAAGAGGAGCCCCAGCTCTCACCCCGGTCAGGGAGCCCCTGCCTGAGCAAAGGCTCTCAGAACAGCTCCTGGTGCACACCCCCTTGGGAAAACCCCAGAGAAAGCTGGCAGCTCCTCATACCATTCTAGGGATGGGCAGATGGCTCCAGGTTTGGTGGCACAGCCAGGCTGGGGGCAGCTGGTGGGCTTCTCCAGGCCAAGACTGATGGAGCCCAAGGGGGTCTCCAGCCAACAGGTATGAGAAATCAAAGGTTCTTGTCCTTGGCTCCAGCTACAGAGGAGCTGGAGCCTACACCCAGGTCCCCACAACTTTCCTGGACATCTCCTATGCCAAGCTGGCAGGAATGGCCCCAAGCCAAGCACTGGCTGGAGCTGGAAGAGCAACCACAGCTCTTGGCCCTCTGTTCTGCACCCAGCTCTCCACTCACTCCCCTCAGCTTCATCCCCCACAACCACGTAGGGACATCCAAGCCTCCAGATTCAGGGGGCCCACCCTGACCAGTGCAGTGCCAGAGGCACACGGGGTTTTGAAGTGCCTGTGTGCCCCAGCCAGCGGCACCAGGGTCATCCCAAGCCGGGTGGGAGGTGCTCCTTCCTGGGACAGAAATGCCCAGGACCCAGCCCCCCAGGTGGCTCCCCTGCTTCCTTTGGTGTTGGAGACACAGCAGAGCTCTCCTTTTCAGAGGCTCTCCCAAAAAGGTGCCCACATAAAGGAAGGCACCCTCTCCCTTCCCCTGCCATCCCCTTCCCCTGCTATGCTTCTCACAGCCCTACCTCAGCGGGGACCTCGCCACCCCACCAGGCGCCCGGGCTTGGCGGCAGTCCCAGCCCAGCCTGCACCTCCGGGATGCCCCGGAGGTGGGAGTCGTGTCCAAAAGCAGTTCCCTCATGCGAAAGAGCTAGGTCCTTCCCGGCATGCTCTCCTAAAACCTCACCAACCTTCCTACTAAACTGAACAGGGGGAAGCGGTCGTAAAATGGATCCCGGCCATCACACAGCGGGCACTCCGGAAAGATGTCTTCCTCCAGGTCCTCCTCCTCCTCCTCCTCCTCCTCCTCCTCCTGCCCCTGGTGCTGCTCGTCAGCAGGCTCGGTGATGTCGGAGTCGGGGTTCGAGAAGGTAGGGGAGGGGGTGAGATCAGCCATGCGCTCGCTCATGCATGTGTTGAAAAGAGGAGAGCTGTTGCAGCCAGAGATATCTGAACTAAGGTTAGTACAACAAGATAGAAGACATGTTAACACCAGCTGTTCCAAACAGAAAGAACAGGAATTTTGCTTTTTTTTTGTTTTTTCTTGGTTAGGTTTTGGGGTGGGTTTTTTGTCTGCTTCAGTCAAGGGACCTTGGGACCAAAGACCTGCCCATCTGGCGCATCTCTAAAGCCACCAACAGCCAGACAAAAGAGCAACCCACGGAACCAGTGTGAATGCTGGGGACACCCTTTGCTGGGTTTGCAGGGAACGCAGGGACAGAGCAGGTTCCACAAAGGCTCGCCACTATCCCTGCTGCTGGAGAGAATCCCTCCTTGTGCTACAGCACAGGGGAATGCCTCCAGGCCACGCAGCTCAGCCCCCTGCTCCCCCTGCCCTGCCCCAGCCTTCTCCAGGGTGGCCCATCGTCCTTGCTGGCACTGCACCCTTCCATCCGGTGTGCGGGAAGCGCACGGAGACACGCGGCACACACGGCACAGACAGACGCTCAGACACCGGCGCGTGCACAGGGACACATGCCCACCGCGTGGAGCCCACCACGGCACAGGCTCCCTGCCTGCTGGACGGCCACGGCCCCTGCACACCCCGAGCTGGAGCCCGTGGCTCTCAGCACTGGGTTAGGCAGGCGGCAGGAGCATTGCCAGCAGCTCGTGTGCCCCTCGGCGTGCTGGCAGCCGACACGGAGGAGAGCCACGGCGCTGGAGCCGTCGCACGGGGGTGAGCGCCCCGCGCGCGGCGGGCAGCACTGGCAGCGTGTCCTCCTGCGGGACCTTCTGTGGGTCCCAGCCACGCCTCGAAGGAGCCAAAGCGCTCACCTGCCCACCAGCCTGAACCAGGGAAAGCGGTCGTAGAATGGGTCTCCACCAGTCACCACATTGTCACAGTCCTCGATGACGCTGGAAGGCACTTCTGCTGCTCGGTCGTACATCTCACGCATCAGGTCCAGGCGCTGCCTGCAGGCAGAGGGGATGCCCATGGTGGCGGTCAGACACAGGGCTGTGGGCACCCAGACCCTCCTGGCACAGCCATCTCTCACTCACCTCAGCTTCTCCAGGGTCCAGTAATGTGTTGCCCCGTTCTTCTGGTCCTGCACCTCCACAGCCACGATGGTGCGCGGGAACGGCCGCTTCTCCCGGTCCTTGGCAGCGTCGGGAGGCAGCAGGTCGGGAGGGAGAGGCGAGTACAGCGTGTCCGTGAGGAGCACAAACTGGAACTGGACCTGGAGAGGGGCAGAGGGGCTGGTGAGACACCTGGGAGGGCAGGAGGCTTCATGTGCTGCCTCTGGCCACCTCTCCTCAGCACCTCCTGGCTGCCTGTTCCCGTGGCCTCTGCTGTGGGTGCTGCGGCCAGCCAGGAAGGAGCCCAGGCACCCACCTTCTTTTTCAGCTCCACGCTGATGGCATTGGCTTCCTTAAGGAAGATAGCATTGCCCCAGAGCAGGTCACGGAGGGAGGTGAACTGGTACCACTTCCACTTCCTAAAGGCCCAGAGGGCGAGCTCGAATTCCCGCTCTGTCCACTGCACTGTGGGGACATGGAGGGACAGTCACCCCACTAGCAGGACATCAACCTACAGTTCACTCCTCATGCTCCCACAGAAAGCATTAAAACCTCCTGGTAGCTTCCAGCCCTCACCTTCATCCTCAGGTTCTTCCTCCTCCTCATTTGCCTCAGGATAATACCTAGAATCCATCTGCTTCTGCAATGCCTCCAGTTTGCTCTCATAGTCCTAGAGGAAACAGGAAAAGAGGTGATGCAACCCACTGGTGTGACCTTCCTCCACGCTGCCACATCGCACTCCTCTTCCCTGCAGGAACACAGCCTCCTCCCTCCTCTGATCAATGCTCATGGTGACAACTCCAGGAACAACACTTTGCCCTTATTTTTAGAACACAGACCCACCCCACACAAACATCTGCCAGGATTTCAGTCATGCCCGGGCAGCCTGAGAAGGAGCCATGTCCTGGCCACCTACCAGCCTCTGCTGCTCCAGAAGGTAATTTGCCTCTTCCCGCTCCCTCCGGTACTGGTCCTCCAGTTCCTGGAGACTAGGTGGAAATGGGGAAGGAGAGGATGACCAAGCTGGAAGTGAACACCCAACTCCCCATCACCTCAGGCCATGCTCTCACCGCTGCTCCATCTCCTGTTTCATGTCGATGCCTTGCTTCTCCAGCAGCTCTCTCTGGGCAAAGGCCCAGTCCACGGGCTCTGCGGGGGTCTCGGCGCACGGGGTCCGCTCGCGCTCCTGCCGAGCCTGCTCGGGGTGGTTGAAGCGGAAGACGTGGCTCTTCCCCATGATGATGCGGTTTCCTGCAGCCATGTGCACGGGGGAGAGGTGTGGGTTCAACGTGGGACAAGTGCAGGGCCCCCAGGGCAGGGAGGAAGGCAGGTTGGAGCAGCTCTGGCGTGCTGGGACCCACCTGAGCGCAGGATGCTGGGCTCTGTCACCTTTTTGCCGTTCACATAGGTGTCAGCACCTTCACAGGGCTCCAGGGTCACTATCACTGTGGAGATGGCAGGAAGGGGAGAGGTGGAAGCAGAAGGATGAATCCTGCATGTCCTGCTCAGGAAGGGAGAGCCACCCCAGCCACCACCACCCTGGTGGTGGTACCCACTGGCAGCACCCATCCCGTGGGCAGCTAACAGGACTCAGCCAACTTGATGTTAATCAGAGCAGTCCAAAGGAACAAGGGCAGCTGAAGACTGCATGTGGGAGGAGACCAGAGCCTCCCCAGGCTCATCTCCCACAGCCCCTTCACACCCAGGTTCCTGCCATTCTGGGGAGTGAATTCTGCTCCACATCTTGAGAGGGGGAATCATCTACAGTCTGCTCAGCCATCCTGCCCTGATCTCCCCACCTTACTTCCTTCCCACATGCCTTGTGCGAGCTCTCCTCCCAGCCATGAGGGATGTAGCTCGTCTGGAAGCATGGAGTAGCCACGCAGTAAAGCCCAACTAGTTTGAGGAGGGCAGGAAGTTCATCTGGGGACTGGGGCTGAGGAAATGCAGAGGGATGGGTCCCCAGGGCAGTGAAGCCCCTCCAGACAAGCAATACCTTCACCACCAGATTTGGTGTCACTGCGGAACAGGCAGTGCTCCTCTTTAATGAAGTGCCCGCTGAGAACGATGTCCTGCCTCTTCTCAGCATCTTCCCGGCCAACCCTGCAGTGGAAATCCAGCTCAATCCCCCCTCAAAGCAGCTCCTCCTGAGTTTCCGCCCAGCCCCATCCTTGGAGCAACCCTTGGTGCACTGCAAGACCAAAATCTTCGGGATTTGCACTTTGGGGATGCCCTGGGAACAGTGCCCAGCCTGGGGACAGCTGTCACCCCCCTGCCCACCTGGGGAAGTCAGGCACTGAGATATGGACAGTGCTCCCACCTCTCCATGGGACCTGGCCCTCACCTTGTTATCCCATCCTTGATGTAGTAGAGAAGACACTCGGACATGAGCGGATCCTCATTGAGGTTGACCAAGTGTGGTGTCTGGGAGAGACAAACAAGGAGCCATCCCTCAGTGCCCTGCCTGCCCGGGCACTGAGGGTGCTCTGCAGGAAGGTGGGAGCTCAGCAGCACTGCAGGCTGCCCCTGCACAGGCCCTCCTGCCCTCTGTATCCTCAGGGTGACACGTCCAGACAGGTATTTTTCCAGGGGACTGCAGAGAACTGAGAGGCTGCCATGAGGATCCTTGCTTCCACAAGCTTCCTTGCTTTCCTCCTCACAGGGCTGAGCCCTATCTACCCTTTCTCTGGCCACCTTTGAAAATTCATGCTCCAAACAGGCTCAACACAAAGCCAAAACCTTCCCATGGGGAATCCCTGATATGGCTCAGAGTCTCCTGGGGCAGGACCCTTCTCACCTGTGCTGTGTATTATAGAATCATGGAATGGTGTGGTTTGGAAGGGACATAAAAGCACACCTTGTTTCACCCCCCCCTGCCATGGGCAGGGACATCTTCCATTAGATCAGGTTGTTCCAAACCCTATCCAACCTGGCCCTGAACAATTCCAGGAAAGCTTCTCTGGGCAACCTGTGCCAGGGCCTAATTACACTCCCAGGGAAGAATTTCTTCCCAATACCTAATCTAACCCTGCCCTCTGCCAGGTCAAAAAGGAAGTAAAAGTGTCTGTTTTCCTCCACTGATTGTACACCAGATGATGCATCTGAAAAGAGCAGGTCCCAGAGGTTCATCCAAAAGCAGTGCAGACCTGAAGCCCTACCTGGAGGCTGAATTTCACTTTCTGGTTTCCTTCCTAACAGGTCACTCACAGCTCTTTCCTGCTCTGGGTCACAAACCACTTTGCTCTTAACAGGAGGAAAATTTCTCCCTCAGCCACAGGCCTCTCTGGCCAGAGCCAGCTTAGCTGCTGGGATTACACCTTCAGGGAACAGGGGCAGCCCCAGGAGTATCAGTGGGAGAAGTTCTGAGTTTACCAGACAGAATAGTGGCTGTAAGGAACACCTTATCAGCCTGCTGAGACCCAGCATGCAGAGGGGGCCCTCACCATGGTGCCACAAGCCTTGGCTGGCAGCAGAAACTCACTGCAAACAGGGCAGCAGAGCTGGAAGTCGAGGGAAAGGTGGGCTCTTCTCCATGGTGGCTGGCAGAAGTTGGCTGTAACATTTAATCTCTGGCCCCACTGGACAGACATACAGCCCTGGGGGCTTGAGACCTCCTTCACCTGCAGCTTTTGTCCAGATTTGTAAAGCTGGTGGCGACCTTCCACTGGGCTCCTGGAGCTGTAACCACCCCAGCCATGGCACACAGGACAGCAAAGTGCAGTGCCCATAACAAAATGGAGTTTGCACACTATCAACACTAACTTTCCTCACCAGCCACTGGAGAAGTCAGAAGGGTTTCCACCTGCCAGACAGCTGAAGAGCAAGGAGGCACCAAGACCACCACAGCAATGCCCCACCTCCAAGACCAACCTGCTTTGGGGAATAAACCCCCACGCTTCCTACCCAAAGGTCTGGAGTCCTAACAGGCAGCAGCTGGGACAAGAAACAAAGACAACAGTGCACAAGTTTATCCTAAAAGTCAATAATTGGGCCACGTAAGGGAAAGGCTGTGAAGTCTTTATCACCACCTGAGCTGGGGACACACACACTTAAGAGGTTTGACCCAGTCAAATGCTACGAGCAATAAAGAGATGGAGTATTCACCCACCCACATTTCTTAGCAAGGACTTGCTGGCTTCAGGGGCAGCAATTTTAAATATCTGAAAGTATGAAATTTTATAAGTTAACACTGAAGTTCAAGAGAGTGATCATCAGCAAGTCCCCTCATGAAGGGGGACAGCATGCCAGCAGTGGGGGGTGGACATTTGCAAGTATTTGTACCCGTGTTTGTGCCCAGCAGGCACAATGCTGGGATTTCCCCCACAGGTTTTAGAGCCAAGAAAAGGATAGTGAAGTACACGGGACTGGCCAGCTGTGACAGAGTGGATCAGAAGGGAGCTGCAGGTACAAACTAGTCCCCAGGAAGTAGAGAATAGGATGATCCTACCTTTTTAGGAGAAAATACACCCAAGGTGCCTCCATCCTCCCTCATGGCCACCCCCATTTCGGCCAGCAACGCTTCCCTGAAGGAGCAAGGGAAAGAAGTGCCTGTCAGAACTCCATGAACCCCTGGGGCCAGCACCAGGATGGAAGCCCTTGGTTTGTCCCATGGATTGCAATGCAGGGCTTGCCACAGCTCTCACCACAATTCAGGTGGGTTTTTCAGAGCAGCCCACCTCTGTGCAGGCTGACATGGTGGGCACTGGGGTCCCCAGGGGCAACCCAGGGTCCGGCTGGACATCCAAACTGCTTGGCTGCCCCAGGAACTCAACTGCTCTAACAAAATGTCCAAGGAATGCCACCTGTGCCATGCCATGCTGCCCCAGTCCCCCCCAGCCCACCCACCTCTCCATCCGTATCGCTTCTGTCCTGCGCAGCTTCTCCTCCCACGTCTCGTTCAGCTCTGCAATGATCTTCTCTGTTTCCTGCCAGGGTGGGTTCGACAGGGGGTCAGTGGCACCACCCTGGGGCAGCACGCCTGGCCCCTCTGCCAGCTCTGCCCAGCGTGCTCCAGTGGGACACCCCTCCCAGTTTCAGGCCTGTTTATACAAGCTGCAGCAGCATTCCACCCCCATCTTTCCATCAGTCCCATCTTGAAGCGTGAGGCACAAAGATCAGCCTCTCCATGCCCTCGCTGCCAGCCCACTGCTGCACCATGCAGGACCAGGAGCACTCTGCCCGTGACAGGAGTGCCCATCCCAAGCCCAAGCACCTGTCCCACAGGTCCAAGGCAGCCATCCCCTGCAAGGCAGCACCAGGAAAACCCTACAACACCCAAACCCTCAGTGTGGGCGAGCTCTGAGTCTGTCCACTCTGCAAGAGCACATCTGAGTATTGCTTCCCATGAAGATCACCCTTCATGGGGTTCCAGAAAGCACTGAGCCCCCTCTGCAAGCTGCAGGGCATTGAGGGGAGAGGGAGAGAGGGAAGGGGAAAGGGGAGAGAGGGAATGGGAAAGGGGAAAGGAAAGGGGAAAGGAAAGGAAAGGAAAGGAAAGGAAAGGAAAGGAAAGGAAAGGAAAGGAAAGGAAAGGAAAGGAAAGGAAAGGAAAGGAAAGGAAAGGCACCAGCCTCTTACCTTGAGTCTTTCAATTGCCTCTTCGCTGCCTGGAGCAAACATGATGCGCTCATGGAGGCTGGCCACGGAGGCAGCACGGCTGGACAAGGCAGAGAGGGAGGAAGAGGGGCTGATCCCAGCGATGGCATTGGTCACTGTGGAGAGATTGTCATGGCGCTGACTCAGCTCTGCCCCTCGAGCATCATTATTGTTCTCAAAGTCGGACACATCTACGGGCGCGGAAGGAGGGATGGGCCGGGGAAAGACACACAGACAGGATGACAGAGAGAGACAGAGACAAGAAAAGCTGTTGGGAAAAAAAAAAGAGTGGCCGGTGCGTCGAGAAAAAAGGCAGGAATTACAGGAAAAGGCACAGGCAACAGCAGAGCAGCACAGACAGCAACAGGGCAAGGGCAGGCACTCTCTTCCCCAGCCCAGGCAGCCCCTCAGAGAACAGGGCTGTTTGGTAAGGCAGATGCTGGAAGCAGCCGTCCTGGGCTCCCAGGGACACTTTTTGCAACCTCAGGTCCTGCATCCATCAGGTCTGGGATCAAATGTCCTCCCCAGGTATGTGCCACTGCCTCTTGTCATCCTCTGTATCTCACAGAGCCTGTGTGGTTTTCCCTGCCCAGATGCCCCAGATTAGCCAGATCTGGGAGCAGAGAATGAGAAGGGAAGGGGATGAGAGGGAGTGGCCCTCTGCCCTACGAAGGAGTCAGGTAGACAGGGCAGGAGGAGCGGCAGGATTCCCTCACAGCGTCTGCTCAAAGGAAGCCCATGGCCGGCTGGAGCCCATGGCCGGCTGGAGCATCACCTTGGCCAGGCAGCCAGAGAATGAAGCCAGGACTGCAGGCAGTGCCAGCTGGCACCCCAGGAGTCAGCTGTGGTGGCTTAGGACCCAGGCATGGGAGATGCTCCTCCAGCCCTGAGGAGTTACTGGTTCTCAGAGCAGTGTGCAAGAGGCAGGCAGGGCACAGGTCAGCAGGATTAGTCACCCATCTCCATTAGCCCACATCCAGGGAAGCTGAGCCAGGAGGCCTGAACCAGGCCCCTGTCTCCTCAGCAGGCTTGCCAGAGCCAGGCTGCACTGCCTGATCAAGGGAGGGATGGGGCCACAGTGCTTATCCATGGGCCAAAGCCTCCTGGCCACCACTTCATCAGGAGAGCAGCATTCCATCCCACCCGAGGGCCGTGCCAGGCTCCAGTCCCAGTGAGACACCAGCAGAAGCAGCAGCAGCAGCAGCAGCAAACATCACAACAGCATGGAGGAGGAGTCCCCGTGTGGCCTGGGCCCTTGGCATGGCCAGGGGGGAGGACACTGGTCCCTTCAGCACCACCCAAGCCCAGGTGCTAACCACGACTCTGGCACCATCCCCTGTGCCAGCTCCCTGAGGATGGGCAGCCTGCAGGCACACACCAGCCCATCAGCAGGGGCTGGCTGCAGGAGCCCTCCCCATGCTGCACGGGTGCCCCTGGGCACAGCCTAGAGCTCCAAAAAGCCGTGAAGCAACAGAGAGTACCAGTGATGGGGAATACACACATTTGGATCCTCCCGCAGCAGGATGGGCTAAGAGAGAAAGAGAGGGCAGGGAGCGGGGGTAAGACAGAGAGAACAGAACAAGGGGGGTTCATCTCACTAGGATATCAGACAGCACAGGGAGGGGAGCCCATGGGCATGTGCAGTCCTAGTAACACCTTCCTGGCACCTCTGCTGGGTGCTGGATGCTGCAGATGGTGGGTGGAAGGGAAGAAGGGAAGGTTTGCCGGGCAGAAAGCAGCTCCCCCTGTGACAGGAGGGGTTGGGGGCTGTGACCATGCGTGCAGGGGCTCACCAGAGGCAGCACTGTGCTGCTGTGGGGCAGGGCAGCAGGGTGCAGGGAGGCTCTGGGGACATCAGCCCTGCAGGCTGGCAGGACCCCAGCCCATCGCTGCCTGGAGCCTGTGGCAGAGAGCACCCGTGGTACCTACTGTCAATGATGTCCCCGAGGCCCTGGGCGTAGAGAAGGTCACGCAGACGTGCCACCTCGTCCTTCAGCTCCCGGATGAGCTTGTTGTTGGGGTCCTCATTGATGACAGCATTGCAGCGGATCTGCTTGGCACGGTCAGCGTACCTGGGGAAGGGCGGGGTCTTGAGCAACACTGAGAACTGGGGCAGGGTCTCAAACAACACAAGAACAGGGGTAGGGTCTTGAACAGCAAAACCCCAGCTGCTGGGCAAGCAAGAGTGTTGCAGAGCCCCTCCAGCAAGGAGAATCCCAGTAGCAACCCTTTGACAACCTGGCAACCCTCTGGCCTGTTGTCAGGGGTTGCAGGTTCCCACAGCACACCCCCAGGCAGGGACACCCCAGAGATGGGGAGAGCACTGGCAGTGCCTGGGCCTCAGCCAGCCTCCCCTGTTCTTGCTCACTGCAGGGAGGACAAGGGCACTTCTTCCTACCTGAGGGTGCTGAGGGTCTCATCGTAGTTGATGTCAGCAGGACTGAGAGCAGCCACCATGGCAGTTCTGGAGTTGCCTCCTGCCCAGTAAGACAGAGCCGTGAGGGAGATGCTGGTCCTTGTGTCCCCTGTCACGCCCTGCTTGGCAGCCACACCCTCCAGCAGACCATACCCCCCACCTGTCCTCACCCAGGTTCTCCCGCAGCAGCCAGGTCAGCACCGAGTCTCGGTACGGGATGAAATCCGTCTTCTTCTTCTTTTTGTTCTGGGGAATGGAGAGCAAAGGGAAGGGCTGTCAAGCTGCCTGCTCTCCTCAAAGGGAAGGTGACAGCTGGTCCCCAGCCATGGGGACTTGGAGCGGGATGGCAGCCTTGGGCATCATTGCCCAGGTCCACAGGTCCTGCCTGTGAAATGCCCTGAGCTGGGAGGGTTGTTAAGGCTGGCTACTGAGAGCCCCAGGGGGAGGAGGAGGCTGAAGATTCTGCCAGCCCCCAGGAGAAGAACAGCTCGAGCCCAGGCACAGTCTCACTCCCAAACCACCCTGCAATCCACTCCCACCCACTCCCCCTGTGCTCAAAACCAATGCCCCCCTCCCCATCCAACCTGGGCACCCACCTTGTTGGGCCCTGAGTCCTGCAAAGGAAATGGAGAGACTGTTTAGGGAGCTGCTGTTTTCCTTGGCACCCACCACAGATCCCTGGCCCTCAAGCAGAGAGTGCCACAGGTCCCCATGCAGATGGCATCTCCACCAGCCCAGCTTGTCCCAGCCCCAGGGACAGCTTGGGGTGTGTCTGCCCACTCCCTGGAGCTGGGATGCTCCATCCCTCAAAGCTGAGCCCAGCCCTGCTGGCCTGAGCCCATTTCCCCCCAGTGCCAATGTTTGTCTGCTCTCCAGCTACCTACCATTTCTGCCAGGGCAGAGATGACTTTCCCCAGAGTGGTCAAGGATTTGTTGATGTTTGCTCCTTCCTGGTTAGAAGAGGAAAATGCTCAGGCCCCATTTCAGAGCCACATTAAAGCCCAAGAGAAAGTGAGGAATATCCAGCATGGTGTGGCCAAAGAGCAGCTGGTCTTACTGGGTAACCAGCACCCCCCAGCTGGGACTCATGGCACTGGGCAGCTTTCAAACACAATCCCATCAAGGATTTTGGCAATGCAGTGGGCAAAGAACGAGGCAAGGGAAGGAGATGTTTTGGGGATGAGGGAGGAGGCCATGGTGTCCCACCAGCAGAAGGGGACCTCAGGTCAGCTCTCACCTTTAGCCTTGTGCCCTTGGCACCTGTGGAATCAGCTCGCTCACTCCCAGCCAGGTCCACCAAGCTGATTTTGCTGACCTGCAGGCAGAGGGGAGGCTGTCAGCCCTGTGGGCACAGCAAACCCAGCACGAAGCCAAAACCCCTTGCAGGATGACACTGCTCTGGGGCAGCAGTGGGCTCTGCAGGGCCATCCTTGCAGGAGTTGCTCAGGAGCAGAGCTTGCAGGCAGGGCTGAAGGGCACATGTTGCCAAATATCCTGCACAGGGGCCAGTCCCTCGAGGGACCATGAGCCCAGAATGTGCCTGGCACACATCTCCCTCCTGCTCCAATCCTCCACCAGGCTGCCCCACCTTGCCCCAAGTGCTGATGAAAGAACACAAAAGTCCTTCCTGGATCCATGAGGGCTCCCCTGAGTCCTCCAGGCCCTGCTCTTACCTTCTCAGTGGTGATGTCTGTCTCGGCATCGTGCCGCTTCTGCGTGAAGATGATGTTGAACACGGCGTGGGAGCGGCTGCTGGTCTCATTCATGTTGGTAGCAGCCACTGTGCTGCAGGGAGAGTAGGACAGGGAGGTGTGACACTCTGTGAGGGACACTGGAGTGGCTGGTGACAGGGCCAGGGCTCATGCCAGGACAGGGTACATGTGGGAAGGCAAGTCTGGAGGACAAGAGAGGGCTCTGGGAGAAGATGTGCACAGGTTCAGGCTTTCTCCTGCTGTCTCTAGTGCCCTTGGAAAGCAGGAGGAAAGTGAGGTGAAAGCAAGTGGGGGCACCCAGCACTCAGTGAGGAGGGGACTGCCACTTCCAGAGCAGCTGGACTAGCAAAGTAAGGGAGTGAAGCAGAACCTTCTAGAAGTTGCAAGCTTCCCAAACCCTGCCCATCTCCTCCTCCAACTCACCGGGCTTTGTTCCCAGAGTCCATAAGGTCCTGGATGTCATTGTAGGAGGTCACAGCCAACTTGGAAAGGTCCTCAACATATGGACCCATAAGGGGGTGCTCCCTCACCCGCAGGTTCCCCTTGTTCTTGGGGTTCAGCAGGTCCCTCACACGCTCACAGTAGATCTCCATGTAGCTCACCTAGAGCAGAGGGCACGGGCAGAGCTGGCAGGATGGCCCCAAAGAGGGGTCTGCACATGGCACAACCTGTGGAGCCAGGTGGGAGGCCAGAAGGGGCTAGGCAGGCAGAGGGGTGCCTACCTCCACAGAATAGGACATGTTGTCATTGGTGGTGTCATTGATGCGGGAGAAGAGGTCCTCGCACAGCTGCGGACACAAGAGCGAGCTCAGCCCCCACCAGCACAATGCTCCTGCCTGGGCTGCCCAGGATACCAGGGTTTCTACCTTTTCACCCCAAAAACCAGCCAATGAGTGCTGGAACAGCTCCTGGGGAGCTGGCAGAGCCGCCCATGCTGACACGGAGAATCAGCATCCCCAGAGCCCCGCCGTGTCCTGCAGGGCCAGCATGCAGCAGCTCAGCCCTTGGGCCACTGTTGCTCACAACCACTGGCCTTGTGTGGCCAGACCATAGTCCTTCCAGCCTTGGAGAGCCTGGATGACCCTCATTGACCCCCTCCTGGTGGAGCCATGCCAGCTCACTGTCACAGCAAAACCTGGTCTCACTCCCACCCTGCTGCCCTCTTTCCTCCCAGATCTGCTTTTCCTTTGAGCACCCCTTTGGGATGAGGGGGACAGGCAGTTTTCCCCAGGCATACCTGTGGGATGATGCCTTGCTGGTCCTTCTCCTGCTTGCCCATCATGGTGTAGGATTTCCCAGCTCCTGTCTGCCCGTAGGCGAAGATGCACACGTTGTAGCCTTCAAAGGCATGCTGCAGCATCTCCTCGCCAATGTCCCGGTACACTTGCTTCTGGGATGCATAGTTGATGTCTGCAGGCTGCACAGAGGAGGGGGACATGGAGAAATTTGGCAAGGAGGCCCTCCTGCCTCTCCCCAGCCCAGCCTTCGAGGCGGGCTCAGGCCTCCCAGTGCTTACCGTAGTGTGGGACCAGTAGGAATAGTCAAAGCTGAAGCTTTTTGGTGTCTCTTTGGGCTGTTTTGGGTTCAGGATAGCTAGGGACAAACAGATGGGAACATGAGGCCACCAGCCACCCATGGTACCCCTGCCCCACCTCCCTCTCCCCTCTCCATGCGGGAGGGATGAAGGGTGATGGGTTTCAGTCCAAAACAGCCCTGGAAGGTGGACTGGGAATCTTCCAGCTCTGCATCCCCCAGACCCCACCTGTGAAAGCAGAGGAGATGGTGCCATGGCCAGCAGAGCCCAGGGAACAGGAAGAGCCTTGCCCAAACCTCCTGCTGGACACAGTGAGTGGGACATGACTCCTTCCCTCAGGTTCCTTCCTGCTGTGGCACCTTCCCATGGGAGCCCAGCACGGCACGGCAGGGTCCCAGCCTCCCTCTGCCCACAGCTGGGCAGCGTGTCCAAAGCTCCCATGCTGGCACCCGTGGGGTGGGAGCAGCTGCAGCCCTGCCAGGGCTCCCCCAGAGCCCCTCTGGCTCCTGCCTCTGCAGGTGCCCAGCCCCAGCAGGGTGATTAATGCCTCGAGTCACAGCACCAGCGGAAACAAGAGTCTGCTTTTGTCATCCCCTGATGAAAAGGACGTTGCTATGGAAATTGGAGACTGCATCACTGCTCTTCCTCATGCCATGTTTTTTTTTTCCTCCTGTAGAGCGTTTACCATGTGGGTTTTTTTCTGGAACAACAGATGCATCAGAAGGAACCCAAAGCAGCGGGTAATCACGAGGTGCAGCCACCAGCCATGTTAGGTGACAATGAAGTGACATTGAGGGCTGCACAGCACAGCTCCCGTGCCCACTGCCCCAGCTGCTCCCTGCCACCACCACGGATGGAGAAGCCATAAGCCCTGAGCTTTCTCCATCCCAGCCTGCTCTGCCCTTCAGTCAGCCAGGGCTCAAAGCCACTCCTGATTCCAGCTGGGCCTTCCTGGGCAGCCCCAGGCATGGTGCAGCTCTCTGCCTTGGTCTCTGATGGCCAGATGTGGAGTGTTACACACACAGAGATGCTTTCTGCTCTGAATCCCTCCTCCAACACCACAGTGGAGATGCTTTCTACTCCCATGGGAAGGGTCCACAACTGAGAACAACCCAGCACAGCAGCGAGGCAGACTGGGGAAGGGTGGCAAGTGGGGTCAGGATCCAGCCCTGACCACAAAACCACAGCACGGTGCTCCTGAGATGCCCCTTGGCATGGACAGAAGCCCAGCTCTGGCACCAAAGGGGCTGGCACGGGCTCCCTGCCTGCCTACCTACTGCAGGCAGCCTGACTCCACTGCTCTGGACACCTGCTGCATTCCAGGCAGGCTGATTCCCAGGAGAAAGGGCTGGGAAGTACCAACTGGCAATCCTGCAGCAGCAGACAGGGATGTGGAGGCCCCGGGGGAGCAGGTGTTTGTGGGCAGCATGGGCACCATGGTGGCTGCCTGCTCCTGAGCCCTGCCAACGCCTGATGCTGTGCTGAGGGACCTGTGAAGAGAAGCAGGAGCAGAGGTCGTGCAAGAAGTGGGATGGAGCATCTCTGATGGCTCCTGGTGCTCAGCCTGGCAGCTCCATCTGGTCACCAGGTCTGGCTCTGCCCTGCAGAGGTGACACTGACCAAGAGAACAGGAGCAAAGATGAGTTGTGGAGCAGGATGGAGCCACACAAGGAGCCTGTTCTGCATCCCAGTGCCAGCCCATGCTGGGCACAGGGCACGGAAGCAGCCGGGGATGGCACCACGTGGCTCCAGGCATCCCAGCTGCAGCTGCCCAGCTGGCATGGGGAACCAGAGACTGGGACACAGGGGAGAAAGGAGCATCCTAAGAGCAGGCATCTCCTGTCCTGAGCTGAAACACTCTTGCCATGCCCCTGCCATTCCCATTTATTTGCCTGCAGGCAGGTGGATGCTGCTGGTGGAGTTTTTCCTTTCCTATAGGACTTTTCCAAAGCTGCTCAAAAATATTCATGCTCTGGGCCATTGGGAAAGAAAAGGCAAGGAGGAGGTGTGGAGGTGAAGACAAACATAGAAACAAGGGGGCTGGAAGGAGGAAAACTTCTGGAGATGTCCCTCACCTTGCCCTGAAGAGCCAGCAGCATGAGTGGGCAGGCAGAGAGCAGGAGAAAGCCCAAAACCCACCTCAGATTAAATATCACAGGTTTTAAAGGCAGCAGAGGCACAGCTCCAGACAGAAAACATGACTGGGATCAAAGCCAGGGGTCTCCTCCACACAATCCTGGTGGGAGCCATCAGGAGAGGGGCCAGGAGCGTTGGTGCCCAGGATGGTGCCCAGGATGGTGCCCAGGACACCACAGGAACAGAGCAGCAGGGTTGGGGGGCAGGTGGGTGGCTGTGGCAGCTGGAAGTTTGCAGGTGAAAGGACAGCAGAGAAAGGCTGAGATCCCTTCCCACCCTGGGCCCCTCTGCCTCCCACAGGGCTCGATGCTTTAGGCAGGAGAAGAACCTGCCTCCCCAGCACAGGCAAAGGTCTCTGCAAATAATCCTGGGAAGGGCAAAACTTCACTCTCACTCCCCTCAAACATGATTATCTTTGGCTTCTCTGCCAGGAGCTGGGGGGATTGAAGCAGCCCTGCTCTGCTGGCCCCCTCCTGCCTCCAGCAGCCGCAGCAGCAGCAGGTTTCTGAGCCCCCCACACTTGCTCCCCAGCCCCCTGGCCAAGAGGATTAGCCAGTGGTTTGTCCATTCATGGAGAAAATCCTCCCTGTCAGCAAAGGGCTCCTGCCTGCAGCCCTGCTGCCCTCCCTGGGCTGGAGGGGTGGGGGCACAGCCAGGGTGTGCAGGGTGAGCAGGGGCAGACAGCTCTGAACAAACACAGCCACGGTGGAGGTGGGGGATGCCTGATGCTCTTGACTGGAACTAGAGCACAACAGGTCCCACCCAAGAACCAGAATGGGGAACATCTGCCCTCCTATTGCCTGGCCCTGGGCAGTTGGGAAGCTCCTGCATGGACAGGAGGCTCCCTCACCACAAGGACAGAAGCTCTGCACCCCAGGCAGATGGAGAATCCCTGTCCAAGCACGAAGGGAGAACCCCCACAGGATGGCAGAGACCAGCAGGTGCTGCCCTACAGACCTGCTCCCTAGGCCTGGGGTGGCCAGCGGGGTCCCAGAGTCCCCCTGCACCCTTGGGTGCTGTCCCCTCCCCAGCAGCAGGGTTGTCATAGCAGCCTGCAGGGCGGGGGTGGCTGGCACCGGTGTCTCACCCACCGTCGGTGACGCAGGCAGCCCCAGGCGGGCGGGCAGGGAGTTATTTTAGACACTGCCCCATCTGGAGCCTTCCAGAGCCAAAGAGGAGGGGCTTGACATCCATTCCCACACCGTACTGCCAGCAGCTGTTGTTTAAAGAGGGGCAAAGGCCAGGCAGGCTCCTGATGGGACACACAGCCCCAAGGCTCCAGGCTGCACCCCCACCCTGAGCAAACCCTTCTCCCACCCCTCCATCCTGCTGCTGCTGCATCTCCAAGAGCCCCAGAGAAGCAGGAATGGGTCCTGGCACGCTGCAGTGAGTGGTACCTGGCCAGGCAATCGAAAACCACTTGCTGGCCCACGCACAGCTCCAAGGCCAGGCTGGACGTGGAAGAACATGATCTCTAGTGGAAGGTTGGAACGAGCTCATCTTTAACGTCCCTTCCGAAAAAACCACCCTGTGATTCTGTGATCCCTCATTGCCTACTGGGGAATACTGCCCCTTTCACTGTCACCAAAATCCAAGGGCTCAGTGCCATGTAGATCCCACCACTGCCATTCCAACAGCAGGACTGCATTTCCCCATGGAAAGCTGACCACACCTCCTCCTCCAAACCACTGGAGATGCTTCAGGCATCCTCACCACGGATCCCCACAGCTTGCTGCTGGGGCCACACCACACGTGCTCCTTCCCAGGCAGCACCCAAAGCCCCTCTGCCCCTGAGGCACTCACTGGTGGTGCTTCCTGACATCTGGATGATGCATTTGGACTCCCGGCTCATCTCCCGGGAGTTGAAGGGCCGGACACGCACTGCCACCTTCACGGATGCTCCCGCCATCGCGCTGGCCGCTCCTGGGTCCTGCCAGAGGGGAGCAGTGCCTGTCCTGCGAAAGGGAAGAAAAGGGGCTTAGGAAAACTTGCATCCCGATCCACATCTTGCAACTGTGCTGGATGAATGCAAGGCCTGTGCACGGAAACCTGCTGGGAACGCTGTTCTGTCTCTGCCTGAAAGATGGCGTTTTGTCTCATACCTCGACCTGCCCTCATTTTACCTCTTCTCCCTGTCATACCTCAGGTCAGGACCCCCAGCTCAGTCCCAGGGGCCATCCCTGCCGTCACCCCAGGGCAGCACTGGAGCCTCCATCCCCCTGCAGCATCACTTGGAGGGCACCCGCAGCAGCGGGCAGAGCCTCTGCCAGCACCAGCACAACCCCAGGGAGCAGCTTTTTCACCCCAGGCTGCCAATGGCCTCGAGCAGGTACCCCCCAACCTGCAAAAAAGCTCCCTGCCTGTTACCAGAGCCTCCTGCCTCCCCTCCAAGCCCAGCAAGGCAGGGACTGGGCAGCAGGACAGGGGGGGAGGGAGGGAAGCGATGGCATTCCATTGGGAACGGAGGCGGTGGCTGAGCACAGCCGCGGGCATGCGCCTCCCATTCAGCTCCCACAAAGCAGACTCGCAGCATCAGCACCAGCAGCCCTCCCTGGGAAGCCAGTGGCCATTGCACTCAGCTGAAGCTCCCAGTTTACCATCGTATTTCCAGTCCTTTTGCTAAAAAATTAACTGCAAGTCTCACCAAGACAAAACAAACCCGCCACCATCTCCCAGAGCAGCTGTCCACCCCAGCACTGATGCCCAGGTGCTCTGCAGGCCATTCCCAGCTTCCCTCAGCTGCAGTTAAACCTCACGAGCCCTGCCCAGAAAATTGTACTGGGATCCTTCCTCTGATTGCTGCATCCTTTGGGATCCTTTTGGACCTGACACAGATCCCTTCCTGCCTTCTAACAAATCCCTTTTCCTGCCTTTCCCTGCTCCCTGGCTCCCCATGCTCCCTGGTGCTGAAAATGGAGCACAGGACCCCTTAGAAAATGGGCAGGAACTGCTCCTCTGCATCCACCTGCAAGGGTGTGTGTGAATTCCCTAATGCTTTCCAAGCCTGGGTTTTGCCAGCAGGATATTTGCTCCAGGAGGAAGGAGATCAGGGAGAAATGAGATGGTTAATGAGCACCAGCACAGCTCTGGTTACATGGGCCATGACCAGAAGGAAGTGGAGCAGTAAGGAGGGATCTTGAACATGAGAAGTGTTTTCCCATAGTGGAAATGAAAAATTCAGGAGAATTTG